>NW_020654810.1:16016243-16017177 GCF_003589595.1 Hyposmocoma kahamanoa
TTTGGGTCTGCTGAAGATGTCAGAGAAGGACTTTGGACTTCACTACAAGCAATTTCACCCTGTAGTCGGCCACGCCGGAGCATTGTAGTAGGATATGCGCGGCCATTTCCTCCTCCTCCATGCTCGCTCTGCATAGAGGGCTGTCCGTAATACCTAAATTATATAATATACTAAATACAGAATATTTCATTGTTATGAAATATGTTGTTTATTTTATAATGAGACCGATTTATTTTGCTTGCCGTAATTCTTAATAATATATACTGACTGAATAGAAATGTGGAAGCTACACTGTAATAATAATAAAATAACGCACACACTCAATATCCTGGCCACTTCCTTGTAAAATTTTTAAACACTCTCGAATTCCCTTTTCCTTCACTATTCATGCGTTGGTTCGATTTGTCGTCACTCCCATCAAAATTCTGGAAACGAGAGGATGTGCCTATAAATCATCACCTTCATTTATTTCTAAACTCACGTCGTTTGCCATTACAATAATATAGATATATAAACCCTTTTAGGGTGAGTATTGTGTATTGTGTTTAGTGTTGTGTAGGGAGTGTTTCATATTAATTGTATCATTTGTCATTTTATTTTATTACAGTCATTTTTTTTATAATAAATTACGTGAACTGAGCCTTTTGCATTCTTATTTCACTGGGCTAAGTCTCACGTGCCTGTAATTTCACCAGCACCCTTACCCTTCAAAACCGGGAAATAGTAATGCTGACATTACTGCTTTTGTTTTGCATTTGAAACGTGGACGATCGAAAATTGGTTGTATGTCTATTATTATTGTATTTATTTTAAGCTCTCGCTTCTCCCAAGGCCTAAAAGATTATTTATTATTATTATTATTACTATTATTATTACTATTGCTATTACTATTGCTATTGCTATTGCTATTGCTATTGCTATTGCTATTGCTATT
>NW_020654810.1:16017187-16115928 GCF_003589595.1 Hyposmocoma kahamanoa
TTGCTATTGCTATTGCTATTGCTATTATATTATTATTGTAGTGTAGGGTGGCCTAATTCAGGGCCTATACAGCCCCTCATCACAGTGGTCATTGTGATCTTATGTGATCACCACTAATTGCAGTTCGGAGCCAAGGCCAACATCATTACAGAATTGAAAAAAAATCCTGGCTTCAATAGTATTTTTGTGGTTGTCTGTGGCTTCCGACTATGGAGCTTCGTACGCTCATCCAGCGGCAGTATTGTGTAAGGAGATGAAGAGTAGTATCTGCCTCGTGGCAAAATCAACATAATTTTATTTTTGTGCCCAAAATTTACATGAGCTTGGGTTTGAACAACTGCAATGTTAGTATTATCGTATGTATACTAACTCAATAAAGAAGATACTGTGGGAGCGTAGCTGTGGTTATAGCGTAGGTAGTGAGAGGTACTTTTTAATAATAAACGAAGAATATATTCATAATTTGCCCAGAACTTTCCCGATGTTCACTTTACAATACTCTTCTATTCTTGATACATTTTTTGCCCAGAACTTTCCCGATGTTCACTTTACAATAATCTTCTATTCTTGATACATTTCTAAATATAAAATAAACCAGCCAGCGGTACGTGCTACATCCCTCCTCCTCACAATTGATGGGGGATCTCACTACCTATAATAGGCAAACTTACACATGTGATCAGTCTTTACTATAGACTAGCCATACACTGCTCGAAAGCTGTTGCACTAGTAACGACCCAAACTAGCAAGGAGGCTATGGCTTTAATCTGCCAAAAACGTATCAAAAAGGACAGACTATGATCACGCCCTAAGCAAACACTTCATATATATTTTCTTATTAACTATCCTTGCTATTTATGTAAGTAATAAATAACTAGGGATGAACCCTGGTTATTTATTCAAGCTATAACCCTACCTAACCTAAAGTCGAGCAAAATCTTTATTTAATAAATATTCATACTTCTCATTATAAACATTTCAATAACAACATTTCTAAATAACAGACTCCATCGTGCACGCTGCTAAGATGACACCGCAGGCTTGATCATCCATCGAATGCGCGCTGGACTACCTTTACAATAGTTTACCCAGCTGCCTTAGTCCTCGCCCTGCAGCTATCTACGTTCCATCAGATTTTCTTACTTTATTGGGACAAAGCAAAGAACATATAAATTATCATAATAAGAATGAACATTCGGAATAAATATGATATAATGACACTACATTATATTGAAGACTTATAATTAACTAGATAAATATATTTTCCTTTGAATGCAGACAGTTCCGGATTCCCCTAGTTCAGGTATATGTGTAATATTTTACATTTCTCGCATAATTAGTCTTTAGTTATTCATTTGTACAATACGTTATTCAATAAACAATTTTATTATTTATTTTTATTTATTTGGAGGAATGACCAACAACCATACACATTTAAACAGGTTAATGAAATCAAAATAAAATAAGTCATATTTATCCAAGTTACAAATCCATATCCTCCTGTCCATCCAGGATAGCATCTATTTGCATTCCCCAGAAAGACTTCTACGCTACAACAGCGATCACAGCCTTATTGTTCTCCAATCTCCTGGATGATATAAAACTACTTTCGCTTTCTTATCAACATTTCTTTTATTTTTTGCCCGCGCCCTTCGTATCCGTTTCTTAATCGAATCAATCAAGGCTGCTGGTTTTAAAATCATATTCTGCAAATTATCTGAAACACTGACACAATCACGTTTAAAGATACTATTTACTGGTGTAGATATTGATATCTATATCGGCGCAATAATTCTTCAACTTCAACTTTTGTGTCTATGGCTCCGTCGTTTAAATTAAATTAAAATTAATAATAATAATAATAATAATTATTCTATTTAAATTATGCCCTTGACACGTTTGACACCTCTTGTCATACGCCTCCTTCGAGTATATAACCAGCATCGAGTATATAACCAGAAGTAGAGACGAAATAAGGGCCATATATTCCTGGTAACACATTAGCGATACAGCTCTTATAAATATCAACTCCCGTTTGCACTGAAATATAGACAGGCCAACTACTGACCTGTGTGTACCTCTCCGTATATTCCAAAAAATATTCTATAATTATTGTAATAAAGGTAATATCTCTAACAATGCCGTGCTGTTCTACTCGGTGATGTACGAAACAGCAAAACATCTAAATCTAATTACAAAAAAACGGAATCACATTTCATCGGTAATTACATATTAAATATGTAATTTTGCAATTTTCGTCCATTATAGCAAAGCTCAAGTTAACTGGTCGATTTGAAGTGAAACAGTTGACGACACCCATTGACGACACCCGTCAATTGTTTCGAACTCGGGCTAGCCAATCGGAGCGTAGTTGTCACAGTAATGATATGGCAGAATAGTTTTTAAACAAATTAAATGACATTTCGTCTCTATTCCTGGTTACGTACTCGATGATAACTAGAAATAGAGACTTAATGTAGCGACGTGTAATGTAACGACGGGAGTAGATATTTATAAGAGCTGTATCGCTAATGTATTACCAGGAATATATGGCCCTTATTTCGTTTCTATTTCTGGTTATATACTCGGTGTACGCCTCATTTTTTCCCTCTGTTTCTAGCAAACCAGCAGAGTATAAATACTCCGACCTATTTAACGATAAGTTATTACAACTTTTTGATACTGCCTCGATAGAACAATTTTCATCCCTCGACATGATATCAGTCATAGAATTGCGAGAAATTTCGACAGTGTCATTTAAATTTAATTTCGCCGAAGCAAAATTAACAATAGCTTTATTTAGCCATAAGAAATCCTGCCCCAAGATAAGGAGTTCAACATCGTCTTGCACTACAAGCCACCTTGATGGATATTTATTTCCATTGATTGTCAACGAAACTTTGGAGGACGCCTACACTTTTATTGGCGTTCCGCACACAGCACGCAATAGAAAATTCGGAGCATCTTCGATCTGTAAACGCAACTTTTCTGCAAAAGATCAAGAGATTACTACTATCTACCATATATAAATTTCCTGAATGACCAGCTGCACCTTGATGATATCCACGTTGAGAATATCCCGATGAAGATCCACTCCTTTGTGCTTGTGAATACATTTGACGTGGTCTCAAATTATATCTTCCGTGTGGTGTATCCTGTCGCACCTCGTTTGGGTCGATGGCTACGATTGGTGCCTGTGGTGTTTGATAATCCGAATGTGTAGACATGGGTTCCCCTATCGGTGATGGATCCCCTTGTGCTTGCTAACACAGAAACTGTTATTTTGGAAAACATATTGGTAATTCGATACCTTGTTGTTTCATATTTGATTATTGATGAAATACATCATCCATCTGTACAATTCTTTTTCTTAAATCGTGTTTCAACAAAAACAACTTGCTAGCAAGCATCCATTCATAATTTGGAGTTAATGATTTCAGGAAGTGCTTGATAAATTTACCATCATCTTGAATGTTTGCCTTTGTTGCTAAACTATCTAAATTGTAGAAATAAGTTATTAGTGACACAAAAGACATCTGTCTTCTATAATAGGATTCTTGTGCATATTCTGTTTGTGACGGCAATTGCTCTTTTCACTTTCTGCAATGATATCATACGTTGTGTATGACGAAAAATTGGTTTTATACCATTGAAGAGCTGGCCCTTCAAGATACGTTATGGGTATATAAATAAACGACAAAATACAGAAAAAATAACTGAAAAGCACAATTAGGGAGTCTTTTATTTTAAATATAAATATTTATCACACATGATGTATATTTTCTTTTTTGTTGAATATCATTATGTTTTGCTGCGAGATTGACAACAAACCCATTAGTAAGACTTGCTGGCTCGATCAGTAGCTTGTTGGTAAAAGCGAAAGCCACGTTGAAGTATGAACGCTGGTTCGAGTCCAGTTGGATCGAAGGATTTTTATTTGTGATTGGGCGATCTTTGTATCATTAATCTTTCATCCTTATCTATCTTTGTAATTGATCTTTGTATCCTTACTGTAGCCGCGAGACCCAACTAGAAGATGTAGAGCATCTCGTAAAATTAAAGACGATTTAAGTTGACTGTAATGTATTGGCAATAGGTTACTGGTTTACAGGAGTAGTGCCACTAATCACTAAACATCGGTGGTTTCTTATAGAAGTGCAATTGAAAAATGAACGTCCTTTTTGACCTTTTTTAGTTTGTATATAAAGTACGTTAAATTGTGGCAGGGATGAAAGAACATGTATGTGGTGTTAGTTGATTCGTTCAAAATAGAACTCCCGGCCTACGTAATGTGCCTTTGACGAGCATTTAGTTACTGCTTCGAAAGTTATATTATTTTATATTATATTATATTATATTAAGTTATATTTATTTCATTACAAATTTTTTGTTGCGGTCGCAATATAATGATATATATATGTTTAGCAAACGTAGATCAAAAGTGTGTTTAAGCATAACACGGTCATATTGCGATACGGTATTTTCATATTTTCATTCATATTAAGATACAGTATAATGTTTTGGGGCAATGCAACTAAAGTGAGTTCACATAAACGCACCAGAGCAGTTCGTGTATAGACAATAACAGATAGATACAAATTATGCTATTCGTTTGTGAACTATGATGATATTAAGATCATACAGCACAGTTTGATGTCAGTCAAATTATTCTCTCTCATATTATTTTGATCCTTAGGCAACTTTTACAATTATTACCATAAATAATGACGCTTATAATTATCACCACGTTAAAATTACTGACTGATTTATTGGATCCATCTGCGCGCCCGTGTGATATTTTATACAGTTCAGTCTTCTGTTTATTATTTTTTGTGGTTACTAAGCGACGGGACGGAAAGTCGTGCACCCGGTGATACCCAGAACACTAGCAGTGCCACTCAGAGCTTTAAATCTAAAAAAAAATCTAACGGTCACCGCGCCTATCACCTTGAGACATAAAATTGCTTAGTCCCGTGTATCCAACAGTTTCACCTTCAAAACCGGAACTCAGAAATACTCAGATTACTGCTTTGCGGCAGAAACAACTTACCTCGACGAACTCTTTCACAAGGAGCTCTACTACTACGAGGTTATTTTTAGAATTTAGTAGGTTATATTGTTGTACGTATAATATGCTAGTACGTCGAATGTTTGGCCGGGCACCGTGAAACGTTACCTGTTATGTAATGTGAACTTCTATACAATTCGTGTTTCCTCTAATAAATGAGTGAGAGAAATGTGAAATTATAGAGTACAAAAGTACTTTGTACTTCAACCACTTCCATCCTGTGGTTTTACAAAATTTAGCCCAACAGTGACGTTACTTATATTTGTTTTATAAAAAAAGGTTACATGATAGAAAAAGGTTATTCCTCCAATTTGTTCTACCGACAATGTATTACAGCCGTAAGATAACATCTTAAGTTTTCTGTGCCTTTGATTACTGGGGCTCTCCTTACTCTTTAATCCGGAACACAATAGTGCTGCTCTGTTATAGAAATTGGTAACACGGTAGCATAATTTTATAAGACAAGCAAACAAACGTAGCAGCGCGGCTTGCACAGACGCACACATCTCTCATCATATCTCGCGGTGTACTCTCGTTGCATAGCGTGGGCCGTCTCACGCACCATTTATTATAGAATTGAAGCAGTCGCTCGATATTTAAAAAATTACGTCAAATAATGGACATGTTTATTGTTGTGTTTGTGGTAGTTTGAACAAAAGTGCCCCAAATTCAGAATTCTTTAGCATTTCATTTATATTTCATAACCACACCACAGTCTAACCAGTTTCTAGTCGGCCAACGGACACTTCTAGACAGAGCAATCACGCGGGGTGTGCGAGGTGACACATGGGCGGGTGCGAGCCCGAGCTGCTATACACTCGCTCGGGACACACCTTTCAGGGTGTATAATGCCGTACATTTACGTTAAATACTTCGTGTGACTGTTCTAGTAAGTTATTGAGTGGAAAATGTTAACATACAACATGTGCCGTTAGACTGCGGTATGACGTAATGTCTAGATGAATGCGGCATTTCACGAGACTACAAAGGCGAAGCCCCACTGTATGTTATTCTGACTGCGATCATACTACGTAATCAAGATGATAGCATAAGAATATCAATACGTAAGTACGTACTGCGTTTAACAAAGGTTACTTCAATATAGCAAGAGAATACACAACACCTTAGTTTTTTAAATTATGCTTACAACCAGTAGTTACAATTAAAACATTACGTAACAACCCTACGTTCCAAGCGAAGTCGAGCCTATTTGCGCGCCGAACAGGCGGGGGTTGCCCTATTTGCTCTTATTATACTGTGGCAGTAGTAGCTACTTGGGCGGGTTCTGTACAGGTAGAGAGTTCTACCATTTAATAAAGTTTGTAATTTAGTATATCTATATTACAAACTACTTTGGCGTTATTTGGTTGGATTTTATTTTATCATATGACTAATCTATAGGAAAACTACCGAAAACTAGTAGTAGTGACCTCGTTGTCTCGCTAACACATACAATCCTAATATACAATATATATTAAATTTTAATAAGCAACTTAATTTTCTAAAACGTTAGTTAATTTGTAATAATGCTGTGTAATTAGGTCACGTTTATTTAATGGAGGCGACAAAGCGTTTACTTTCCTTTGCCGTATTTTCATCGAAAAGCTTTTGCATGAATATGTCCCAAACTTAACCAGTAAAATAGTCGAGTAAGAAATGTTTAAGTTAATAAACAAAAGTAATCATTATGTTTATTCAGAGTAATCAATCGAAAAGAGACAATCGATTGTTTTAGCATATTTAATGTATGTATGTATGTAAACACCTTATTATGCCACAAACTAAATTACCAATTTTAACGATTTAAAATATCAGTGTAAAAAAGCGAACTTATCCCATAAAGGAATTCCATCCTACCTTTGAAAAACTGAGAAGAAAGTTAACGGGTTTGCGATAAAAATAAAGAAATTAATGTCATATACCCAATAAATACGAAGATAAATGTATTAAATCAAATTTATATATATAGATTATGCCACTCCTCCGTGACAATCTCTGAAACATATTTTTCATACTCTTCGACAGCCTCTTCAGGTGACGAAAATCTTTGACCGCGTAACTGGTTCTTAATTTTTGGAAATAAATAAAAGTCACAAGGTGCCAGTGTAGGCGGGATGACTCATAAGGTCAACGTTGTTCATCTTCAAAAATTCATTATGGACAGGCATGTAGCTTACCATCAAGCGCACGACTTGTTCATTCCGTCACTTGATATTATATAAAAAAAAATTGTCTGTCTGGCCGTGTGAGAACTGGCATTATCGTGGTGCAAGATGATACGGCATTTACGGTTATTTTTATGGACTTTGTCAATAACTTCCGGCAAACGGTCGCGTACCAACTATTCACGGTACAATGATTCTCCGAAGCAACAGTAGCCACGTGTCCAGTTTTATTAAAAAAAGAAGCAATCATCCGCTTAGAGGCACTTTGCACGCGCGCTACTTTGGTTAGTTGCGGTTCATCTCGAAAGACCCATACGCTCGATTGCTGCTTTGTTTTGGGATCTTAACTATAAATCCATGTTTCGTCGTGTGTTACTATATCCCACACCAAATTTGACGCCCGTTCATTCAATCTGGTAAGCATGTCATTGTACCAAGTGACGCGATCAGTTGTTTGAGCCTCATTCAAATTATGTGGGATCCACCGAGAGCACAGCTTTTTCAAACCCAAATGTTTGTGTAGTATTGATTGTATTTGACTCATGCCTATGCCTAAAGATGCCTGAATCTCATGGTATGTCACATGCCTGTTTTGATCATACGGCGCACAGCATCGATGATTTTGTTGTTCACAGCAGAGGACGGGCGAACATCACGAAATTCATCACTGAGATTCACACGACCGAGTTTGTATTCTGCAAACCAGCTATAGATAGTCGTCTTGCATGGTGCTTCATCGCCAAAAGCAGTTTGAAGCCGAGTGAAGCTCCGCTGAGCTGTTAAATTACACTTAAAGTCGTAGAAAATCACACTACGAAAATTTTCAAGAGTCAAATCCATGGTGATGTAGACAACCAATTTCTAAAACGATGCCACAATGTAAAACAAGTGACAGTCAGATAAAGCAAACTGTATTCTACAGCCAAAGAGTTCCATTTTCAAATGTTGTAATTATTTATTAAATGTTGTTTACGTAAGTGGCCAGATCCGGAAACTTATAGTGTGCTCTATATAATAGTGTCAATTACATGGCATCAGAGTCCCGAAAGCTATTATTTAATTTACTTTACCTATTCAACACATGCGTGAACAGGAATTTACTAGACCAAAGCATAACTTATTAAGCCACATAATCATTTATCATCAAATGAGAAATTGACAAAACATTCGTCTTACTTTAAAAAAAATTTGATTGGTATACAAACTTAATATAACTATATTGTATATAGCTTCAATAACTATATTCACTGCACGTTTTAGTTATATAGTAGTTCTAAAAGAGTAGGCGAATTCGTTTTTACTTGCAAAATAACTTTTTATACGACTGTTATTTAACATTTCATTCTAATCAATAACAGTCGTTTGAAAGCTGCTTAGAATTGTAACAAACAAGTTACTTAGTATTTCGAAAACAATTAATTGACGAAATGTTACTTTTGAGATGCTGCAGTTCATGTTCTTATCGAAGTTTTAAAAAGCAAATTGTAATAAAACTGATCTTTAAAATCCTTTATAAAGTCCGCTATACAATGGTTTCCAATTAACAGAATAATAATAAACGGGGAAAAGAACTAACGTGATTATTAAGAACGAAATAGAAACTTTAAAATTTAAACATGGCTGTTTCATGTCGTAATAAGCAATGCAAATACGTAATTTCGAATTATGATTGGCACCGAAATTAAATTAAATCCCTTTAGAGCAATATTAAGACAACAAACTACTATTTAAACAAATGTTAAACTTTCTAAATTATTATTTTTGCATCATTCATTTGTTTTCGTTTTATTTATTTTTGAATTCGTTTTGAAATCAAATATGAATAAAATCCGTGCATTTTTTTGCCACGACTTCCCACGTGGCACTAATGCAGCGCAAACGACGCGAAACATCAAAGTGGGAGCGGATATGACTAATGAAAGCACGGTGTGTTTTTGATTTACCTGACTCTACAGTGGAAATTTTAACTTTGCCAAATACTGTAACGCTTGCCATTGTGGTGAAAAGATTTGTCAATCGCCGACTGTTGCCCTTGGTGCGCCAGTCGTATAGGAATGGGACGGTACGTTGTGTGGGGAGGCTCCTTTCTTACACCTAGCAAATAAACTTTGAGAATGACGACAACTTAAAGCGAATAATGACGAGTGCCGTATTATTATTGAAACGATCCATCGCAAAGTACGGAGTAATTAGGAGAATGATTAAACCATATTCACAATACTGACCCATTGCCAAAAACTAAGAAATTACATAAAAGTAGATTGCGCCCAATAAGTAAGTTGCTGCGGATGAAGATTTTTTTCATAATAACTGAAAAACCAAAAGTTACTCTAATATGTTGCATGTTTTATTCATGCCAGGTTAATAATATCACAATAATATCGTCGTCGTTGACATGAGAAAATACTTTTGATGGAAACAGGACTGAGAAGGTCTAATTAAATAGTTGAAACTTGTTATAAGTACGAGTATCTTATCTATTTTTTGTAGTCGATTGAGAAATAAGTAACCAATAATTTTCTAGAAAATTCCACCATAGTAGTTGTCAAACGAATGAAGAATGAACGCGGTAAAGATTACGTTTTTTTTTGTTTTCAACTATGAATTATTTAGACGCATTGACGTCAATGTTCTAAAAGTAAGTTCAAAAACCTAACGTGCTTGAAACGCTATAGAAAAACAAAAAAATATTTGTTAGTTTCGACATTTCCATATGCTCCTACTGAGTTCTCCTACTGGAACACGAGGCCTTATATATGATTATGTCGATTAAAGTCAGTTACTTTGACTATTTTGGGTTTGAATAATTTGATTGACATATAGATATGATAATAGAATTAATAATTTATAGAACGAACGTGAACGGAAACGCGGAGGAAGGTCGATCTTCCGCATATCTACGTATAGCAACTAGATTGAAAATATTCTTAAAAAAGGTCAGGTCAATAGTAACAAGAATAAACGAGCGTATATGAATAGACAATGCGAGTGAAAGAGGTAAAAATGTTATTTAAACGTAGTACTTAGTGAAAGATATGCATAATAGTACGTATATGTGATAGACATATTAACCTGTCCATGGACAGTAACGGCGTTTATAGTATTATGATATATATATTTATAGTATTATAGATTGTACGGGGTACCTCGTTTCGCTGTATGATTTTCAAAAAACCAACTATGGACTTTTTAGTACATTTTCTAAGGGGGTTCCAAGTAGTTACCGCCTTCTGCTTCTCCGCAGAGACGTATCAACGATGTACTGCCAAAATTAAATATATTTTTTGATGTTACCAAGTAACGGGATGAACAAGTCGTGCGCCTGATGGTAGGCCACACTCCTGTCCATAACAGTTGCAGTGCCACTCAGAACTTTAAATCGCAAAAGATCTAAGGGGCGCTGCCACTACGCCTCTCACTCTGAGACATAAGTGGACAAGTCCCATGTGTCTATAATTTCACCAGCACCTTCAAAACCGGAACATAGTAATAATGCTCTAACATTACTACTTGGTGGCAGAAATAGGTAAGGTTGCAGTACTTCCCAGGACGAACTTTTTCGCAAGGAGCTCTACTGCTACTAAAACATTTTATATTAACTTACATTGAATTTTTATACTGGATTAGTATAATGACGGCACAAAGAAAAGTAGTTACATTTTTGTGCGCGGTACTATAAGTATACCGTCCATGAACGGGTTAAATATAATTATTGTTTTTTTTTTGTAAGGTATGACTACGTGTATTGTTTTTGACTCAACTCTACAACATCAACCCATGTATTGTTTCTTTTCTGATATTACGTGTGGCGCACTATAAGTTTCCGGAATGAATAAGAAAACAATACTATAAATGGTCAGAAATTAGAAATTAATTTATTGTTTCTCAAAATATTCTCCATTAGCGTTAATGCACTTTTTGATGCGAATGAACCAATATTGAAAACATTCATGCCTCTCATCCTTGACTATCTCTGAAACATATTTTTCATACTCTTCGACTGCACCTTTAGGTGATGAAAATCGTTGACCGCGTAACTGTTTCTTAATTTTTGGAAATAAATAAAAGTCACCAGGTAATCGGTCGGGACTGTACGCGGGATGGCTCATGATGTCAACGTTGTTCACCTTCGGAAATTCATTTGTTTGCCTGGCCGTGTGAGAACTGGCATTATCGTGGTGCAAGATGATACGGCGTTTACGGTTATTTTTACGGAGTTTGCCAATAAACAAACGGTCGTGTACCAATCATTATTCACGGTACAACGATTCTCCAAAGCAACAGTAGCCACGTGTCCAGTTTTATTAAAAAAAAGAAGCAATCATCCGCTTAGAGGCACTTTGCAGGCGCGCCACTTTGGTTGGTTTCGGGACATCTCGAAAGACCCATACGCTCGATTGCTGCTTTGTTTCGGGATAGTAACTATAAATCCATGTTTCGTCATCTGTTACTATATCCCACAACAAATTTGACGCCCTTCGTTGAACCTGGTAAGCAAGGCATTGCACCAAGTGACGCGATCTGTTTTTTGAGCCTCAGTCAAATTGTGTGGGATCCACCGAGAGCGCAGCTTTTTCACACCCAAATGTTTGTGTAGTATTGATCGTATTTGAGTCATGCCTACACCTAAAGATGCCCGAATCTCATGGTATGTCATATGCCTGTCTGTTTTGATCATACAGCGCACAGCATCGATGTTTTTGTTGATCACAGCAGTGGACGGGCGACCATCACGAAATTCGTCACTGAGATTCACACGACCGCGTTTGAATTCTGCAAACCAGTTATAAATAGTCGTCTTGCATGGTGCTTCATCGCCAAAAGCAGTCTGAAGCCGAGTAAAGTTCCGCTGAGCTGTTAAATTACACTTAAAGTCGTAGAAAATCATACTACGAAAATTTTCATGAATTAAATCCATGGTGATGTAGATGTAATCAATTTCTAAAATGATGCCACAATGTAAAAATAAGTGACAGTCAGATGAAACACACTGTATTCTACAGCCAAAGAGTTTCATTTTCAAATGTTGTAATTACTTTTTAAATATTGTTTATGTAAGTGGCCAGTTCCGGAAACTTATAGTGCGCCCTATGTACTCAGTAAACCCAACAACGACAAAATCGTCTGATAAATATAATCTACGAACTTATTATTATTAGGATGGTCATTTTGTTCAGGACTTTATCATTACGACCATTAACTGATCTATTGTGATCTGAAAGATTCTTGGCGTCAACTGTTTTGATATCTTATGAGTGTGGTGCAGAGGAGTTTTATTCGCTTTGTGGTGGAATCTAATGTTCATACGTTTTCAAATTGCAACATTTCCCACTAACATCTGAAAAATTTGCCTAGTGCTGCTTACGACCGATAGTCAGGAGATGAATTTCATTTTTTTAACGAAAGGGATAAGAGGTTCATAACACACGTCTTCGAAGAGTTAAGGAAAAATTCTCTGACATGTAGTTCGCCACAATAATTACTATACTGTTAAAATTCAGAAAGAGTCTTGTGCAACGGCGTAAGCATTTTCTCATATAGGATTTTCAAAATACTAACATAAAAGATTGAAAAGTGACGTCATCGTAGTTAAAAAAAAGTTGTTATATGTAAAATGATGTGAGCAAAATTTAACTCTACTAAAATTCACGTTGCAAAGTTAATAAGTACACATACAAAGTAACAAAATTGTATTAGCAAAGTTTGAAAATTTTCAGTAAGGAAACTTATATCTAGATACGGTGTATGTACTTGATACAAATTGAAAAGCAAATAAAAAGGTTTACCGATAAAACGACGTGAACTTTTTCAATTATAAACTTGCATGGCCCAAGGACTAGACCACTCAAGTTTGTTACCTGAGAGTATCATAACAAAGAGGCTTAAATGTATCAACGTTATTGAATATTGTTATATGTATTGACAATTCGAGTTTTGGGGTTTTAACGGTTTTATATACTCAACGTTTTCTGGTAACATACATGTATAGCAACAAATAGGTATACACTGTTACAAAAACGGTTTCGTACACGATTACTGATGGGCCGATTTTGTTATAAATTGGATTGGATGGAATTGGAAATATCTACATACAAAACAAAAAAGGAACCGACTTCAAACTTTGTTTATATGTACCTACAACAAACTGAAATTAAAAAGTTAACAATCGTTTACCGGAAAGTGCGCGAAACCGGATTAGTCCCCTAGTTTGCCACCCTTAGAGGTGGAATATTTTCTTTAAATTTAAATGGGACCATTACTGAGGTACCCTTTTAAAAAAAATTATCAAAATCGTTTCACAAATGCTAAGTAATCCCGTAACATAAACAAAAAAAAAACAGTCATATTGATCACCTCCTCCTTTTTTTCAAGTCGGTTAAAAATGAAATTAATTTGAATTTCACATTTAGGTTGCCTAGTGTCGAATGAATATATAATAATGGCACTTGCATCTCAGTGGTCATTCACCTACGTAGCTAGTAATAGGCTATTGTCAACTACTGGCGGCGTGGAGAGTAGGCACGTCCATCCCGGCGGCGCTGTGCTCCGCGAGACGACCACACAGTTCCGTTATCGCCCGCTAGGAGTCGCGGCAAAATTAAATCTCTATTAAAATTTCTCAAAAGGGACTCAACTTTTATCAGTTATGAACTTTCGTGACATTTTGCGAAGAATTATTATCGTCTTATCTTTCGCACAGTTTTCCGGGGAGCGAATTTACGGAAACCCTGAAGAGTTGCTCTCATAGCTTTACACTCGCTGCAGTTTCTTTCAATTAAACGTAGCTCACTGCGCACGCTAAAAATAAATTTTAACGAAATAATTTAAATAAATGGTGCCGCAATAAAAATAATTAAAACGAGTTCTAAAACACAAAAACCGACAATAAAAATTAAACTGAAAAGCAACTGAAACCGCGCGTAAATTAGGCAGCATTGTGTTTCACCCCTCGCCCCGTCCCCGCACCCTGCCGCCGCAACGAACAGTAAAAGTTAATTAAATAAAAATACCAACCGAATCCGCTCCCGCTGAGGTGTCAAACACCAATCAGCAAATAAAGGACCGCCAATAAGTTAGCGGGGCTATTGAACAGAATCGAAAAGGTTCTGATTCATTGTCACGTCTCGTTTTGATTGGACGTGCTTTGATACCGATAGCCGGGATTGCTATCGATGGAAATTTTAATTTTTTTTTACTCCTTTCATATTCGGTTCTGTTCTGTTCTGCTGCGGTTTGGCAATATTTGTAGCGATTTGTTTTGTTGCCGTTCGTTTATCGAGTCTTTGCCGAACTCTGCCGGTATTAATGCCTATTTCAATCGATGTCGCGCTGAATATGTATTAGGGATAGGTAAGTAACAGTTACACCTGTGGAGAGAGAAAACCGTATCGTACATGAAAATATAGAATGCAGTGTCGTTAATTTTTTGTTATTATTTTAGTAGCTTGCATATACCACGCATAAAAGTTTTGTATCCCACAGCAACAGTGCGGTCACGTCGTAATTCTTGGAGCCATGACGCGGCGTTATGACTTTTCATTCATGATGCTGAATGCGATCTGTTGGATAAAGCTCCTCTAATTACTTCCGTGCTCCTTCGTCATCGAAATGCGGTCGAGGCGCTTTGCTGGTGCGTCCATATCAGATGCGAATAGTCTTAACAATACACATGAAATGTTTATTGTGAAAACTTGAATTTTAAATTGTAAAAGTACTAATTTAATTTTATTTAATTTTATTTTATTTTATAGGAGTACTAATTTTATAAATCACATAGTTGCTTATAGCTGTAGAGTATATGCATACCTATATGCACTTCAGCAGAAAGTGATCTAAACAGTATCTCCTTAAGATCCTGTACAAATTTTTTACCGTATGCAAATAAGTAGAAGAATAATATACCAGGTTTTGTGACTGAATTACAATTCAAACAATTGTGTACTTTAAGTCTGTACTTACGGCAGCGAATTAAAATGTTACAACTAAATAAAGAAACAAGTGCAATTGTTACTATAAACATGTGATGTTAACAACTGTTTCGAGAGAGAAAGCGCGAAGTCTCGGTAATAACAAGATGTCGTTTATGTCATGTGGATCATACTCAAGGATATAAATAAGCCACGAACAGGTGCGTCGCTTCTGAGAGCATGCACTACAATGATAGCCATCACGCTTTAAGAGTGTAACCGACAGTATTTTAGCTTATTTTAGAACGGGAGAAGCGATAAAAATCTCAGGAGTAAAAATTTTACGACATGTGAAATCAGAAGTTCGAAAGATATGGAGAAATTTTATACTTATAAGCGAGTTCGTGTATAAAACTGAATATTTTTTATGTATGCACACAGAATGTTTGGTAATGCCACGTGAATGTGAACGATGAAATGTAAGTAGGTAATTGTAGGTAATTATTTTTATTGAAGTTGATTAAATATGATTGCAACTCATTACAAAGAAAGACGATGGAGAGAATGCGTGAATAGAAGTAAAATTGTTAACGTCAAAAATAATTTGATATGTTAGGAATCAAAGCTGTTCAATGGAATTGAAAATTGTAATACCCGTCGTTTGAGCTAGCTCACAGCGCCCAGCATTCAAAACATTATTGCCTGCTATTGGCAAGAGAGTCGTGTGAAAATTTATCGGCTACATGCAATGCACAACATTTGGTGAATTGGCTCAGCGGCGGCCGGGAGCCTGGTCTATTTGTCAAGTGTATATAATTTCGCCTCGACGAGCCATCGCTGTTCACTTGCTTTCAGTTGCTAGTGCTTCTACCACTCGTTTTGTTCCATAGCAATAAGTGTGTCTCGCCTATTGCACTATTTTCTGACTTAAATTCGTAGACGCTCTGTTATTTGTCAACGTCTGTGGTATATAAATACTAATGCAAGCGTTTCTATTCAAAGCTGAATATTGTATAGTCATCTAACCGTGACAATGTCTGTTTTAATTTAAAGTTATCTAATTCATATATCTTCCGTCTTAATGGCAATATCAATTATAAAGTTGGTATTTGTAACCATAACGTTTCAAGAAATTGTACAGTGGAACATCCTGAATAACAATCTTAATTATTATTACGTGCAACTTGCAACGAAAGCAGCTTATTGGGTAAGTACCACAGGCATACCAAATAAAGCAGTCAGCATTCTTTCCAGTTAAAATTATTATTAATTGAGGAAAGCCGTTAGATCGTTTTTGCTTAAACGGTATTGGATCATGCTTATTTATTTTTCATTAGCAACAATTTATTAACTAGAACGTTTTTCCTTGAAAGTCTTTCAGTGAAAATCTCGAAGTAGGAGTTGTAAGGAACCGATACGAACAATTGAACTACAGGCGTCCCCTACTCTTTACATGAGATTTCTCAACTAGGTTGCGGAAAAACTATCGAACACGAAATTTGAGCGAGCACGCTCTTCCTTGCTAACATTTTGCACTTGCGAGTACTATTCTTGAGAATTTCACTTAAAAACATAGTAGAGGGCTAGAGGAATAGAATTCGAGTGAGCTGTTTCAAAGATTCTTTGCAGTTGTGGGTGTGGCGGGCTGTGATTGGAGGCACTATGCGGGAGTGAAGCAGCACTCTTCGCGATGTTGACTCAGCTTTTTCACAAATGCAAAAGAAAATTTTCCAACTGTTGTAGATTTCGGAGTCTGTAATTTTCTAGACAGCTTTTACATTTTAGTGTGAGTTAAATCGACACGTCGTTGCCGCTTTACATGAATGAATGGCAGATACTTAAGTTTATTAAAAATAATGTGCCCACAGGTGAATTAATTTATTTACATGAATTGAATTTTCGATTACCATAAAATATTCTTGAGTTGTGGTGCTCACGTTCGGAAAAGTATCCGAAGTAATATAACCATTTTAAAATACACACGGGTCAGTTGTTCTAACAAATGTGTTTATTATTGTATTATTGGCTGAAAAGGCGATTGTTTTGCTTATGCTTTTCGAAAAAACAGTTTTTTTCTCTCAGTGGTATTACATGCACACCGGGTTCATCTGATTTGGAATAAAAAAGGCGAGGAAGTTACCGTAGAAGCTACATTACAAGTCTTAGTTAGAAATCATATTATACAAGTAGTCAGTCACTCATTCTAATTTTTATTTGACACGAACAGAAATTGCTCTTATTAACATAAATCAATTTTAAGATTTACTTCTAACTTAAGTGTGCTTATAACTCAAACAACTTGAAAGTCCTTAGGATAGAACAAAAGTTAAGGAATAAAATTGGTTCCTTCCCACGTACATGCATGCTAGTGATCGCACCATTTATTGCGTCGGAGAATAGTGGAAGTTTCCGCCAGGAACGTTCTAAGGCCGACGCTTAGAGACAGTTCTTTTACAAGTTTTAAATAGCTTTCCTATATGTGCTCTGTGAGCACTAGTAAGAATGGAAAGTGCTATTTCAAATTGTAAATATAAAAATCACACTACAACTGGTTTCTTTACATTTACATAGCGAAGTCAATATTTCAACGGAATCCTTCCTACATGAGAACAGATTTTTATGTAGTCCATCTGAATTTGAATCAGACCCACGTAGCGTTGAGAAACACCTTTTAAATGGAGGTGTATTGTGCGACGTTCCAGCATTACAAAGTCGATGTACGCGCATTCAAGTAGTCCATAGCCAATGTGAAGACATCCATTGTGAGGGCCCTTTTCGGATTTCAATATAATTTGAGGCATTTTGCCTTGAACACGCGTCAACTTTATTGAATACCTGGATATTTCAATAAAAATCTCTTTTCCGTTTCATGACTGCAACGAAATGAATTTTAAAATGTAAAAGAGATGAGCGAAGTAACAGTTAGGCCCATATAATTAACCACCACTTAGTTTTACATTAAGCGTGAAGAGTTTTCTAACAATATAGACGTCTATTCTTGAATTAGCTTCGGAGACATGGTACAAAAGCGAACAATAGGATAACAAACTGCCAGTAATCACTTTTAAAATAGATCAATACCGATTTCTCGGCAGAGAGACGCTTGCGGCCGTGAAAGAACAAAGTGGCTACTGATTTGTGGTTGCGACGTCGCATTCAGTGCCTCATTCCTGGAGAGAATGCGCTACATATAGACAGACTGTGAGTACAAAACATATCTGACACGATGAGCAAAAAGAGCACGCTGGCGTGTACCCAACCAACTGTAGTTGCGGCTTGTTTCATACGTCGCATTAATTAAGCATCAGATAGTATCTGAATATGAACAGGGCGAGATAGTTACGATAAACCCTAAACTGGTGTACACGATTCGAGTGCTAACAGGTGTTAGCTGTGTGCAAAAGATATTAATGGGCCCTGATAAGAATATTGCACTACAAAAAGTACAATTTAAATAACATATTGCTAACAGTTGAGTATATTATCACACTGTATTCGTATGTGAAACGTAGCTTATCCTAGAATTTTTTTAACGCAAGCATTCATAGCCCCGCACTAGGGTAACCCTGTGTCGCGGGTGTCATGGACACAAACATAGACAACTACAAATTACACAACGGGAGAAATAAATGTAGGCCATACAAATATTTCTCCTGGCCCGGCAATCGAACCCGGGACCTCTGTGTGGCCTCTCTGTGTCTGATGCAGTAGTATATTAAGACATAAGACTGAACTCAGTTACCCTAAGGTCGTTATTCTTACGCTTAATTATTTTCTTACGAACCAATTTCATAGGTACTACATTTACCAGGTACCTTTTATGCTCTTTCTACAGCAATCGTTGGCCATTAGGAATTGGAAATTGCCCCTCAGACGCAGTAAATCAGAATCGGCTAGAAAGACCGGAGCATGTGTCTCAATAACGCCTTACGCGATAGCTGCCTGATAGCCGCGCGCTACCGTACTACTATTGCACTCTTTCCACCGGATTTATATCTAAGAGATACTGCTACAGCGATGTAACTTGATACTGGAATGATAGATTTTTGCAAACGTTTTGTTATCTATTTTTTATTATATAAATAAATTATATAATAAAAACGACCTAAAACTATATAAATAAATTAGAAATCAAGAAACACTTTTTTGGGGTTTTAACTTTTTATCAAAAGAAACGATCTGTAAAGTTTGTGAAACTACATCTATTTGCCCAGTTTTATTGAAAGTGGTTAACTGAAAGTGGGTGAAATCTAATAAATCGGGTTCATCCCCTAATTTGCCACCCTTAGAGATGGAATATTTTCTTCAAATTTGAATGGGACCACTACTAAGATTACTCCCTTCTCAACTAAACAGAATAATCGAATTCCATTAAAAAATGTCATTTTAATAATAAAAAACCATCATGTTTTTAGTGAAAACAGTTAATTTGTTTAAATAACAAATACACTGGATTTAGATCCGATAAATAGTTTCATTTCCTACATGTAACTGTCACCAAAAACTAAGAACTCGGTATTGTTTATTTTATCTATCAGTATTTAAAAACAAGAACACGAAGCAGAAACGCGAAGAAAGTGAGATTGCGCCAGCGCTAAATACGATAGCCATAATTACCTGTTGGACATCCTGTTAGCGCGTAGACTCCCTTGTGGCCCATTAAGAACTTGAACAGAAGATTCTGGAAACTTAATTTTATAAGGCCTTTATTTTCGCTTTTAACATTAACAAGCCAAACGTCTAAGTAATTGTCGTTTATTTACAATGTTTAATAGTCACAACATAATTAATCATACTTATTGATTATTAATTAGTAGAGTCTCGTTGCTTTAGAATTACGCGTTTTAATTTAAGTAATAAAATCATACGTTATATATAAGTTTTTTGATGCACAGTAAAAAGTTTTTTTTTATATTATACCAAGTAACGGAAAGAACTAGTCGTGCGCCTGGTGGTAAGCGATACGCCTATCCATACAGTTGCAGTGCCACTTAGAGTTTTAAATCGCAAAGATCGAAGAAGAAGATGAGGGGCACGGCCACGGCGCCCGTAACCCTGAGACACAAGTTGACCAGTCCTATGTGCTTGTAATTTCACCAGTACTCTTATCCTTTAAATCAGGAACGCAGTAATGCTCACATTAGTACTTGGCGGCAGAACAAGTGGTGACAGTACTTCTCTCGATGAACTCTTTCACAAGGAACTCTACCGCTATTAAAATATCGTTGAATGTTTATCATTTTAATGACTATAATAATGAGTAAGTACATATGCTTGTGATAAAACAGGCCTAATATTTATTTATTCCTGTACAGTGAATTATTTTGTGATACATTATTGATTGATGGTGGTATAGTGAATACTCGAGGGCGACGCATATATATCGAGTAGGAACGCTAAAATCCAACCAATCCAGCTCCCCACACCTAGAGTCCCATTAGCAACCCCGTGAAGCATACGCAGGTCTGTGATCTTCCGACGTTCCGCTAAGCTCTTTAAACCGAATTAATATGGGCTTTTAAAAGTTGTTCGGACTCCTATAACTTATACCAATATCGCCATATAATGGGTAGCGACTCGCCATTTACATGTAGGGTCAGCTGTGGTTCGCTATCGAGCTGATTTACAGCCATATTCAATTGTCAGCAGTACTTGTATCAACAGTTGCCACAAGCAAATAGATAGTTTGCCTCTTGTACTATGTGCTCGATTTATTGAATTAGTTTCGTGCAAATTAGATGTATGTTTTGTTAGATATTTGAATGGACTTGTCTCTGTGTGTGATTATAGCCGTAGTATAATAAGACAATTATGTTATTTATGCATACAAATGAAAAGCGCGTGAGACGATCAGCGCTATACAATGAGCGTGCATCGCGAGATTATGCGAATGTGTGCGTCCGTACACGGCACGCGACGGGCGCGCACACATACAAGCCGCGCTGCTATGTTTGTATGGAGTTACCATACTTGCCTTGTCATTACTATGCTAAAGCTTTACGGTAAAGGCCCATATGAGCCCGGTGTTAAGTTGAGGTATGCTACAAGGAGAGGTATCAGGGAAAGACGGATACGTGTAATTCTAAAGCACCTAACTCTACTAATTAACAATAAATATATATGATTAATTATATTATGACTAGGAAATGAAACTATTTTTCCGGATTTAAATCGCGTATATTTGTTATTTCAAACAAATATACAAGGCTTGTTGCAACAAACAAATATACACAATTTAAATCCGGAAAAATAGTTTCATTTCCTATGTGTAACAATCGCGAAAACCTAAGAACTCGATATTTTATGACTATTAAAAATTGTAAATAAACGACAATTTCTTAGACGTATTTGCTTGTTAATGTTAATAGTGAAAATAAAGGCCTTATAAAAATAAGTTTCCAGAATCTTCAATTGGTACCATAAAGAAAAGAACGTTGTTGATTTCACTGGTACCTACATTAAGTAACGTGAATAATTAGTGGATTGTTTTAAATTAAGTAGATAGATGCCCTTAAATACAGACACACATTAAAACACAATAAAAATATTACTCTAAAAAAGCAGAATAAGTCTTGAAAACACACGACTATAAATTTCCAGTTTATTACCGTAACGTAGATTGCGTACCGTTTATACGAAAACATAGGAAACATAGTACACATTGAAATCTAAGTAAGTTTAATGCCGCTTCACATTTTACTTGAAGCTATTGGTTTTTTAATGTATTAAAGCTTATAAAGGTTTCTTTCACTACGGTATTATAACCGACGCAAACTAGGCTGCGTTTTTCTTTGGCGTCCTAGCAAGCCTCGTCGTCGGTAAACAGGGTGGCACGATTTATGCGAGCTTGAGCGGCTTTCGTTCTTTGTTTCAGGTAATGACCCTGCTTTCATCTCGGCCTCAATAGGCTCGCAAAGAGGCAGATACCGGCCTGAGCCTGTCTCAAGACTGCGGATGTAAAGTTTGAGACTTACCAATATGTATGCCAGATAGTGCATCAAAATTACTTGGACATTTTATAGTACCTTACTCATGTACTTACGTATCAAAGTTCCATTTAACAACTGCAGATACCTATGAAAAGTACACCTAGCAAGAGGAATAGGTGGGGTGGGTTATGCTTTCTATGTGGGTATATATAGCTCAATACTTCAAATATCAAATTGATACAATAACCTTCACAAACAAAAGACAGTCTTGACTAAAAGGCCACGTAGCATAAGCCATAGAGAAGCAATTTTTAAAAGTATGGTCAAGGCCATTCGCGCAATTTCGTGCAGAAAGGTTTTAACATTTTCTTTAGTTACCCAAATCAAGTAGATATAGGACTGCGTGTACGTGCGAGTGGGGGGCAGGGGGGTCCGTGACGTCACACCGCCCGTTCGCACAGTAATGACCCTATAACGGCCCGCATTATTATTTATGTTGTGTAGCTGAGAACGGCATAATAGTACCATAAGAATGAAATAAATTCTCGCAAGTTTGAGTTCTTGGCTTCGCTTGAAAGCTGAGATAGCATTTATTGTTTCACATTTGTGAAAATGTTTTTGTGGACGTGTTTTGCATGATGCAATTATTTATAAGGTTTTCTTCGTTTCATCAGTCGCGGTCGAGACAAGTTTGCTGGCTTACCTTAAGGGATCCTTTCTGATAAGTTTCCATTTTGCTCACTATTATTATAGGAGAGATTCTATAATAGATCTACAGGATCTCTACCAGGATAAAAGTGTGTTTCAATTAATAATTTTTTATTCCGGTATAATTGAAAATTTACACAAAGCAAGTAGGTAGATAATTCGTATTAACTATATATTTGGGCTCATGGTTAAGCTTAATAAATAGTGGTGTTTGTTTGTCGTTCCCTAATAAATGATAAGCATCTATATTGTCAATATAAATGTGTACGGGCTGAATAATTAAGAAATAAACATTATGTGCACTACCAGCCCTTATAATGTCTAGATTAGATTTAAAAGAGTAAGCTTTTTCGATGAATACACTTTAAACAACACTTTAAACACGAACAAACTTTACCAAATATTACCCTTGCAGATATACGTACTGGATAGTTGTAAAAACTAAAGCAATAATTATCGACTGCATCTGAAAGTATGCAAAGACGCCTTTTCAATTTAAATTAGAATTGCTTTTAGTTCCGACTGTTGATAACAGATGGCGGTAGTAGTAGCGTTCGCTAGGCAAATTCGGTGTGCAAACTACGGATTAAGCCTTTATCATCCTTTTACTAGGCCACATTAAACCGGATAAATTTGGTAGACAAGCGACCGATTTGCTTCATCGATCTTCTAGTACAGTGCCTGCTGCTACAAATAGCTCGTAGCTTTAGAATTCAGCTTAGTTTAAAACGGGAATCCAGGTCTTACTTATTTATTCAAACGTTGGTAAGTTCCTACCTGAAGATCTGATTGGTTAAGTATTTTTGTTTTTGTTATAATAATTATAATTTTGGTAAGTTAAATATTTATGCAAGAGCGAACCTTAGAAGCGAATTCTAAAAGTGTAGAAAGCCATTCTTTTCCATTTTGTTACATTCTTTGTGATAATAATAATAATAATATACACATATCAATTTAGTAAAACATTTAAAAATAGTAATGATCACAATAAATCTAAACATCGCATTGACAACTTGATTGAACGCGACCTATGAAGTCGCATTCATTATGGGTAATCAAAGAATGATCTAGCAAATAGACCGACCTTAACTTGATCCCATCAACTTGGAATGTTATTGCAAAAATCTGCATAGTCTCTGAATGCGTCCTCATTATGTATACTACTAATATGTCAAACTGCTGACGTCGGAAAATAAAATTGACTTCATATAGCAGTGAAGATGCGTGTAGAAGTTTTATAAATAATTACTTTAAAAATATAATGAATAATAAATAAATAAGTATTAGACAACATTATATAAGTTGCTCTGATCCCAAAGTAAGTAACTAAAGCACTTGTGACACAACGACGGTACTACAGACACCCAGACCCGAGACAATAGGTACAGAAAGATAGTTTTCTACATTAACCCGGCCGGGGATTGAACCCGATACCTTATAAGTATGCGCGACATCATAAAAACTGGTGTGCAAGCCACTTAACCACAGAGGTCGTCTAATTTAAGAATATTTCGTAATTCATAAATATTTCGTAGTACATTTCTTCGAATTTGTTTATTTCTTGTTTTTTTAAGTCGGCCAGCATCCCCGACGTCCAAGAAGGAGCTAACATATACATGTATGTATATTGTGTACTGGTGAGGTAATCGGGCTAAGTCCACCAGCGTGTCCTATAGTGCGGTTTAGGGACATAAATTACGCTTGTGTTAGGACGAATTTCCTTTAGCATACGGGTTCTCTGATCTTGCTCATAGAAATGTAGATTTATTGAGGAACGTAGATAAGTAAATGAATTTACTACCGTTGTTCAGAACGTAGATTATTTCTTTAAGAAATCCGTACAAACAAAATTGAATTTAGTTTAAGAATTCCATGTTACGTGAGCACTTCGCCTACCAGTCTGCAGTACATATTTATCATTCAATCCAGCCCTCCTTAGATAGAGTTTCTTTCATAAATAAATAAGTTTCGCCTTGAACACATGAACGATGGATAAAGCCGATAGGAATGGCGTTATGAATATCAGATGAGGTGTGCTGAGACCACGATACAGCTCAAAAATAAAGCTTTTCAGTTGCTAACGCCGAACAGCTGTAGTAAATTCATTAAAACCCCAAAAGGCAATTAAACTCTAAGAACATATATCATATTTGTAGACAAAACTCAATAAACCTCGTATAAAATGCATTTCTTTAACCATTTCTTATATCTTTTTCGAATACATGTATTTCGATGTTGCTTATTTTATTGTGTGGTAAAATAAATATGACGAAGACTCTAGTCGCTCGCGGATACTATTATTATATTATCGAGGGATATAAGTGCGGTGGATAAATACTGAACGGTCTTATCCTCTTAGCTGGGTTATAACGTTATAGCGTTACTAGCGATAGTATGACCTTTGAGAAAAAATAGGTTCCTTAAATCGAACACTCGTAAATAGTAGAACAAGCTTTCACCTTCAAAGAACTTTATTGTTATTTCATTTACTCTCGCCCTTAGATTCCGATTGGGGCTAGCAAATACTATAGATCGCCACTTAGTACAACAAACTTGACAAACCTCTCTTGCTTCACTTACATTCATCAATCTTTTCGTACCAGCTCCCTTATTCTTCTCATTACGCACTGTAGCCCTTTAAGAAAACTTTCAATTTGATCTGAGAATGTTCTTCGTGACCGTCTTCTTGCAATGATGCCTTCCGCGTTAGCGCTATATATTTCTTTCGTTACTCTACATTCATTCATCTGCTCAAAGTGACCAAACCATTTCAACATACCCTTTTCTGTTTTTCAACCTTTAAAGAAGTTATCTTCAACTTTCAGTAAGCAGTTTTTAATAATGTACCTAATGAATTCTCTATTTAGTGCACAGTATTGAATGAAATGTTACTCTGGATACAAAAATTTACCTAACGGATGGGATTCAAAAGAAAAGAAATTAAGGATTCGTTTAATCAACTTATCAGTATTTAATTGCACTAAATGGCTACAAAGTGTGTTTAATTTCGTGGAACTGAAAGCGTCAGGGACTGTTTTACAATAAACGTCCTTTCGCCACGATAACTTTCGATCTTCGATAGAGAAAATTAGCTAGCCTTTTTAATGCGAAGTAAAAATGAAGTAAAAAGGCACGCGGCCCATTAAAGAGCCTTAACGACTCCGATGAGATGAATAAATGATTGAATTTTCAATTAAGATTATAGAAAAAACTTCAACTTTGTTGACAATTGTCGGGCTGCAGAAAGAGTGACGATTCAAAAATGTTTTATCGGTTTTTTTCTCAGCTTCATTAGCTACAACTTGGTAAAGGTTAGAAAGTTTTTATGAAAAGAAAGGTAAATCTTTGTCATAGGACTGGACTCGGAAAGTTCTTTAGATTTAAAATTTTTAAAGGAGTTGTATTATATAAAGTTCTAAATAGTAAAAGTTTCTGAGCGTTTTTACTTAACTCCTAACTGTTTGGGTAGTTATAGAAAAAGACAAATAAGCTACAGAGGACGTTGAACAAAGTTAAATATAGGTTCCTTACATAAGGTTGTTACGTGTCATGAGGAGAGTCACACAGTGACAGTTGTACTAATAACATAATAACCATGCCATTTAAATTTTTTAATGCCAGGTGCAGTGAAGAGAAAACAAAATGTTCAATTCCTACGTACAACTGCTATTCTATATGCAAACAAATAAGCTGTTTAAAAAAGCCCGAAACGGGCATTAACTTAAGTTATAAGTTAATACCACATAAATCCTGCCACTGCTTGCAGTCACGTGCTGTGTCTAGAACAACTGCTCCTTGAATAACGGACCGGTCATTAATTTTTGCATAAATGTGTTTAAGTACGCGTTATAAGGATAATGATATGGTATAGTTTATACAGTTTGCGTTATTTACGTGATAATACGTGTAGGAAAATAATAGAAGGAGCCTAAATGAGGTCGAAGAAGAGGTACATTCAACTTAAAAACTGAGTAGTCATCTAAATACTTTCTTATGGCTTTATGTGGAATTATTTTTAAATAAATATATTTTTTATATGATACAAAATGACGAAACTAACAAGTCTTGTGGTAAGCCATACGCCTGTCGATAACATTGCAGTGCCACTCCAAAGCCTTAAATCGCAAAGATCTTAGGAGCACTGCCACTGCGCCTGTCACCCTGAGACATAAATTGTCAATTCTCATATGACTATAATTTCTCCAGCACCCTAACCCTTCAAAACTGAAACACAGTAACACTCACATTACGGCTTGACATCAGAAATAGGTAAGGTATTCCCTGGATGAATCCTTTCATAAGGTGCTTTACCACTACTAAAAATGATAATGATTCTAAACAAATATGAATGTTACATCTAATTACCGATAGGTACTTACTTCATTTTGCCATCGTTTTTGTTAAATTATAGTCGATTGTTTACGTCTTAAGTTGACTTACACACCTCAAATAACCTTCCTTCCTTTCCCACAAGACTACTGTATCACTTGCAGCTAGTAACCTAGTAAATAATTTGTCAATGCGTAGTTTTTAGATTTTCGCTATTGTTGCACATTGGAAATGAAACTATTTTTTCGGATTTAAATCGCGTTATATTTGTTTTACAAACTGCGTATTTGTTAGTTTTACGTTTTGTGATTTCGACCTGAAAAAATAGTTTCGTTTCCTATTTGTTAATTTTTTTGCAAATAGCGTCCCTAGCAGTCATAAGAAAGTCGTAAAGGGCCCGAAACATCGGGCCCTTTACGGAAAAATAGTTTCATTTCCTATGTGTAACAATCGCGAAAAACCTAAGAACTCGATAAATCTATTTATTTTCATACAAATCGGCTCGATATGTTCTTTCCAGCTTAGGTGCTTGTCAATTGTCCATCCAAGAAAATTAAATGTGTCAACTTCGTCTACGGTGTCAGCATTGTATTGAATTGTACTTGGTGTAGGATTTGAACAATTCAAATCCTACACCAAGTACAATGTTCGAAATGTCACATGTTTAGTTTTACTTATATTAATATTTAAGTCATTATACAAATTTTACGGGGTCACTAAAATGATGGCACCAGTGACCGTTATAGTGACAAGCACCACTGTTCATTATCTTTTTAAATTAATTTCTAATAATATTTAGGACAATTTTTTTTATCATAGACACGCTGGTAAGTATCAGTTACTGGGTGTTCATTGTTGGTGTGTGTTGATTACTGGTTAGTTAATTAGTGGTTATTTGGTGTTCAATGCTGGAGATTTATAGAAATTCTAGTTTAGGTTTTCTAGTAATAGTTATAACAACTTTTTTATAAAACATACTAAAGCATAATTGTGGATTCTATCTGTCAAGTAAACTGATCATTATTGACATAAATTTAAAAACAAAAAGTTTTTGGTTTCAAATTTAAAGACACCCTTAAAAAGTCGACCATTGCTACCAACATCTTACTATTTTTCATATCGCTACCGATGGCATCGGTATTGATTGTCACAATTTGAATGTAGAACGTTACGTTTAATATTAAGAGTCGTAAAATATAATTTTCAGTAAAGAGTTTTAAGTTAAGCTGCCATTTTGCTCATATTAGTTGTAAGCCATAATCTTAAAAAAAAACTAATTATAATAGAGAGGAAAAAACTTGTTATTAAAGTTTACAATTGCCACCTCGTTCGAATTCAACCTAAGCATATTATTATCGCGGCTATGACAGGAAGCAGAAATATCGTAATTTTTTATGAACTTCGTAATCACTGCAAAGGGTAACAAAGTGAAACAAAAGGGTTTGTGCCACTCATTTATTCAAAGCACAAAACTCTGAAGCGACAAAGAAACTTACTCCGTATGCAATTAAATAAGAATTAAATTGTATTTCGTTGTATGTTATTACTGATATTAAAACATTTGCTTACTAATTTTCTCAAAGTCTGAACATGTTTTTGTTTCGTGCATGCCTTACTTGTAATTGTGTGTAAAAATACTAAAATTCATTTCAAATTCACAACACTACGAACCGAAATTATCTATAGTACGGAAAATGACCTCCATCAACAATTTCCTCAGAGTAAATATTACCTCAATAATCTTCCAACAAAAGGTTACTTAAAAAAACAATTTAGTTAACCGTGTTGGCATGTGTACAAGACTAGTACGCTGAGAAACTCTAATTATAATCAATCGAACGCTGATTGACAAGGTGTCGACCGACGACGTGTAAAATAACTCATCGGAAGAGAAGGAGCTAGTTTAGGGCACGTACTGTTGAGTGAAAAGAGATCTTTGCTTAATGTTGAAAGGGCTTATAATCGCTTTACGTCTTAGACGTGGGTATTTGTAAACGTATTCGTTGAAGTAAGAGTGAGTGAGTAATTAGACCTTTTTTTCGTGAGAACATAACGTCGGTGTTTGAAAAATAGACCACGAAATTGGTCGCATGTTAAGAGAGCAAATTGTAGTATAGTCGACGATTTATTTATTACATATGTGTACTTATTACTTTTGTATGAGAATAATTCATAACGAGTAATAAGTGGTAAGCGATGACTAATTTTAGTAGAATTGTTAAACAAGAGACATGTTTGAGCACACGATTGTAGATTATTCTGAAATAGAAATATATCACTCGAATACTATGATGGTGTCAACTTAAATCAAATAAAACATTTGTGTTACACGTCTAGCTAAAGCTAGTTATTGAAGAATGAATAAAAGTTTTTTGATCATATCTCGGTCTATTCTGGACCACTTTTTTAAACATAGAAAAAAAAACTGCTCTTCAATTTACATTCGTACATTTCAGAATATTATTTACTCACAAGCGCATCTCAAGGCGACGAATGACAGCTCTTTTAATTTTTTTTAAACATTAGAAACTGGCACACAGGCGTTTAAGTGGGTTACTTTAGTTTTTACCAAGACGTCACCGCTATTTTTCTGAAAATTTGTTTACTGTATCTAATTTGTCTCTCATTACAGTTACATTTTATTAAAAATAACTCTAGATTTTTCACTTTACCGTCAATGCTATACTAGAACATTTTAGTTCACAAATTTGTACCACAGACAGACAACTTTATTCCTATTCAGTTAAATATTTCAGAAGGTAAGTCATCGGTGCATATTAAGCAGTGAGAAGCGACATCTACCTTATAGTATTTTCCTTTTAAAATTGCGGTAGGTACAAGATATCTCTTGTTATTGTGACTTTGATACGAAAATCTTCCCGCTGTAGACTCACAACTAACGCCATCTATCGAACGCGAGAAGACTTACTATGTCACTATTGCACCGGCAAATGAGTGAATGAAATGCATTATAGGTGGATTATAGGGTTCCAGACGATGCATGTCATGATCGCATTCTAACACGCGCTCGGCTTACTCGTTTAATGAGAAGTGTCTTTTATGAATGGCTTTTACTTTATTTTGATTAACGTACCTTATAAGAGTTGTTTTAAATAACAAGCAAGTAGACGATTAACAAAAAAAAAAAAAAATTAAGTTCTTCATAATTACAATATTTTTCCACAGTCTTTGAGTATTATTTTAACAATAAGTAAGTACCTAATTACATAAATATGATGGTGGATACGCAACTACTCATGTATACTGTAAATATGGGTGGTGATTGGCATTTTCTTCTTCTACTTTCTTAGCTTTACTTACCAGAGAACAATAAGAGTTATATCTTATTGTTGTGCACTTATAATATTATGTCATCTATTACAGTGGTGTAATACACAGTAACATGTACTGTCTCATTTGACACTTCAAAGTTGGATTTCTCGCAATGGTTCATTTATACATCTCAACCTTACTGTCGATGCGGCAGCGGCGTTTCTATTTCCACCGCAGTGCGTTGACCGGCCCATTTCGCCAATACAACACAACACACGATAATTATGTTGTCAACTGACTAAAGCAAGCTGGATACAAAGCGGATCTGGACCGGATCAGTCGCTTTTTGTAGTCCGACAAAGGCCATTACGCGATCCGTTTCCGAGCATAAAGTCGAGCGCAAAGTCAACACTGTTATGAAGTTTCCATTGAGTTTCCACGGAAAATCGGCTAACGTGGGAAAGCTGCGATTGCGATTTGAATGGGTAATGAGCGGCAGTATGAGTTAATTAACTGATATGTAAATAAACAGAATTTCGTTCGATCACGGGCTCAAAGGATATTGCACGCGCATTGATTGTTTACCACGTCACGTATCCAGTTACAAATTAGTTAATTTAGTTTAATTTATGTTGTTTGTTAATGCTTTTAGGTGATGGTGATTTGTTGATTCTGCAGTGTCATTAATTTGTAGAGATTTATATACCTGTATTGACTCCTGGAGTTGTTTGGAAATGTAGTATGTACTTCGTTCAAAATGTTTGAACTTCTTGTTCATTTCAGAATAAAGGGAGTACGATAAAGAATATAAAATATACAATATTAAAGACAAAAATAAGCGACAATCGAGTGCGCTTTGAAATTCGAGACACAAAATTTGTATGTAGAGCGTTAGACTGTTCAAATGCCAAAAATATTTATTTATTCCATTGGTATTTATTCGGTTTTGGGCATGAAACGAATGCGATACATTCAGATACGATTTTGGAATGATTTACACTTTTAAAATATTCATGTTTCATGCAATGGTCAGGCCAGTTAGAAAAAATATCGTATGCGTACGCGATAAAAATAAAATGACTACCGACGAACATTTTCAACATTCTCGTTTTGAAATACGTTATTTTTAGTATCCTACTCTACAATTGAAATGTAAAATATGAGTTATATTTTATACATATCTCAAATGTACAGTATGTTATGAAATCGTGCGTAGTAATTTTTACGAGCGTATGTCTTTTATTTTTGGTCTGTATGTAACAATCCACCAGCGTCATAATTACTACTTATGAATTTCATATGGTGGAAAGATTTGTGTTTCAAAGGATTTTGAATCTTTGTTAAACATTTGTTCTCAATTTCGCATTTAAATTACTTAAAATGTATTTATAAATTTACAAATAATGTACTTACCTCGAAAGGTGATTGAAAATTAACAAAATGTTGCTTAGGTGACAATGTATTTTGTGTATATCTGAGCCTATCAAGTACAATGATTGCAGTAACAATTTTACATCATGAAACGTAAATATTGTGAATTCGTTTTATACATTGTATTATTAACGACGTATTCTTATAAATGACATATGGTATTTTGATTTGGGGTAATACTGCCGATATTAATAGAATATTTGTCCCGCAAAAGTGTGCGGTTAGGGCAATTTACAATCTGGGCCCCAGAGTGTCTTTGAGAGATAAGTGTAAAGATATTAACATTGTTACACTAGCGTCACAAAATGTATTTTATGTTAAGAAGAATAGTATATTTTATGAAAAATATTGGAATAAAAATGGAATAAAAGGGAACTGGCTGTTATTGACAGTCGTTTTTACGAAGTCACATGTAGCGCTTTTTTCTGTAATAAGATTCCAATTGATATACAGAATTTTCCACTTACGAGGTTTAAAACTACATATATTATAATGGAACAAAATATTTATATAAAGATTTATTTTTTTATTTAGTACAACTTACACTTAGTTTTCGATATAAAACTCTCCATATTAGTACATAAAATCCAGGCACTCACCCCATATATCCAATGCTTCAAAATCAGTTAAATTACGTGAAGTTGAGTTACGACAACGATTCAAAATATTAAAAGTCCCCCTAAGTGATAAAACGGTGGGATGACGATGAAAGAGGTCAGTAAGTAGAGCTCCTTGTGAAAGAATTCATCCAGGGAAGTACTGCTACCTTACCTATTTCTGCCGCCAACCAGTGATGTGAGCATTACTGCGTTCCTGTTTTGAAGGGTAAGGGTACTAGTGAAATTACAGGCACATGGGACTTTTCAACTCATGTCTCAGAGTGATGGGCGATCTTTGCGATTTTAAATCATACAATAGACCTCTTGGGGTAAGTACCTGAATTTAATGTTCTAACTGGGGGTGTTCTGTATTGTTTGTGTCTTTTTATATGTATTATTTTTTGTGATAGCTTTTTTATTTCCTTTAATTTTTTATTTCTAATAAATTTATGTGGACCAACCCTTCTTAGCGAAAACAAGCTAAGGCTAGGCCCCATACTTACTTGTTTATCACCAGGTGCACGATTTGTTGGTCCATCACTTGGTATAATAAAAAAATATCAAAAAGTGAACAAACATTTATGTATGCGTATGTAGAAAGTATAGTTTCTGAATGAACATGAAGTTTATTCACTATCACGATGTTTTACTACCACGATATTCAATTATTTTTTTGTGAAATTACTTCACAAGTTTGTTATGATTATTAATTAAAACATGGGACATGGAGTAAAATTAATTCGATTCGGCTTGATTTGAATCAGCATACCAGGTCGACGCTCTCTCAACTAAGCTGCGGAACGAACCTGCAGACCCAACGAATTTTTCTATGTGCTTATTGAAGATCTTTGTTTTTGTTTTATTAACAATTTTTTGCCGTAGCGCCATCTATGGGAAATCTATAAAAAATAAATTTTCTGCAGTTCCAGACACATAAAAGTGACCACATTTATTTGACATTTTTGTAAATTAAACTAAATTTAAGTAATTAGGTACAGTCACTTAGAACAAAACGTACCTATAAAAATGACAAATCACTTTATTGGACTATCGAATATTAGACTTTTTTAGAAGCCGCTTGTGATTGTTCCCCATTCGGAGATCAGTTAATACAGAATGGTATCAATTAAAACTGTCTCCTGTGATTTATTTTATTGGTTCGGCAATTGATTACATTACGCCAAATTGACCGCAATGAATGGGAAGTATAACGACACAGTGCGTTCAAAAGCCTGATTTGATTCGTAATTTTTCGAAAGTTAATTGGATATTAAAAAAATAAATAATGAAAACGTTCACCATTCTGGAATGTGTGTCATATTGGTAAACGGTGAAACTAGAAGCAGCAGATGAGATAGATACCTACCCACGCTTTTAATTTTTTTTGTGGTATAAATAGCAAGAATTTAGTTAAAAACAGTGTTATAAATGAGTCACGTTAGTGTAATTAATGTCTTTTTGTTATTATTTTTTTAAGTAATGTTAATTAAATTTTAAGAATATTCTCGTCTTTACTTAACGCGTATATTGATAGCTCTTTCTTGAATTGGTTACCTACGAGACTGGCTATGCCTCGTGTAGGAGCCAGGGTTAAACTTCGTATTCCATAATGTGTAAAATAATATATCCTACTTTTATGTCTCTTATCTGAAATTGAAATGTATTTTTGATTTTATGTTCAAATAAATTACTTACTTACTTGTTATTATATTTTGTTTTTTGTCTTGTTTTTAATTTGTAATTTTTTTTATGATACTATGTGATGGGACGGATAAGTCGTGCGCCTGATGATGATGAATGACGACACGCCTGTCCATAACAGTTGCAGTGTCACTCAGAGCTTTAAATCCCAAAGATCTGAGTCTCTGAGACATGAGTCATCTGAGATACATAAGCTGAAAAGTCACCCCTTACCCTTCAAAACCGGAACACAGTAATGCTGACATTACTGCTTGGCGGCAGAAATAGGTAAGGTGGCAGCACTTCCCTGAATGAACTCATATACAAGGAGCTGTACTGCTACTAAAAGTGTGTAAATCATACGTAAAATATCGCACTCAAATTGAGCTTTATTTATATGTTCTATGTGACAATAGGGTATCTAGAAAAATAGGCTTTTCATACAAAACCAAAGGCATTCTTGCTCGGGCCTAAACCAAGTAACTATATTTATTACATTTTAATGTATACATTGCTCTTATAATGCTTTTCCCATAGTAGTTAGCTGGGTCTTATGAGGTTAAAAGTGGTGGGTTTTAATCGAATTAAATCGACGGTCACGAGATATTTGCAAATCGAGTTTTGTTCAAATATAATGATATTATTAAATAATGTTTATTGCTTTCTGATCTAGACGATTCGATTTGCCTTTGTATTGATTTGCTTGAAAAAAAAAATACGAAAAAAAAAAAAAAAGCTTTGAGTAAAAACCCGGGCGAGTTAATTGGATTTTAACCCACTCTTCATCTCTGGTACGGACGCATATTTTTACGCATAACGCTTTTTTATTATACTCTTAGGCATTCTTTCTTTGGAACTAATACCATACATATTACACAAAACTCGCATTTGTACAGCATTCACCGAAATTTTTCTGCCGCACCCAATACTTACTACCAGACATTGAGGTTGAGACCAGCACGCCTCGATGAACAGCCAAACGCACCTTTCTTAAGACGGCTTCTGGCTACCCATTCAGGCATACAGGTCGTCATTCACTCGAGTTTCGTAATTATTTTCTATCATCAAAATAATTTCGTAGCAACATTGTAATCGTGATACATTGCCAGTACTACTTTCATTCACGTACCAATAGTCCGCACCTATCATTAGCTGCCCGTGTCTGTGTAGTACCGCTATTATATCTTCGTTTTCTCTGCTGCTATCAATCACAACTAATTGTATTATTTATTGTTCAGTTTCAAGAACCGCGTTGTCATCGGTTCATGTAATTTCACTTAGTGGCCTCTTCAGGCGTCTATTATTTCTTAGGGCCTACATGGCAAGTCATTGTGTATAAGGAAGTAACAATTTGTCGATGTAAGACGTGACATGTCAGTTTTTGGTTGGGTTTTGCCATTTATTGCTTTTAAAAAAGTTCTTAGCAAAAGCCAATCATTAGAAATGTATATAAGAAATGTGTCACACCTATCCATGACAGTTGCAGTGCCACTCAGATATTTAATTGCAAAGATCTGACGGGCACTGCCCCTGCGTCCATCACCTTAAGACATGTCTCATGTTTTTTTATTATATCAAGTGACGGGCCGAACAAGTCGTGCGCCTGATGGTAAGCTACACACTTGTCCATATCAAATTGCAGTGCTACTCAGCTCTTTAAATCGCAAAGATCTGCAGCGCACTGTCACTGCGCCCTGAGGCATAAGTTGACAAGTCCCAATTGCCTGCAATTTCACCAGCACCCTTCAAAACCGGAACACAATAATGCTGACTTTACTACTTGGCGGCAGAAATAGATAAGGTGGCAGTAATTTCCTGGACGAACTCTTTCACGAGGAGCTCTACTGCTACTTGTGAAAGACTAATTTCACAAGTAGATTTTATGAATAGATTTTACGTTACACGAATTGCACATTTACTATACTAATAGGGAGTAGACTACAGATTGGTAATTTACCAGTCATTTCACAAAAGAGTTGTAAAGCCGTAGTCATGTTACTTAGATATATAATTGGCATACTTTACGCTCATTACCAACCGTTTGTCCAGTCGATTACCAAATGAATGATGTCCAAGTCACCGAACCGACGAACAAATTCCAAGTATGCGATCCTTGGTACTTTACAGAAATAATTTGTCTAGTTTGTTGAACGCAAGCAAATGAAATGACCCAAACATGGCAACTCGTTACCCAACTCGTGTTCCCGACGTCGAGATTCGACTTGTAGTTAATACGGAAAACAGCTTCTTGAATATTAGCATTTTATCACGTATACTTGAGAGTTGAACATCTTCTTGGAGTGTTGTGATTTATGTATTGGAGATTATTTATATAGGAGATTGAATTGTCGGGTTCTTCACATTGTATCATTCTTTCAACCGGCGTTATTGCCGTAATGCACTTATTTGATGTAAACCTTTTAGTCGGGATTTTGAAACAAAAAAAATTTAAACCTACTCTACGATATTTTAGACTTTAAGTACGACATAATTCAAAGACTAGTTATTTTAATTTTCCTATTACACTTCTGACATTTGCAAATATGACCTTTTCGCTTCGTAGTTTAGCAACACACGTCATAAATTTCGCATTAATGTCGGGCATTATAAGAGGTCAGTTGCTATGACAACGTGTGCGATTCTGGCTTAGTTAAATGTTTTCAGAATTTCCCACGCTACTGAAGAGGGTCGGTGGCCGGCCCAGCCGACTCGAGAATTCTGGCGATTGTGATGATATATGGGATCGCATTATTTTCTTATCTTTTCTCTTTCTAACTCCACCGCCCATACTTCATTCTCGCTGGTATTATAAACGTTTTACTTTTCATATCTCGTAATAGACGCCCCGGGCTTGAATGGTGTTAGTATTACGTAAATTCACGGTAATATGTCATAGTCGCTGAACCTCTTAAGCCTAACCTTCGCGATCATTTCATTTTGCGCGAGGAACGATATAAATTAATTTTTGTTTGAGCCACACTCAAAGGAAATTGTTTCTCGAAAATGATACCCTATTGAGATTATCGTAGCAAACAAGGTAGCGAGATCGTGAGTGAAAATATTTTCATTTTGTAATAAATGACATTTGGTCTGTATTATGTGGCGTAATAATTTTCCGCATAATTATGAATTCATAATATAATTATTTTATGCTTTACTAAAAGAACCACCTGTATTGCACAAAAGCGCTTAAATAAAATATATAATAAATAAGCCATAATAAAATTACAATCGATATTAAAGACGGTAATCTGTGTTGAAATATTAGGCGTAAAATTGTTATGGGGATTAGTATTTATGAAAAGAATTGTAAAGTTACATAATATAGACCCTACTTTATTTTATGTATTGTGAGAAAAGTGAAAATTTATAAGAAACCATAGTCGTAAGAAGGTAAGATCTTGAAGGGGTAAATGTGTTGAAGGTATCCGAACCCTAATATTTTAGAGGCTTCTGTGTAAAGTTTTCTACCTTTTCTTTGGTTATTTCAAAGGTAAAGATTTAAACAATCGCTTAAGAAAATATTTAAATTGGCACACATACAACAAAACAACGGGTCCTCTCGGGCGGTGTATAAATAAAGTGATTGTAAAAACCGCTTAGCAAAACAATACGGTCTATTTTGATGGACAGCTGAGTGATTATCATGTGTTGGTATTCAAAAATACACAGAGCGGGCTAGTTAGGGGAAGTAAACAAGTTGACCTTGTTCGCACCTTGGTTGTCCGATTATAAAGTAAATCGTATGCGGATAGCGGGACGCCGCATAATGTAGGTGCTCCGAATAGAGATGAGAGTCGCAAAAGGTAAATGAAAAAGTAAATTGTTTTTAGTTTCGGAAATTGCGTTGTTTTTGGACAGGTTTTTATGTAACAAGAATATTATACAGGGTTATTTTTTTGTTGAACCAAAACCTCTTTGTATGACATTCCTATCAATAAAACTAACAACTTTTGCTGTAAGACTTTTGAGAATTGACACAAAATGTTTTTGACTTCGGAAGGAATCAATGAAATAACCAAGGTATGAATTGGATATGTTTGAAAGTCTTAGTCCCTTCTGATGTTAGAAATGCTTTGTTCAAGGTTTTTTTTAAATTTATTTGGGTCAACAAACAGTAGAAACAATTAACCTATAACTAAATTTCTGACTGTAAGTATGTAATGATTGTGTCACCAACTGAGAATACATATCAATAATAAACAACGAATAAAAAAATAAAATACATAAAAAAATAGTTACCTACAATTCAAACCATAAAATGTTAGATACAAAAAAAGGAATTACTACATACCCAGCATTACATATGTAACAATGTTCCTATTAATTACAAATAACCCAGAATAATGTTTCAAATTTAGTTGATATAGGTAAAAAAAATAAATACGAATATGGATTGTAATTATTTAATATAACAACAAGAATTTGTCCCACAAGAGTAATCCGACTTAGTATTGCGTCTATTTACAGAATTTCGAAGTTTTGACATACGTTACTCAATCACGCCTACGCACGCACTCGTATGTAAATTTAAAGCTAAGTAATTAGTTATTATATTAAAGTTATATAGAATTTTCTTATTAATTTTATTCTCTGTGGATACATAGATAGTCGCGTAGTTCGTATTTAGTAGCAATAGAGTTCCTTCTGAAACTTAAACTAAGATAAGCATGATAACTCCAAACAAATGTAACGGCGCGCCTCATATGCGTGCGCACCCGCGCTGCGCGTCACGTACAGACGCATATATTTACATAATAATGAAAAGTGCACGTAGCGACCAGTGTCATGCAACGCGAGTGCATCGCGTGATTATGCGAATGTGTGCGTCCGTACGCAAGCCGCGGCGGGTGCGCACACTTACAAGCCGCGCTACTACGTTTGTGTGGAGTTACTATATTTATCTTATTTTACTATGGTTTCAGTTTTGAAGAGCAAGGATGCTGGTGAAGTTACAGGCACATGGGACTTGTCAACTTACGTTTCAGCCTCAGGTCTTTGTGATTTAAAGCTCTCAGCGGCACTGCAACTGTTATGGACAGGAGTGTCGCTTATCACCAGGCGCACGACTTGTTCGTCCCGTCACTTGGTATTATAAAAAAAGAGTATCAAAGTTAATTTAAGAACTTATGATAAGCAAAATCTTTGTTATCTATGCAGTTCATTAATGATAGTGAATTTTTTCAAAATTGCGTGACAATATTCTACATTTTTCCTTATTACATCAAACAACCTGCAAATGCGGAAGTAAATACACGTATTGTAAGTATGTGTAGTGCGTGGTAAGTGTAGAGTTAGCTATATGTGTAACTTTAAAGCGCTAACATTTCTACTTAAATCAATAGCGTGAAGCACCGGAAGGGCTTCGGTATGTTCAACCGAGGGAAACGTCGAGAAAATGTGTCGTAAAATGATCAAAGCTTAATTGCGCTGATCGCGCTCCGCCTACAGACGTCCGGAGCCAGCGACAAAGAAATTGGATTAATACAAAAATAGTGGCTACCTTAAAGTGTATCGACGTTCTGTTCTAGACTGATTCAGGTCAATTTCAGAGATTGTTTTATTGCTACAAAGACCCGAATAGATAAGCAAAGATATTACAATGTAAGACTAAAAGCATTGTGTATTAAAATTTAAAACTGCACGCTCGTCGTATTCCTATAAATTTTATTTTATAGACAGTGCAAATACACAAAATAAAAAGATTATTGAAGTAATTTCTAACGAACTTAAAATATAATGTAGAAATATTTTAACAAAAAATTTGACGTAGAAATAAATTTTCAGCAATGAATGCTCTTTTAAATGGTACTAAAATATTAAAGGTCACTATAAAATGTATTTGATGTTACGAAAATGTTAACAAGAATGTTGATGTTAATCCTGAAGCAGATGAGTTATAGTGCGATTGTAAATCATTTACGTAAAGAAATAAAAATATAATGGATTGTAGAAAAATCTACGGCTTGTTTTATAAGAACAGATAATACGTGATGTTGGCTCGCAATAGATCGATGATGGAAATAGTTTTTATTCAGAATGTTGTCTAATTTCACTCAGAAGACCGGATGTTTTGGAAGACAGGAAAATAAATGATGCTTTGAGCTTAATTACGAGCTCTATCGTAATTAAATTAATAAAGGTGAGGAAAAATACCAACGCAAAGAAGAAAACGAAAAAAAGACTTCATAATTAAAATAACTTTTATTAATATGATTACATTACATACAGTACATTTTTATTAGCAATAGACCACCTTATGATAGAGTTCGTCTAGGGAAGTACTGCCACCTTACCTACTTCAGCCTTTAAGCAGTAATATGAACATTACTGCGTTCCTGTTTTGAAGGGTAAGGGTGCCGCTAAAATTACAGGGACATGGAACTTGTCAACTTATGTCAGGCCCTGTAGCAGTGTCTCTCAGATCTTTGCGATTTAAAGCTCTGAGTGGTACTATAATTGCTATGGACAGGCGTGTCGCTTAACGTCGGTAACGAACAAAATTAGATCCAGAATAATAGCGTAGGAAAACTTAATGCAATTTATTGAAAGAGTCCCTTGTAAAGTACATCAATACGAAACTAAACAAGAGTAAAAAGCTTATCCTATTTTTCAATAGGATAAGCTCTTACCGAATTAAATTACGATTGGACTGATGTCCTGGACCTTGTTAGCTTGTGTTCGCAACAAGACTCGCACAAGTCAAGTCTATAGAAGCCGCAGCGGAAAATAAAATTGATATCTCTCCGCCGCGGGCGCCGAGAAAAAGCATTTCGAAATAAATGACTTTTTAAATTTCATCGTTGCACACAGTTTCTCTATCAATTGTCGAGGCTCGGTCTACGTAACTGGATTTTGCGACAGGCATTTATTGTGTGCGACGTATAGGATCATGCCTTCCAGGTCGTGGACTTTTGATAAATAAGAGTTGATATATAATGTGTTTAAGGCGGTATCTATAATATTGGTAAAGGCACATACGTATGCACTTTTAAACTTATGCATTGCATTATACTAACATTTTAAAATTAGAATAAATGATATTTAACAATTTAATACGTAACTGTCAGCCCGTAACCACCGCCAATGCAACCTGGCCGAAACGTTGGGATAATAGGTAAGTGTGCAAATACTTATTGCATTGTTTAATGGCGTTTATTCCCGTTTTGAAATGTTAGTGTACGGTACATTCATAACGATGGCTTTCTTGGATAGTGGTCTATCTGAAAAACTTCTAATTCATCAAGCATGAGGAAGATGTTTTTAAAAGAACTAAGTTGTATTTAGCGCGCAAAGTCCTCGAATCATAGGTACACAGATACATTGTTATCACGTGATTGTCTTAACAGTGGATATAGTAGTTGTCACATTCACGAAAAATGAAAAAGTCAAGAATGATAATTATTAATACAAAGCTATATTCGAACCAGCGCCTTCAAGCAATCCGTGGCAGACGCTATCCCTACTGAGCTACGGAACGAACCACCAGACCTTACAAATTTTTTTATGTGCTTCTTGCAGATCTTTGTTTATGGTTTTAACGACTTTTTTTGCTGTAGTGCCATCTGTGAGAAATCTATTTCTTCACTCAGCCAGACTTACAGCTACCAGCAGCTGACTACAGATGTCGCTTTAATAATTATAATTTGAAATTATGTGAATGTTACGATATTGTTTTACTATCACGGTATTCGATTATTTTTTGTGAAATAACTCCACCAGTTTGTTATAAAATATTAAAACAAAGATCGAACACTAATAAAAATCACAAAAAAAATTGAATATCTTGGTAGTAAGCCATGTCATTCAATAAGCTTAAAAAAACGATAAAATTATGTGATACACTCAATATCACTTAGTACTAAGCAACAATCTACCATTGTTAGATCACGCCTATTTTTTTCAATGCTAAACTCGTTAACTCTCTGTATCTTAGATAAATTCTAAGATTTACTGGTTTCATCATCAACCCGTTTATACATCCCAATGCTGGGCACGGGTCTCCATTCAGGCGAGGGTTTGAACCATAGTACGTTTTCTGATTGTTTTGAAATTTCTTCGACCTGCAGATTTCCACACGATATTTTCTTTCATCGAAAAGTTCATGGTAAATTTCAATTAAATATTCGCACATACATTTCAAAGAACTCGGAGGTGGAGCCCAATGCGAATCCACGGGCCTTAGCTTGAGAGGCTTCAGATCAAACCATTGGGCTACCATGGATTATAACGATTTTGATGATACCTATCATCATCATCAGTTAGCACGCGTCCACTGCTGAACATAAGCCTCTCCTTGAACACTAACTCTTCCGGTTCTATGCAACCTGTGTTATTAAAATTACTAAAACTTAGCACCTAGAAGGATAGTATCTAAAACTATAGTATTCTGGACTTATTATTTAAAATACTTTCAGTGTTGTCTTGCAGTATCGCATGCAAGTGAGCGCATAACCGAATTTTCTCGAAAATCTCATTAGCATCACTCAAACTGTAACGCAAGCTCTCGGAAACACGTATTCTTATCGCTTTTCCCGCCAGGTGCAAGTTTTCACTTGGATGCGATATTCGATTACGTTTTATGCCGCTTAAATTATTATGAGACTTTCAGTCTTGAATATCGAATATGTTTCAGCTTTTTTGTAAAAAGATTTTTTGTGTAACGTAAAATGGATTTTTTTGACAAATGGTACTTCAGAATAATGATTTTCTATTTAAGTTGATATAAGTTACAGTTGCTCTTTAGTATTCTAAGCGCTAAAATAAGATTAATAGGAATACGTTTAACACTGGGTGAGAAAAACGCAAACTAAGACGAAAAGTACTTGAGCTTTTGCTAGATAGTAATTTCTTCCGGCAATCTTGCGAGTGACATAATAAATTACGAAGTAATAATTGTAACCTTTTCAGTGAACAAAATCGACCTTATAAGTTTGCTTATCGGTTTTTTACAATTTCCATGTCGACATCAGATTCTGATTTCTTGGTGACAATTACGAACTTCTTTGTCCTTTTTATACTTTTTTCTGGTTGTCATGGTGCCGGTGATTTGTTGATTACATGTCTTGTGCCAAGTGAAAAGTCGACTTTTATTCGCGGAAACGAACCCGGAACAGCATTGTCGGCATCAGGAGAGTATACCCTCGAGAGTATATCCTTTTAAACAAAAGAAGAATTTTCAATATCGGTCGATAATTGACGGAGAAATCGGAAAACATACATATAGCCAAACGTATAACGTAACACCCTTCTTTTTTTGAAGTCGGTTAAAAATATGTTGCAGTATGTACTGGGTCTCCATGGTGTGAGGTTACCTTTTATAAGCATCTATTCTTAGTGGTACTGTCTTTAGGTGTCATTCTAAATATCAAAGAGGTCGAAGCAAGACCCAATAAATTACGCGCTTGCTACTACATTTGCAAAATGAGAACTTTTAGTAGAGAGATTCCACTAACGAAATTAGTCGTAACTGTTGTATGCTTAAATAGGAGAGTTATCAAATTTCACGTATTTAATTGGTTTCATACAGTTCATATGATTTTTGTGACTTTCATGTGATGAAAGTACTTTTGGTGTATGTCACATGTAGCTTGCGCATATGAAACTAATGTGACTCTTTGGCCTAAAGACTTTACCATCTTATCCAGCCGTGACGTGATGGGCCCTGTTGTTTGAAAAAATAAATATACGCGATTTACATCCGAAAAAATTCTTTCATTTCCTATGTGTAATAATCGCGAAACCCTAACAACATGAAGCTTTATTATAACAAGGGTATGTACGAAATGTGTGAAATGGTAAAATGAGTTATCTAACTCACTGTAATGTACTTTTCATGCTCTTCTCTATGGTAGTAATAATATGTATAATAATAAGCAGGTTTATGAGTGCAACACAGAAAAGATTTAGTTACAAACTCAGTTACACAATTAAAAAGTGCATGAATAGTACTATTATTCACGTAAATTTCTAGATCAAAAAGGAAAAAAAAAATGGAAGTGCCTTAAGCCTCGATTACTACCAGAACCGCTGTTGCCAAAGCTCATGCATTCATAATTTGAAACACTATGAAATCTTGATAATGATTGGTCGTAGTTTCTAATTTTAAAAAAGTAACAAATTCTGTTAATATAATGTTAATATAATTTAAACTTTACCTTGTTGGCACATCGTTGAAAGTTCAATACCTATAGCAAGCTACGACGTTTTGATATCTTTATTGAAATTCCAATAAATGTGCTGCCTTCTCGCGATCAGTAGTTGAACGACGACAAATGACTATCAACTTTGAGTAATGTGGAAAATTCGAGATGTTTACTCAGTTCTCAAAAAAAAAGCGGCCATATTGCAGCGTTATAAGGTTTACGTATGTTTCTTGCAACAAAAAATTATAACGACAAATACAAAATTGTAAATTATTATTTATTTTAATTGATTTTAATGTAAATTTATTAAAATCAATTAAAATAAGATTTAGAGATTATATGCAACACCACCATTGATGTTACAATATTACAGTTGCGACTATTATTTTTGCATTCCAAAGATGCAGAATAAATTTATTTTTCCATTTTTGAGGTTTTTTGATAATTGACATACGTACAGGGTAAAAGAGCACGTCAAGCTTTAACGCTTAAGACTTAAATACAGCTCTATGCCGCTTACGATAAGAAAGGTCCAAAGTGCAAAGTGTCAAGCTTGATGTGCTCTTGACTGTACAAAGCGAAAATGCCGGACTCAACTCAAATAAGTGGAACTCCGTGTTCTGCTGACACACGTGACACGTCCACTAAGCACTTCCACTGTATTTATTGTTCTGTGTTCTCGATATATTTATTATGCATGTAGTTTATACATAGCTCTTAATGTGACATTTACACACTATGTGCGTGCAAGCTGTTATAATTTAATGACAAAAGAGCAACACACTAATTAGAATTACAAGTTGTCACAATAACGCGTAATGATGGTTGATCTTGTCCTAACCGTTATTTCCATAAGTCACGTAGAGGGGTCGTTCAAAAGGGCGAGCGGTGTTATTCTGTGATAATGATGATTATAAAGTTGTATTTTACATTTAGTGGTCTTCTTCTTAATTTCTTTTATGTTAACATACTTGTCGCGTGTTTTTTTGTAAATAGACAGATTGTTAATATAACCTAGCCTATTAATATCATGAATAAAATTATCAAATACTTTTATATGAACCAAAAAAAAAAAACAAAAATAAAATGTATGACAAAAAATTAAATGTTTTATATTATTGCGACGGGATGAACAAGTAGTGCGCCTGGTGGTAAGCGACACACCTGTCCATCTGCCCATAGCAGTTGCAGTGCCATTCAGAGATTTAAATTGCAAAGATTTGAGGGGCACTGCCATTGCGCCCGTCACCGTGAGACATAAGTTCACAAGTCTCATATGCCTGTAATTTCACCATCATCTTCGAAACCGGAACATAGGAATGGTCACATTACCGCTTGGCGGCAGAAATAGGTAAGGTTAAAGCAGTTAAGGCAGTACTTCCCTGGACGAACCCTTTCTCTAGGAGCTCTGCTGCTACTAAATTGATAATTTATTTATATGTTAAGTTTTATAGAAAAAAATTACATAATTATTACATTTCTTTTTGTTGAAATATAATCTCGTATTCATGTACAATTATATTGTTTTATTACGTCGGAAAGTAGGTCAGGCGTCATGAGTTTGTAACAACCTTGATCCCCGTGACGACGACGTTTTTCAATACGTTCGTAAGAAAACCGCGTATTTTCATCAACACCAACTTTTCATGTCATTAGTACACTAGTATAATTTCGGCGACAAAAGCATGCAACCAGAGCTTCACGCTAAATGTGGTGCGAACAATTTAATAATATTCGCATATACAAAGAACTAACAACATTTTATAACATTTTGAGGAAGTTTTTTTTATGATACCAAGTGACGGGACGAACAAGTCATACGCCTGGTGTTAAGCGACATGATTTTTTATAGTAGTTGCAGTGTCACTCTGAGCTTTATAGCGCAACGATCTGATCGACACTGCCACTGCGCCTATCACTCCGAGACGTCAGTTGACAAATCCCATTTGCCTGTAATAAAAAAAAATCAAAATTGGAACGCAACAATGCTCATGTTACTGCTTGGCGGCAGAATTAGTAAGTAAGAAAAAAGTATGGTGGCAGTACTTCCTTGAAAAAATTTTCTAAATTTTTATTATTCACAAAGAGCTCTACTGCTACTAAACTTACATGTTTCATTTTCGTTCACAGTTGTAATAATACATTTTTCATAAATATAATCTTAAAACACTTAAAATGTATTGTAAATAAATAACAATTCTTAATAACCTACATATTTGAGTTTACAAATTAAAAAGAAAATATTTAATCATTTTGTTACATACTTAGTTTAATAATTACAGTATTCATAAGTTATTCCAAATATGAATAAACTTCTTAATTGAGTTTGTAAAAATTTAAAAAGTTTTTTTCCGATTAGAGCGGTTCCGCACGTTTCTCTTTTATAGAAAGTAAAATTTTTCGAGCAAATGTATCAAAAAAAACATTTATGTGTAAAGGTCGAAATTTCCGAATAGGGCTACAACGGCTTGCTGTCACTCTACTTCAAGATCATGGTCTCTCTGGCGGGATTGTGTCGTGTTTAGAATTACAATGAAGCCGTGAACAACTGCATCGGTTAATATAATATTTTGGGACAAATAAGGCGTTGGACGTGGAGTAAATTGTATTAAGCCTGGGATTCGTTATTACTGACAACATTTTGAGTTCAATTTACAAAAATTTTGCTCGGGTTGAGTGTTACAACAAAATTAAATAAAGATTAATTTTCGTCACTTAAAATCCCTTCGTCGTTTTTGCAACTATTTAGTAAATAATAATATCTATATAAGTTCTTCCTTTTCTCATTAGACGAGCTGTTATCAGTGAAGTAGACTTGTGCGTACTCGGTTTTTAAGGGAGCGATCTCATGGGCAGGACAGGCGTGTCGCTTATTAGCAGGCGCACGATTTGTTCGTCTCATCGCTTATTATCATAAAAGAAAAAAAAGAAAAAAGAACGTTCTTAAAGCACAAAGTATAAATATTTTCAAATTACCCGGAAATCGGGATTTGGCACATAAGTCATAATAGAATACTCAACAGTGGACTGAATTATCAAATATTCTGACTTTTCCTCAATGCACGGGACCTTGTAAGTACCCAATGAGGCGGACGGTCCTCAGAGGGCAGTACAAGGAGGCAGTGATGCGGTCAGCTCACGGACCGCATCAGGAATCAATTAGGAACGGCTGGCGGCCACGACGTGCCTATCGCATGAATTATTGACAACGCTGGTCAAAGCGTAGCGATATGTATTATATTCTTGAAAAATTGCTGCTAATAATCTAAATCATTGGATTATTTTATATTATGAAAGCGTTTTTATACGTTTTTTTCTTGATTAGGTTAGTATAACTATACATACAGTTTAGGCCTCGATTTATTTTTGTATTAAACGACTTCGAGTATTTAAGTTGAGATTGCTGTTATACAATTGTACAAAAAAGAATATTTAAAAAAAATCTGAAATTAATTTATTATGTATAATATTTATTATGTCGTAGAGTCAGTAGCACTAGAGCTCCTTGTGAAAGAGTTCGTCCAGGGATGTACTGTCACTTTACCTATTTCTGCCGCCAAGCTGTAATACGAGTATTATTGCGTGCTGGTTTTGAAGGATAAGGATGAAATTATATGCACATGGGACTTGTCAACTTTTCTCAGGGTGATAGGCGCAGTGGCAGTGCCCCTCAGATCTTTGCGATTGAAAACTCTGAAGGCATTGCAATTACTACGGACAGACGTGTCGGTTGCCACCAGGTGCACTTCTTGTTCATCTCGTCACTTGTCATCATAGAAAAAGACTCATATTTTATCATTATCAATCCATTAAACGTTCCACTATTGGCCATGGGTGTCCTCTAGAGAGAGGATTTTTCCCACGGTCCACTCCATGTCCACTCTCTGGCCCAATGTGATATTGATAGTGATAGTAAGTGATACAGATAGATGTACACACAAGAACAAAAACAGTACATAAACAACTTAAAACTAATGTGAGCAAAGGCGGCCTTACCGCTACGAGTGACGTCTTCCTGACATTCTTTGAGGTAGAGGAAAAATAATCCGAGCTCGAGACATAGTGTGCCAGTGATAAAATTTGAGATTAATAAATAAATACGTGCAAAATTTTTTATCAAATAATAAATAACGATATAGTTTACCTACATACATACGTATGTATTTGTATATATAAATATACATGAGTAAACCCATACTTACTAATAATAAATGTTAGTTGGAGACTTCACTCGAATTCCAGATGGTGTGGACCTTCTTCAAATACGTAATTAGAAATTAAGGTAATAGGTATGTACATGCCGCCATAGATTTTGATAAGCCACCGTTCTCCCGCTGGGCTACTGCCGCTTGTAATATATTATATATGTAACAAAATTTCCAACTAGCTCGCTCCGACGAAATATCGTTTTCTTATAATAGCGTAACGTCCCATTTGACAATAGCTCTCCAGTCGTCCGATTAGCGAGCAAATTCGATTTCCTTGCACATAATCCTAGACGTCATACTCTCATCTAATGTGGTTACTGGAACTTCAAACAAGTAGGCATTGTGTTAATGATCGTAGCTTCACGTTAAATGGTACCTTTTATTTAGGTAGTAAAACGACTCTTCACTTTCAACATACATGTATTAATGGAGACGTTAGGAACAATGCAGTGTATATATAGTGGCATCATATCGTCTGTTTCGGAGTGAAATGTAGTCTCATTATAATACTGCACTAAAGTAATGCGGTCTACTCCAAAGTTACAGCTCTATTGTCAAAATGCTCTCTGTTGCCTTTATTTAGAAACTAGAATTAAGCAAACTTTGCTTTATAGTACACAATGGCTTAGTACTATGACGATAATGAATATATTAAAATTTCTCTTAAAATTTATTGGGGCGTTCGTTACATTATTGATACAATGTTGTTTAAGTGGATTTTCATTAATTTATTGGGTGAATTAAGGCGTTCTTTCATTATTGGTACAACGTTACTTAAGTAGAAATTTAATTATTAACATAAAAGAAAAACTTTTTTCGATTTTCTTATCAGTATAAGGCATTGAAAAAAGTGAACATTTTATTTGACTTTTTAGGTTTGGATGGATGGAAGGATGGTTTTAACTTTAGGTAATTTATTACATGATTATTATACAATTAAAAGCCTAAAATAAATAGACAATTTCTAGAGTACACATATCATCATAGGTCATGTCGCTTAAAATCAGGTACAATTGTAGTCAAGCGTCTGTCTACCTTTTTCTATAAACAAAGTGTGTTTGACATTGTAATAAAATACATGTCTGAACGGTTACCAGGAACAGTTACCGGGAACGGTCCCGGGTTTGATTCCCGGGCCGGGAGAAAAATTGTATGGCCTATATTTGCTTCCCTCGTGTGTAATTTCTAGTTGTCTATCTGTGTCTCCATGGCTTCCCTATTGCAGGGATATAAGTATTGTGTGCGTTATTATTATTATTACAGTCATATTACTCACACTGGGGCGAATATTATGTCGTACCCTTAATAAAGCCACATGTGATCATACATCAAAAGTGCTAGTGCTCATGAAAGTCATAAAAATTATGCGAACGACATGAAACAAATTAAGTATACGTGACATTTTATAACTTGCTTGTTAACCCATAGAAAAGTTATGTCCTCGAATTTATCGTCAGTCATTTTGCAGATGTGGTCTTTTTACATCGAGGGTGCGATGTGTACAAACAGTTCCTCGAAAACACAGTTAAATACAAATACTTGTATTTTTTGCGTAATTACTGCAAACTGGGTTGTTGAGACTGTACCTACTATCATGTCGATCTCATAATCGACACAATTATTGTGAAGTCGACACAGGAATTTACTGTTCCCATAACCAATATATTCAATCTAAGTATACATTTATTTCATTTAAACATTATGTAAGAAGCAGTAAGTAAAGGAAATAGTACGTTTTCGAAATTATCAATGCAAAAATGTAACAAGAAACAATCCTTCGGTCCGGCTTTTTCTTAGTGTTCGATCTTTGTATTAATAATTATAACAAACTAGTGGAGCAATTTCACAAAATAATTTGAGAGCAAACAGATAATGGAAACTTACAATGGAGCTATAAATTTCCGGTTATAAATTTTGTTTTTCGAACCATCGCGATCGGGCTTTGACTGTGGGATGTATGCTAAGACACCATAATTATTAACTATAAATAGGCTTGAGCGTTCCACGACTTTTAATAAAACTACACGATTTTGTAAAAAGTCATGGAACTTACTATAGTTGAAACGTGCAAGCGTACCCCTGCTCCTGCGTTTTGCATCGAACTGGTATTTATGCTGCTACCGTTTTCTTTTAGAGAGGTATCACCACATAACAATGAATACAGCAGAAGTGGTGCCAACTATAGGTTTCGGAAGAACTGACTGACCTCAGTCTGCCATGTTCGCTTTGTATGGTATGGTTGTTCATTTTTTCGTGATAATTCTCTAAAATCCTAGAAAAATACCTTAATGCTGGTTTGGACTGCAAAAACTATAGCCGCATCAAAAATATACCCGTGATGGTATTTCATATCATCGGGAGTCTTATTTTAATCAATTTTCTGTTTATCGAAATATTGTTTTGTTACAAGAAACGAAAGTAAAGCTTATACCCCTGCAATATGGTCGCTTCCTTTTTTTGGAGTACTAAATAAATCACTTCAATTCATCGTCGTTCAGCAATTAACCGCTAGATGGCAACACATTGATTGAAATTTCAATGTATATCAAAACGTCGTAACTTGCAATAATAGGTACTGATGGTATTGAACTTTCAACGATATGCCAACAGGCTGAATAGAATCCAGAAGAATCTAGAATTTGTTATTTCTTATTAAATCTGAAACTACGACCAATAAATATTAAGAATTTGTAGTGTTTCAAATTACGAATGTGTGAATTTTGGCGACATCGGTTCTGATAGTAATCGAGACTTAAGGCACTTCCATTGTTTTTTCTTCTGTGGGTATCACCGTTTAGAGTGATACTGAAACTTTTTTGTACGAAAGTGAAATCTTATGAATACGACACTTACAAGTCATTGAACAAAAGTTGTAGTTTGGGGTGTTAGTCCTGCGAGGTTGCTAGTATTTTACAAATAACCCTGAAAAAGTGTAATGACTATTTACATCAAACAGTTAAGTACTTATTATGATTAATTAGTTTTTTCAGCTGCGACCATTTAACCTGTGTAGTGCCCAAAACATTTCGTTTGTTTGAAAAAACAAATTTATGTTGTATATTGTACAGCCGGAAATAATAGTTTTATTTCTTGTGACAACCCGAGAACAAGATAAGTATATGGTATATTATTCGATTTATCGATGCTGATATAATACCTATGTTTTACAAATGTATGCATCATTGTCGCTGTCTTTACGAATAGCAATAATTCATCATAGATTCTATTCAATACCATTCATAGATCACTATTCTAAATGTTATTTTCTTCATTTCTTGATTTGCGCAATGAATTTCTACAATTTCTCTTGCCGATGAGAACGCTACCACTAGGACTAAAGGATTACAGGCAGGATTCATTTGTTTGCCGGTCGTGACCTTGCACGGGCGACGCCCATTAATAAAATCCAAAGAGCTTACTCTGTTATTACGAGTTTAACATCCATATTATTGCACTTTAATACTTAATTGTTTGGCTATCAATTACTCAGTATTATTGAGTATTTAGTTACCAAAAACCCATAAGTATTAAATTCCAATTCAGGAAAGGTAAAACGTAAATCATTTCCCTGAAATTGGAAATAAAAAACGAAATGGCGTTGGAATGTAGATGATAATTTTGATTGTAAATGCAAAAGGCTTTTACTAAGGTATTGTTTCATTACGTTTGTAATTAGGATGTTAATTGATGTTGTTTGTAATTTTAGGAAATGGAAGCACTTATTTGAAATGTTTCTATTTCCACAATAACGATAGCGCCTGGGGCCAGTATCCCGCTACCAAAAATCAAATTAAACGTACTCTTCATTAATGTAAATATCAATTATACAAATAGTATGCCTAAAATGAGCCTAGCAGCCGGCTATCAAATTCCATCATTCAATTATCGATGGCCGCGACTGGACAGGCAGCCGATAGAATTATACCAGGGAAATACCACAGAATTTTGTTGCACATTATTCAAATTCATATTTTCATTAGGTATTCATATTGATGAGATGAATAAACGGCTAAATGCTCTGAATATTACGTAGTGCTTTTATTAACTAAGTGCCGTTGCGTCGATTGTGACATCCATGAAATGTAATGTCGGGTTCCATTTGAAACGTTTTCGAAACGAATTTGTACATATTTCACATCATCTTCAATTAATCACTTTATACGAATAATATCAAATAATTATTAATAACTCGTGAATATCAAGTAGTGCTTTTATTAACTAAATGCTGTTGCGTCAATTGTGCTGTGACATTTATGAATTGTGATATCGGGTCCCACATGAAACGTTTTTTTGGTGGTGGTAAGCGACACGACTGTCCATAACAGTTGCAGTGCCACTCAGCTTTAAATCACAAAGTACTAAAGGGCGCTAGGATCTTGGTGTTTTAAGTACCTGATTTATGGTGTGATGCTTCCTTTTTGTTGTAATCTTTATGAAGAATCAGCGACGAGAGTAATGCTATGTAATTTTTGATAATATTATGAAGGTCAGAAAATGCAAAAATGTTTGTATCTTTGAAAGAGGAGAGCGTTATTAGCAGTAGAGCTCCTTGTGAAAGAGTTCGTCCAGGATAGTATTGTTATCTTACTTATTTCTGCCGCCAAGCAGTAATGTTAGCATTAGTGTGTTCCGATTTTGAAGGGTAAGGGTGCTGGTGAAATTACTGGCACATGGGACTTGTCAACTTATGTCACAGGGTGCGGGCGTAGTAGCAGTGCCCTCAGGTCGTTGCGATTTAAAGCTCTGAGTGGCACTGCAACTGTTATGGACAGGCATGTAGCTTCCCACGGCGCACGATTTGTTCGTCCCGTCACTTGATATTATAAAAAAATGATAAAAAAGACAATTTAGTAGTCACAGATTAAGAACAAAAACGTAAAAGTAGTCTGATATGGTCAAACACAGTGAGTCCCATTTCAATAAAACTTATTTATAGGTGCGTACGTCTTAATTGTACTTGTGAAGGACTGGATAAGGCAAATGAAGGTCCCATTACTGTTACCTCTTGTGAACGACGTAAGGTTTAATTACCTGTGATAAAGGAAAGTTTTTGCATTATTCGGGATTTAACTTAGAAGCACCTCTCGAGAGCTCACCTAATAAAAGTTAGGTTAGAGTAACATCTTTCGAGCTGTTAAATACATTGAAATAAAACTTCCTGACCTAGTTTAGTCTCTCATTAGGCACTAAATTACTCAATTAAAAACGTCATAATAGTCAAATGAATATGACCTACATACATCTTACTTTATAGAAGCATCATACCAAGTATTTCAGATTTCTGAGGTTTTAATTATCTTTTATGAAGTGTCAAAATACGACATGTTGCTGTGAAATGCTGGAAAGTAGAACTTGTTCGGAGACAGCCATTCTGAGGTTTGAGGTGCGCTATGCTCGTGACTTCGCATAGTAATCCCACTGAGACAAACTTGCGACAAATATCCACCAGGGAACTTATGAGAATAATGTCTTGGGGAATATTTTACAAATGCTATCACTGTTCTATTTACTTGAGTTACGTTTCGTAATTTGTGGTAAGTTAATTTCTTTGACAGTGATCTAAAGAGAGTGAATTGTGACAGGTAGGGAAATATTATTTTGGATATTTTTAAAACATTCCCCTGATTTGAACAATTGTATATTGGTATTGTACATATTGTTGCATACTTGCATACAGCCAATGTTATTGTCTATGCACGTAAAAACTATTAATTAAGTCTATGATTAAGCCGGCTCTCTTGTGTCTATTCCAAGTGGTTATACCTTAGAGGATGGAAAAGTTTCCATAGTCTAAGGGTTATACATACACGCAAAATAAAGTATTTATGAAATTAAAGACTTTACCTGCTCGCCAGCACGACCACGCGCTGAATACAAATACCACATGGTGTCAGAACTTCGTGCAGAATAAAATTAATAAGGTATGGATCCAAAAATCATAACTTCAAACATAAAACCACTTTCAATCAATGGCGGCGACTCAAAAGCCTGGGAAAAATGGCGTCATTGTAAACAAAAATTTGAAATTTACTCTGATGCTAACGATTTAAACAAAGCTTCAGACAAAAAAAAACAAGTCGCATTATTTCTAAATATTATCGGTGATGAAGGCTTAGACATATGACTCCTTTAACGTAGACCGAAGCACAGCAAAATTAAGCGAAGCCATTCAAAAATTTGATGAACAGTTCAACCCTTGCAGTAACCTTACAGTCGAAAGATATAACTTTTTCACGCGTAAATAAAAAGAGGATGAATCGATAGAGGATTACATCACCACACTTAATATTTTAGCATCATTATGCAAATTTGAGGATTTAAAAGAATCATTGCTAAAGGACATGTTTGTAATCGGAGTTAGAAGTAGTCAAATAAAGGAAAGATTATTGCAAGAAGAAAATTTAACAATAAAAATCGCAGTCAAAATAACAAATCCATGGAATTATCACAGGAAAGGTCAAAAATTCTCAAGAGCCAGTCAAGCACTGAAAATAACAATATTCAAGCTGTATCATTACAAAACCCAAACAAAAGGAAGTAAGTAAGACAGCAAAATAATTCTCATTCTCAATATGATACAAGTCACAGAAGGTATAACAGTACATCAAGGAACAATCAATTTAATAAAAGTTCATCAAGAAAATATTATTCAAGATCAAAATCTCCAAATTCAAGAAACTGTCGAAGATGTGGTCAAGTACATAGATATAAGTGTCCTGCAGAAGGTAAAATGTGCTCGAAATGAAAAAATGAACAGTGTTTCTTTAAAAATGAAAACAAGGTATTTAAAACTTAAATGTGAGTATGATTAAACACTCATCAGAGAACAATCATTTTGTAATTGGTTCAAGAGATTCCAAAAACTCCATATATAATAACTGGAATGTAGATATATTGTGTAATAATTATAACTTAAATTGTAAAATTGATACGAGTGCAGAGTTTAACGTAATATCGAAACAAACATTAGACAAGATAAAAAGTAGTACAAATGAAAAGATTCCTATACTTAGAACAAATAATAAAATATTTTCTTTTTCAGGTGAATTATTATCAAATATAGGTAGCTGTTTACTAAAATATCAATTAGAAAATGGTCTAATCTCTAAGATATATTTTGTAATTGTCGAATGTGAATGTCAAACAATGATTGAATCAAAAACTTCTGAAAAAATGGGAATAGTCAAACGAATATATAAAGTGAAAGAGTCAAGATCGGTACAAAATATTGTTTTAAAATATAAACATACGTTTGAAGGTGTAGGTTGTCTACCACATGAAGCGCATTTATATGTTGATAATAGTGTAACTCCAAAAATATGACCGGTGCGTAAAATACCCTATTCATTGCAAAATCGTCTCAAAACAGAATTAAATTACATGGAACTAAATAAAATAATAAACCAGGTCCCTACAAAATGGGTAAACTCAATTGTTCTTGTAGAAAAACCTAATGGTAAAATTAGAGTCTGTCTAGATCCTAGAAACTTAAATGTAGCTATCAGAAGACCCCATTATCTATATCCTACATTTGATGACCTACGATCAAAGGGGACAGGTGCTTCTATTTTTTCAAAATTAGATGCGAATTCTGGATATGGGTCAATAAAATTAAGTAAAATTAAGTAAGTAAGATTTGATAATTTAAATTCAGATGAAATAAGTTATAAACAAAAAATATCATTTCCTATGGCAAAAAACAGTAAGTCATATTTACAAAATAAGGAAGCTGATGATTATTCTACTATTACATATAGTTACTTTCAACCAACAACTTTATGCAATTCTGATAATGAATCTGATACTTATTTATCAACAGAGTCAGACAATCAGTCGATACAGTTAGATATTAATAGGATAATTAAAATAAAATAAAATAAAAGCGTTATCTCATATAAGAGTGTTAATGATTATTATGAATATCAACCGGATAATGTATTGTCGCCCCAGAAATAAGTTGATTGTCAAGTCGTAATAGTTACCACGTATTGTGATACCTGAAGTTGTATTAAGTCCGATTAGTCAAGAATCTTCAAGTTCAAATAATGTTCAAAATAATGATGAGATACATATGTCTGAAAGAAAATATAGTTTAAAGGGAAGATTATTAAAGAAACCAGATAAATGAGATTTGTAAATTTATATTTAAAAAATAAACATTGTATACAAAGTTGATACAAAGTCAATAAATCAGAATGTTCATAATAAATTGTATAATAATATATATTAAGTCATTATCACAAAACATTACTAATATCGTTTCACTTATGTAAACTTAATGTAAGTAAGAACATAATAATTATGTATTGTCAATAATTTAATTTAGTGAGGTTATCTTATTCTTCTTTTAAATGTTATGGCTCCATCGAAATAATCAATGATTTTGCCAATGTCAAGTAAAAATAACTATGTACGGTAGTTTAATATTATTATAAAAATTATACAAAAAAATACGCGCAAAATAAAGTATTTATGAAATTAAAGACTTTTCGCTCGCCAGCACGACCACGCCCTGAATACAAATACGACACATGTTAAATTCGCTTAGCGAGTTATGGGACGAGACATGCTCGGAGTATCTCCAATACAACAAAATTTGCCGCCAGAGAACTAAGGTCATAGATATAGTTCGTAGAATAAGCAAATTGAAGCGGCAGTGGACTGGTCATATCGGTCGGAGAACCGATAATCGATGGGGGAAACGAGTTCTAGAGTGGACATCACAACTTGGTAAATGTAATGTAGAGTGGCGCACTGACCCGATGGTGTGACAATTTTCGAAAGTCTGGTGGCGAGGAATGGATGTGTCATTTTGAGGACCGGGCAAAATGGCGCACTTTAGGCGAAACCTCTGTCCACCATGAACTGTAATAGGCAGATAATGATTCTCTCTCTAAATTACTGACATTTGCAAACTGTACATACAGAATTCGCAAAGCCACCTAAAGAATCCTAAACTGCAAGGTATGACGTAATTGATAATAATACTGAATGGTCGTTAACCACCTTGAAATTATATGTATAATCTACATACCAGCAAATTTCTTGTACAGTGTCTGTAGTATTGACGCAACACGTCTATATGTCACCTTGAAGAAAATGAGTGTGACCCATTATATTCAGAGAGGCTGCAGTTCTTTGCAAAAAAAAAGAAAATTATTTTCTCTGGCTTTCTGAAAGTGCTTTTTGCAGCACAACGTTTGCACTACTCAGGCGAGGGAATATTTTTGATCCATTCTTTGCATAATACGAAAAGACAGCGGTACCCAATGAAATGAATATGCGAAGTGCTTCCCTGGCAACTTATCCTCAATTCTTTAACTTATGTATTTGTTGGAAACTGCCTCATAATATATTGACATTTTAGATTGAAGATGACTGTGAAATATTGCATATTGGTAAAGTTTTATTGTACTTGTCACAAATGTAATGACTTTGGAACGTTAGCCGTTTATCAGATAACGGATTATAAGTTGCAAAGTTTTATGATAGCTGTCTCATTTTTTAACCGACTTCAAAAAAAGGAGGAGGTTCTCAATTCAACTGTAATTTTTTTGTATATATGTTACGCGATAACTCCGGTATTTGTGAACCGATTTCTATGATTCTTTTTTTGTTGGAAAGAGGGTACCTTCATAGTAGTCCTATTTTGAAGAAAATCATCCACCTCTAAGGGTGGCTGTTCACGCATGAAGATTCATTTTTATAAATAGCGCCTAAATTTTAGTATAATGAGCAATTATTTTAATGGTTGATTTTGCTATTCTTTAACTGAAGGCATTTTTCTCTCTCAATATACTTTAAGTAGTGAGAACCGATTTTTATTATCTTCTGTGTCAAGTCCCGTATAGTGGCGAACTAGGAGATGAATCCGGGTTTGCGCACTTTCCAGTAACCTGTTTCAATAAAACTTGGTGATTAGGTATATGTAATTCCACGTACTTTTGAGGTCAGTTTTTTTAGTACTCTGTACTGAGATTATATTGTGTATATCTTTTTAGCCTTTAGAAACATACCTAGCACCCACAAGCAAGTAGTTGTGTATAGAGTAGGCAAAGATAGAGTGTGGCAGAATCTGTTTCGAGACAACATGGAATGGATGTTTCAAGCTATGGATTCGATAAAATGGCGTACTTGGGAGAGTACGTAGATTGCACAGTTAAGGTACTAAGTAAATGACATTCGCAAACTGTTGATTTATATCAACAGTTTTATGGCGATCTAAACAGTCCTGAGCTTCAAGGTATGACGTTACGGACAAATAGAATGGTTGTTAACTAACTTCACATTATATGTACCTACATACCAGCATATCGTCGCCTTACTTTCTTAAGCTACTGAAATGCAAAAAATAGGTTGTATATACAAATTTTGCATGCTGATTTCACATCAAATTTCCTTCATATTCAAACACTGGCTTTTACCTATTGTTAAAGTAATGCATCCATATTAACACCCTTGATAAGAAATTTAAAACAAATATAAAGTTTAGCCCTCTCTTGAATAATCACTCTTTATAAGATACGAGTTTTTGTCTATAATATAAACACAAGATGTCTATGTCACCTTGAAGAAAATAAGCGTCACGAGGTAAAAAAATACATGTGCAAAGCCCATCTCTTTACAACTTCGAGGAAATACCTTCTTCCTAATGTCATTGCAGTGCAGTCTCTTAATTCCTTTTTCGATAGATAGTTAAGACTACAATTCCGTTCCAGACATATTACTTATGCTCCATCAAATGTTATATCTTTTAACCACACTCGAACTGCATGACATCAGAAAAATGTTGTAAATTATAAAACATAACAATTAAATTATCCAATTTTTTATCGTGTCAGGAAGACAGTCAATCAGCGCAATTCAGAGTGTTTTACAAGGCGTTATACAGAAAACAAGCCGCGATATTTTCAATTTAACGAAACAATTATTCTGCCGTGTCATCAATCGGATTCCCGCTTTGATTGCGCGGCAAATTCGTTTTGTTTGGATACAAAAATTGCAATATAAAGAGCTGCCACATCATTCCCTTTCGGTTTAACGTAGATTGTTTCCAAAATGTAATATTGTTTGCAATTCATTTTGAACAGGCGATTGGCCACTTTTATCCCATTTGCTGGTTCCGATACTAATTTAATATTTCACATAGCATAAAACGAGTAGAGAAAAACTACGGAATTGAATTTACGTAATTTAATTGAACAGAAATCTTTTCCAGGAAATTGTGAACAAAGTTGCGGAAGGCGCGAGTGGGGAAGTGCCCAGGGCGCAATATAATACTTGAGATGGAACAAATGCGAAAGCACCTTGTTGCGCCGACTTCTTTGCCGGAGCGTCAATAATAACTCTCCTTATTTTCTACGAAAACACTATTATCCGGCTTGCCTTCGGAAGGAAATTGTAATATTTTCAGTTGTGCTTACTGAGACAGTGTGTTTGTCTGATTATTGCGAAGAGGCGCTGGCCTATCTATCTGTCTACATTTACATTTTATTGAGTTATCGGGAGAAGCAAATTTCACTCGCTGTAGAGTAGTTTTAAAAAAAGAGTTTGCAAAATAGTCATTTCGGAATCGGAGAAATCTCCATCAGAGTTCTCTTCTTACGTAGCGACGTAATCAGACGGCAGCCTCGAGCTAATCTTGATGTTACTTTGCTATTCCTGGAGCCAGCCAGTTTCTTGTTATTGTACTCTTTTCACGTTCCTATTATTACAGCCTAAGCACACATATGCAAAATAGTATTAACCTGGATGTTAGTTTGTATGACGCTTAATTAAATCCGCAGTCGAGAGTTTCTATTTTGCATAATGACATTGCGAGTTAAAAAACGGTAAAGAACACATTTTTCCTGTGCGGATATTGCAAAAACTTGGTAAAGTTGTCGGTGTAGTTGTCAACGTCTAAATCATAAATAAAGTGCGAGCGCTCCGAGCGGATGAAGTTTAAAGGACTTAGCGGGATGAAAGTTAAAAAGCGCAGCAATTCATGCAGCGCAGGTGACCAGCGGTTTATCAGCGGACCGCAGCCGGTGGAGCGGGTAGAGGAGGGAGCAGAGAGGGAGGAGCAGAAAGCGAGGAGAGCGGACGAGATGTGAGCTAGCAATGGCCAGCGCTAGCGGAGCGTCTGCGGCCAGCTCACACCTATAGCGGCGACGAACCTCCAGCGCCGCGTCGCGGATAATCGCCTCATTTATAAAGTTTAGCGGGACAAAGCTGCGCGAGTTTTTGATTGAAAACAAACTTAGAAGGGACAGCCTCATTTGAATAAGTATTCTGCGAATAAAGTGTGGCTTTATGTTTTCCTTTAGGTGTTTTTTTTCCCCTTTGTCATGCAAAACAATGTTCCACCTTGTTTAGGTACTACAACACGCTTTATTTTTGAGTGAAAGACTCTTTTGAAGTTAAGCTTTCCTGTATAAATTACTTTATTTTTGACTGTATTGTTCTAAAGAGCCAGTCTTTTGAAACTTTAACGGTTGGCGCGATTCTATGCAGTGAAATCTCAGGTTATTGTTTACGGCGTTAGTCCGCAGAAGTCTTCTAAGTAAATTTCAGGAAGAGTATGATTTTACATAATTACTTGAATCCAAAATTCAGAGAACTCTTGTTTTGTTGTTGTGAAATATCCACAGGAATTTAATGTACAATCAAGAGGCAAATCCACTTTTAACTACATAACTTTAGTTTTCGTGAAGTAATTTGTATAATTGTGTTTCAAAGTTGAAGCTCTTCGATGGCTTACCTGATGACACACTCTGTACAATCTGTAAATAGTGCAGATAAACGCCGATCTAATAAACCGTCCAGCTTAATCAAGGACCTCGTGATTTAGCTCCACAAAGAACAAAGTTACAAGGCGACAGCCGATAACACTGGCATCTAATTATCGCTTCTCCCTCGACGCCATAACGCTAATCATGGGGCACTCTGGAACGCGTTAGCTGACGGACCTGCTAATCTCGATTAGCACACAGCGAGTTAACTACCACACGCGACGTTTCTGACGCTGTGACATGATAATTGAGCCTAAGCAATCGTGTAATACTATTATTTCAAAAGGATTTGTCATATCGATTTACGAATGCAAAATGGAATTGATGAAAAATATAAAACGCAATTATGTTCATGAAAATTAAAAAAGGGTTCGAAAGCTTCGGTTTAGTAATGGGCGATCCCAAAGTCAATTAACGTAATTTTTCATCAGAAATAGTGAATTCGAATAAAAATAAAGTTTGTTTAACTGCTGTAAATAGTTTGATATATATATATTTTTTCGTTGAACGGTAGGCCATTTTGTACAATACGACGACTTCATTAAAATTCTGATCAAAGCAATAGTGGATGGACACAGTGCACGAAGACGAATGGATAAGTTACTTTGACCAAATCAAAAGAAAAGTGGAGGCCACATCGTGTGATAAGGTTAAAGGCAAAGCTTTGAATAGAACTGAGTTGTGGGTAGAGGCAAGAGCCTATAGAAGAGAAAGGTGGAAATGTCAGGTCTTAACAAAATGATGATTTTTAGTTTTTTATGATACCAAGTCGTCACTTGGTATCATGGACGAACAAGTCGTGTACCTGTTGGTAAGTAACACGCCTGTCTATAGCAGTACCACTCGGAGATTTAAATCGCAAAGATCTGAGGGGCACTGCCACTGCGCCTGTCCTCCTGAGATATAAGTTGACAAGTCCCATATGTATGTAATTTCACCGACAAACTTCAAAACCGGAACATAGTAAGGCTCACATTACTGTTTGCCGGCAGAAAGTCTTTAGCGAGTACACTAAAATAACTATACCTACACGAAATATCCTATCCAACTATACTGCACAACCGTGGTCTTATGGCACGTCATTTTACATTTAAATTGGCTGTAATGAAATCTATATTTTCCCCGGGTTTTACGAGCACGTAAAAAAGAGATGGCACCTATAAGTTGCGTCTTTTCTTACCAACAAGTTACTTACAATCTCTTATAAGCAATATTTAATGAGGCCAACAGTCGACATTCACGGCAACATAACTAGAAAAGATCAATACGAATTGCCTTATTTATTAAAAGACATGTTCAACAGTAATATTCAGTACAATACCAACATTATTACTTAGCAAAATGTTGAATTTCTTTAGATAGGTAAATCTTTAAATCTCGTTCTTCCCTTAGACAATTATAGACCGTTTACTAATACATGATAGTTATTCTGTTTATTTATACCTATTTACACTGGTTATTTTCTTTGTTGTTTTATTTGTCACAACACATTATCATCTATTTCCGAAAGAAGCTACGACGCTGAATGGTTTTGATGAGTTACTACCAAAGGCAATTTAGGATTACTAATATTAGAAGATGGTATACCAGTGAGAACATTATTATATATATAAAGGTAAAAGTTCTGAATCACTAATAAAAACGAAGAGCATATTACCCGAAATTGTGTAATAAAGATATTTATACCGTTGTACGCGAATCGGTTCGAAAGTAAAAAGAAAAATACAGGTTGACCTGAATGTAGAAAATGAAAAAGTTGATGCACGAAACGGCCTTTTTTATAATTTCAAGTGATGGGATGAACAAGTCGTATGTATGGTGGTAAGCTACAGTCCTGTCCATAACAGTTGCAGTACCACTCAGAGCTTTAAATCGCAAACATCTGAGGGGCACTGCCACTGTGCCTGACACCCTGAGACATAAGTGGACAAGTCTTATGTGCTTGTAATTTTATCAGCACCCTTCAAAATCGGAACTTGGAGGCAGAAATAGACAAGGTAGTACTTCCTCGGACGAATTTTTGCACAAGGAGCTCTGCTGCTACTAAAAACTATGACGCACTATTTACCTTGGTACACAAACGATTTGTGAAACATTCGAAGTTCAATTAAAGAAATAGGCCTTCATTCAAAAGCATTAAAGTAAAATAGCAACAAGGGGCTATGTTGAGCGTGTGCGTTAAAAAAAAAAAAAAAAAAAAAAAAAAAAGGTTGCAAATCGAATAAATACATCGAAGGACGAAGTTTGGAGCGTCTGCATGCCGCCTGCCGCCTGCCCGAACCCAACCATGTGCCGCAGGCCGAGTTCGTCCCCACCGCAGGTCTCACCTACTTAACCTCAACAAAAATATACATAAATTGTGTTTCTAAAGTTATACATTTATATGAATACCTACAGTTGGGTACATTATAGTAAACTAAGTAGATGCAAATATGAAATAAAATGGAAAACCATTTTAAAAGACATGAAACAAAATTCAGTGAAACTTTTATTATGTCACATGTTGACACAAACATTCCGCGAAGTGGTTTAAGACGAGAATATACAGAAGTGTCGTCAATTCACGCATCCATAAAATTAAAGAACCTAACTTGGTACACCACGTTCCTTGTACGTTGATATAGTTGACATTATGCTCTCAATGTCGAAAATTTATAAAATGTTATGATATTATAATATGAAATTTATTAAATTTAGTGAAATCACTAAATGCAATAAATTTTATGTAATATTATAATAATGTAATATTAAATACAAGTTTGTTATAACTATTAATTAAATAAAAAATAAAAGGTCCTTCGATCCGGCTGGACTCGAATCAGCGTCTTTAGTATATAAGGTCAGAAATATAATCAATTTGAATGTGAGGTTATTGAAAAAGTGAGAGATGTTACGAAGTCTACTATTCTACTTACATCATATTACATGATGGACCGGATCTATCTAACAACTCTAGACAAGTTAATCACCCACATTATTAAAAATTATAACTTTTTTTATAAAAAAAAACCGACCTCTTTGTTCATGTTACTTTGTCGAATCTTTTAGCTATTTGCCAAGTTTTATTGAAATCGGTTAACGAAAAGTAAGTGGAATCCAGTAAAGGATTCATCCCCTAATTGGCCACTCTTAGAGGTGGAATATTTTCTTCAAATTTGAATCGGACCACTACTGAACCAAGAAACTTTTAACAAAAAAAAGAATCATCGAAATCGGTTCCTAAATGTTAATACTCTATCGTGTACATACACAAAAAAGATATAAAAGAATTGAGAACCTCCTCCTTTTTTTGAAGTCGGTTAAAAAGAGTCGTCGTCATAAAGTTATTGCATAGCGAAACAACAATAAAAAAATATAATAATAAGAAATAATCAATCCAAAAACAAAGATCAGTAATAAAATTTGTTGATTCGTTCCGTTGGGAGTCAAACAGTCGCTGGTTTGCTATCAGAATTTTTTTGTGTTTTATTGATCTTTGTATCAATAAATAATATAATATTTTGTAAACTAGAGAAGTATTTTCACAAAAAAATTATGACTATCATAGTAGTAAAAATAAATGTTCAATAAAATAAATAAGAAAAGTAATTTATTATTTTCATCATACATCGTTTCGTCTATTGGTCGTCTAATTTATTATTATAAAAAGTACAGATAAGTGCGGATATTAGAATAAAAATATAAGACCACAAAGCGAACCGCGTTTGTTTAGCTGTGTTTGACGACGTCTCATAAAACTGAGTTTTATTGCAGTCGCTATCCACCTGCCTCGGAAGGGAAACCAAGTTGCTTGGATAAATATCAACAATGTTAATTTAAAGTTACATTTCTTTTTAAGTGCTGCACTTAGACACAACTTTCATTGTTGTTGTTCATTTTATTGCTATGCAATTTTATATACACAAATACGTGTTGTTTCTTAACACCCGACTTTGATTAATGACTCATTATATGTTGTGTGATCAATTTAATACCTTAAGGCACCGGACTTACACGGACCTTACAGTGACTAGTTATAGTAAAATTAATATACAAAGATGTTTACGTCATTTTGGCGTAAATGAGGTTCCTCTTGTAAATTGATTTAACGATATGTACATGTATCTCACTTAAACAAAGTAACATCCATTTTAATCTGCAAATGCAAACAATGCATTCCGATTTTACATCAAACGTGTACACAAGAGGTAACTAAATCAGAGGATTGTTGAGAAAATCCAATTATCGCTTGCACAATGGGTCACGAAACAATCTAAACTAAGAAAATTAATCTTCTGAGTCCAGAGGAGCAGTGTCTGTGCAAACTTAGACAATGGATTTATAGTTCATCGATTCGGGGCCGTCGGCATCAGCCTGTGACGGGGATCATACTCTGTTCGCTGACTTTCCAAAGAAATAATAATATCTTGTAAGCGGATCATAGATAAATGTGTTCCGATGTTGCTTCTTTGGACATCGAGTTGTGAATTTATCGTAGAAAAAGGTAGCACACACACGCTAATTTTATCAAATTAGATTTTCAAATTGTCTAATAGCAGAAAATGGTTAATGTCAATGATGGGGACAGTCTCCGTTTCTTTACACAAAACGATGATACTATGTGACGTTCACAACCGCTCTCACTGTATCTTTCGCACTTGATTTCGAATGCCTATAACTAATTTGATTTTTTAGTGAATCTCAATTCTGTTTTTAAATTTGATAAAATTTTCGATATTAATTGTTGATAAGTATGAGAGGTACTACTTAGAGTGGTTACATACGACAAGTTTTGGCAGTGATGCAACGCGCATTCGTTTATATCGATGCAGTTGCGCGCTTGCATCGCTGATAAAAGTCGCCGTGTGTAATCACCCTTAGGGTCTATGCACACGGCGTATTTTATATGCGCAGATGACGTGCAGAGGACGCGCTGACGACGCTCTGATGACGCGTGTTAACGCGATTCAAACTAGATTCAGTCGTAGCCAGTAAACCTATGCACACCTTTTACAAATAAACATACGCGCCGTGAACGCGCGTTTCACCAGCGTTTGTGAAACGCGCATTTACAATATTTATGTATACACAAAATTTAAACTTTTGTGAGTTGTTGTACAAGCGATCGCAAGAATTTCTGAATTATTAGAGCTGTTTTAAAATATCAGGCAAAAGGCGTTTCTTAGGCAGATACAATTCTTCACTACGTGACTTTCTTTAGTTTCTACAATGTGTCTACAAATGAAAAGACGGTTCTCTTGCAGATGCTTTGAGGCATTGCTGAGTACACTGGTAGTTTACTATAAAAACTCCTACATAGACACATTTGCTACTTTATACGTTTCGATCGAGTACGTTTGATCACTTTGTATTGAACACAGTGTTACGGTTTTGATAGGCTGGTGGAATTACAGGTCAGTCTCAGGGTGAAGGGTGCAGTGACAGGGCTCCTCCGATCTTTGTGATTTAAAACAACAACTGCAACTGTTATGGACAGGCATGTCGCTTACCATCAGGCGCACGCCTTGTACGTCCCATCACTTGGTATTATAAAAATAAACCAAAAAACCTTGTTATGAAATTAAATTAAACGAAAAAGTTTTAAATGAAAATAATTTATTTGCAAGCAAACATAGTATTAGTGATGGTAGACAGACGTACATAATACCTATAAGCATAAGCGTGTTGCGTTATATCTGACATGCAAAATGTATAGAATATTATAGCATAGCAGTCATTATAATAAATAGTTACAATATTATTTTATCACCCCTATCTATTAACTTTGTCAATTATGATATAAAATTTAATTTCTAATAGGGGTACTAAGCGAAAGAAGGCGAAGAAAGACACCCGAATATCTAAATGAACAATGGCTTTTATTTACATAGTTGGTATGATCGACATTAGAGATGTAATCACGCTCATCATCGATGTTAACTCACCGTCCCACCAGGTGGAAGCGACAGCTGACGTTCAATAATGAGAACGATTCCTTGAACTTTCAATCCAAGTATCCCAGCAGGTAGAAAAACCGGAGTGCCCGTCATAGGTCGTATTCCAGAACTCTACTCCTCAGTGCTTAAGTCAGGACTTGAGTATGATTTCAAGCACTGGAAATACGACTCTAATGGCAAGGACTTGAGTATGATTTCTAGTGCTTTAAATCATACTCAGGTCTTGACTTGAGCATTGAGTAGAGTTCTGGAATACGAGTCATAGTTTCTATGACTCGATACAATGCAATTTTCTTTCAGAACTAAATGGTAATTTAGTGAACACTTCGATAGCGCGTTCTATTTTGATCCCAACGCCAGGAGAGGTAAAACTAATATTTGTTTAGTTATGGTGTTACAATTTATAATATTTAATATATACATATAAATTGTAATTCCCTTTGAGGCACTTTTTTACGTAGTCAGGTTTTAAATTGAACAATTTTGTGGACATTTTATAATTATTTCTCATGAAATATGTAGATTTACTAGAAGTAACAGTCACGCGATTAGGAAACCAGACAAGCATGAGTAGTGCTTTTGTTACCTGTAGATTGCTAGGCAGTCGATTATATTTATTTTGTCTTTTTTTAATTGTCTTCGTAAGCATATCTCCTGAAACCACAACCTCCTAAAACAATATTACTTTAACCTTACATTGACTTTTCGTAGCATGACGCGTTTAAAGTAAGCTTATTATAATGTTAAAACTATGATGTTTTATTGGCAGCTTTGTGACTATTCATTCGCTCAGTTCGTCAGTCACACGACTTTAACATTCTTATGTCAAATTTAGTAATCTTAAAATAGTTACTCGGACGCAGTGGAAACAATATTATTTTCGAATTTATGATTTAAATATTGATTTGTAATGATTATAAGTTAAGTTAAACTTATTTATTTACATAAATTCCTTCAATACTTTGTTTAATTTTTTATATAATAGTACATAAGGAAATAATTTCTCGTTAAATAAAAATATGTGATGTTTATTTCGTAAAATTATGACAGTGACATCTATACGCTCCTTGGCGATACTAACAGTTGACACTAGACTATAAATCCGAATTCACAATGTGACAATCAAGCCTCAGCTTGTTTTATTTATTTTTCTTCATGAAAATGCGGAAAAATAATTGAAAACAACGTAATTTTAATAGATTTTACTATTACATACTCTTCTTTTTTAACAGTTAAAATTCTCCGAATGTAAATAAATTAAGTACTTAAACATTATACTAGGATAAGACGATTCGGAACATCAACAAAGAAAGAGATGGCATTATATAGTTCATATAGCGTTATTTCTTTCCTATTTTTAGTAAGGAATAGACAAGATTGGAAAATCATTCGTTCTTTCAATCACTTTAGTAATAATACATTATTACTTGGTTGACAGGTTTGTCATGATACGAATATGAGTAGTATTATAATAAGCTTACTTTAAACCTCCATTGAAATAAGATTGTTTTTGGAAAGGTTATGGTAGGCCTCCAGTAATGCATAACGGACCACTAGCCTAAAATGCTATTTACATTTTCATGGTTTCCAGTAGGTAGTTTAAACTCAAAGTAATTAGATAATTAAAGTTTTAATGCAAAGTTTAGTTACCAGAAGCATCAAGACTTCCGATTTAAACGTAAATATAACGCCTAACTTCCAGCTCCGCAGAAGCCTTTTAACTAACTGTAATTCTATAGCCTATCATTAACGTATTTAAAGGATCAATAAGGCTTACTGCTTCTGGTTTGATCAATGATCACATAAAAGTAGCTTGTAAACCAAACAGACGTCTATGTGATTAACGAAAATAATACAGAGTTGCAAATGTTTAGATTTTTCTGCTTTACATTCTGCATTAAGGTATTTGTATTTAGCACAAATAGAATTTATCCAAAATTACATAACAGGATCCATATTTGTAATCTCTATTACAATACTATCCGGTTAGATAGTTCCCACCTCTAATTTCAGGAGTTTGCTATGTCGAAAGCTCAAAAAGTATACGTTCGTATAATCAGAGCTGAACAACAGTTAGTGATAACAATACTTATGTTTAATAAAATAGTTATACGTAGACAAGATTTTCAACAATACAAAAATAGAAATAGGAAAAATAATCTTGTTCATTGTCTGTAACTGTAATTCGTTTGTGTCTCAGCGGAAATTTCATAAAAATCCCATTTTCCGAGCAATGAAGACGTTCGTCAATCGTCTGGGTTGAAAAACGGTTTACTGAAACGAACTGCGCACCGAGAAAACAGGTAAAGGTAAAAGCAGGTAATATTTTTAAAATTTAATGTAAAATTTCTTGGGAATTACAGTCTCGTTGAAAATTAAGCAAATAAAATATGTTACGCCTTCTGGCTGCGATTGCGTTGACCTGGCATTCCGGCGAACATTTAAAAGCACCTTATTTAAAAAAAGGAAAAGATTTGAGACATGAGACACAGTGGTAATGATAATAGGTTTTCGGAAAACATTTTCAAGTAAATATTTTATTGAAAACTTTACTTTACTACCATGATATTTATTTATTTTTTGTGAAATTATTCCTCTACTTAGTTCTAATTATTAATACAAAGACCTAACGCCAAAAAAAATTCCATCGATCTGACAGAACTTGAACCTGCGTAATGCTTTACCTCAGATTGCGTTATCCTAGATTGGCATTACAGACGCAGGTTCGAGTCATGTCAGACCGAAGGAATTTTTGTTGGTGTTCGAACTTTGTATCAATAATTATAACAAACTTTTAAAATAATTAAGCTAAATGGTATTTATCCCTGGAAATGTTCTACTTAGGTTACGAGAGACTACAAAATAACCGCTTAGTTATAAATGAATTAGTTTTTTTGTATAATTCGATTTAACGCTATTGGTTTTATAAATAAATAAATATTAGACAACATCAAATATGTTGCTCTGATCTCAAAGTAAGCGACTAAAGCACTTGTGTTGTGAAAATCAGAAATAACGACGGTACCACAAACACCCAGACACGACTAAATAAAATAGTTAGTTACCTATTTCTGCCACCAAGCAGTAATGTCAGCATTACTATTTTCCGGTTTTGAAGGGTAAGGGTGCTGGTGAAATTCCAGGGACGTGGGACTTGTGAACTTATGTCTCACGGTGACAGGCGCAGTGGCACTGCCCTTCAGATCTTTCCGATTTAAAGCTCTGCAACTGTTATGAACAGGCGTGTAGCTTACCATCAGGCGCACGACTTGTTCATCCCGTCACTTGATATTATAAAAAATCCCTGGAAATGTTCGACGAGACAATATAACAAAGTTCGTTCTCTACATTGACACCATGAAAACCAGTGTGTGTCGTCATCGTTTACGTGTGAAACCTATTCGTGTATAAGAAACAAAGGTGATTTTGATCAAATTGCGTCAAAATAAAATTGCCATTTTTTAAACTGTACGCAATCAAAGCTTTACAATGAAACGTTAATCTGTGAAATTGTTTGGTATTTGTTTGGAAACGAATAATAAATATTTCAGGACATCCATCGAATGAGATTTTCATATATTGATGATGTCGCCACGGACAAACCAAACAAACCTGCGGAACAATCACGAATGGCTGATTTTTATCTATGGAACAGAAACAGTTATTTTTGCATTATGTTGTTGGTAGGTATTGATTATTCGTAATGATTATTATTTTTTAATAATGGCAAACTTATAAAAAAATTGATGTTCTTGATTTGGTATATAATTACGACCGTGAATGTTGTTATCACTTATTAGTATTAAATTTACAAAGTTACACTGCCAGTATCTTTATCTGCCAGTATTCTCTTTTCGTAGTAATTATTTTCGGCTTTTATAAAATACAACAAATTTCCACTTTTAGTATTTAAGCTAATTTTATATGTAATTTTTCCCTAATCAGTCTTTATGTTACACAATGAATTCAAGCCTCTTGTAAGCTCTACAATATTGTTTTTTTTATGTATGTGAGAAATAGGTAGTAACAAGTATTTATTAATCACAATTTCACTTACCTAATGTTAAGGGAGTAACCACTTATTATTATATTGACGTGCAATCGTACCAGGACGTTCAGAAAAAAATTTGTTTCCATGCAATAAGAACGAAGACGACATTGTGCGTTTCGCTTTGGCTTGGCACTCGGAACACGCGACTCGGCACAACAAATCGGTTTCCTGCGATTTTTCGATCGCGTCTATGTAGCGCCTGAGGCGATTGTAGGCAACCGAAGTCGTGGAAACAGGGCTTATTGATTTCGAATGCATTGACAACGCCCTTCTCAATCAAATCCGAAAATTAAATGTTTAATTTTTTTTATGATATTAAGTGGCGGGACGAACAAATCACGCGCTTTGTGGCAAGCAATACGCCAGTCCATAGCAGTTGCAATGCCACTTAGAGCTTTAAATCGCAAAGATCTGATGGGCACAGACACTGCGCCTGTCACCCTGAGTCATAAGTTGACCAGTCGCATGTGCCTGTAATTTCAACTGAACCCTTGCCCTTCAAAACCGCTTTTTGTTACTTATTACCGCTTGGCGGCAGAAATAGTTAAGGTAGCAGTATTTCCCTGGACGAACTTTTTCACAAGGAGTTCTACTGCTGCGTTGAAAATGATTGAAGAAATAAATTTTATTGGTCATTATTTAAACGATGTATAAGACTCAAAAAATCTAAGGAAGAATTCGCAAATGTCATGGGACTGAGAAGTAAGTCTCTCATATCTTCTACCGATTGGTTTACTGCGATAAGTGCCGTAAAACATGATCAGCTCAAGCGCCTAGCCGTTTCCGCGGCGATAAGTGTGGTGATTGCCTAAGTGGCGATAATTATGATGGTGGTGGTCGTGTGGTGATTGTATGATCATTATATAGGCGCTCATACAGGTGCAGAATTAGGTATAATACATATTTATCGATTTTTTTTTGTATCCAAATGTTTGTAAGTCATTGAGAAGTTATTTCACTCATCCTTGACTGCTAATTTCACTTCAGCTCATTTTCATGTACTGTAAATTTAAAGTGCAACGAAAAATAAAACATAAATAAAGTATTTAAACGATATAATTCCTGAAATTAAAATCAAAAGGAGCGTTGCTGCATCCGCGTGACACGGCTGGCTGGTCTCGTTTCCTCCGAGCTGTCATCGTTTTATCTTTACCTATTACTTCTATAAATTCTTCCAACGACTTTTCTGTGTGGACTTTAATTTAGCTGGAGATTTTCTGACTTAGGAATTGTAAATGTTAAAAGATAAAATAATATGTTTACTGAAATGGTAGCTACTTTAACCCAATACCAAAATATTATGACTGTACTTGCGTATGCATATACATACATTTGTTCCATGACCCCTCGTACTACCTCTTCGATTTATAATTATTTATTTCCCTTACAGACCATAAACTTAACCTAACTTAACTGATTTCGATAAAATGTGGCATCGTTGGTTTCGTTCTGGTTGTCCGCGTATTATTCTAGGAGATTTCTTAACACATTTGTATGAGTTTGGTATTATTGCTTTCAACTACAGCTCATTTACTCAAAATGAATTAGGACAAAAAAATTGTGGAGATAATGAATTGTAGACAGAGCTTAAATGGCGTCCTTCTAAATTAAAAATTGTAGCTCAGATTATAGAAAAATATTTCTGAAACATTAGAGAATTTATGCTAGTTTAAATCAAAATTTTAGACTTCCCTGAACACTTTTTGGTAATAGTACAAATTTTATAGTAGTCAAGTTTTAGTATATTAATTTTATTTGCTTGGCCTTTTTAAAATAGAATTATATTTTTCACTCGTAATTTGCGTGAATTGCTATGAAGATTTTATTATTATTTCACACTTAGCAGACACTTTAGTAATTTTTGTTATACCAAGAATTTAATCTTTAAAGTTTGGTTCATAAAGTTTGCTATAATTCACATGCATTAATGCAATGCTTGATTACCATTCTTAGATTTAAGAGCTAACATCTTGTTGGTATATGGTAAGCGCCATTCTTTACCTTCAACTAGGTACCTAGCTTTTACTTAGACTTCCTTATACAACATGGCCTCCATTTTTCTTTTTTGGTTAACGTTGTTTATTTTCGCTCGCTCTCAACTTTTTCCTCGATCGAAACTTTAATGACCCCTCGCACTACCTCTTCGATTTATAATTATTTTCCAAGTGTTTCCGTTTTCTTTTACTGTTGTTAGTATCTTCTTATTGACTTCCTATTTTGAGTCGCAATTACACTTAGACTATTCTCTATGTCCAGCTAATATTCTTCATTATTTTGCGTCATTGTATAAGTTTCGTATACTCAGTGTTAAGTATTTTTCTTAACGACTTACTTGGCAACTGTTAACATTATTTTTAAAATATATACGTTATCTAATTTTGCTGGTCGATTGGTTTTTGGTATATTTCATTTTTATGACACTCAGTGACGGGCCGGACAAGTCGTGCGCCCGGTGGTAAGCGACACGCCTGAACATAGTAGTTGTAGTGCCACTTAGAGCTTTAAGCCCCAAAAATCTGAGGGGCAGTGCCAATGTGCTAGTTACCCTGAGACATAAACTTCCTTGGCAAAATGCGTAGAATAATTTTGTCAGTTATTTTAATTCCTTCCTGTAATGTTTCGTGTATTTTTTGTACGGCGGTTTCTGTAATAAAATATTAAAGATATTAATAGATAGAAATTGAAACTATTTTTCCGGATTTAAATCGCGTATATTTGTGTTTTCAAACAAACCAACATTTCGGGTCCTTCACAAGTCCCATGGTCTACTGTGACCATGATATTAATAGAATTGTAAGCAACTTTGCATTACTCCCCGTAAATATTTAACTCTTTATCTATTCCAATTTGTATTATTTTTTCGCACCTGTTTAAATCACGTCTATGTACTCACAAAATGTATATATAATCTCGGTTACACAAATTTCATCAATTTTGATATACCCGTAACGCAAATATCAAATTTGGTGGTTCGGTGTCCCGCGTCCCGTCATTCCGGCACGTTTAATATTTTAGGAATTCGCCTCACGCGCCATGTTCAACGGCCGTCCTGATTGCCGCTAAATTGAACTAAAAACTTCTTCAATGCTCCTAAAACGTTTCAATTATATTTCATATTTTCTTGAATGCAAATGTTGACGGTTGTATAAAGTTAATTTTTCGTCACTGTATGCTATTCTGTTACTGGAATGTTATAGATTTCAAAATTGATATAAAGTAGGTTCGAATTCCTATTTAAGACAAAACTAGGTTGAACTCGTTTCTGTGCATTTGGAGATTAAAATTTAAGTTAACTCGATTGTAAGTAGTTTGCTTGGTAACAATTTATTACCTTGGTGTGTAGAACTGCGAATAGCGCTAAGATGTTTTCAATAGAATGCCAACAACGGGATGTAAAGTTTCGCAATAGCTCCCTCAGACGTGCAGTTATTACCAACTGACTCCTGTTCAAATTCTTAGTTCAAGTTTGTATTAAAGCACTTTGTAAATAAATAATTATCCTTTTAAAACATTTATTTTTTAAGATGCAATTAGAATGCGAAAATACAAGTCTTTTTTCAAACATTCTTATTACATTGAACTTTTATCCATTAGCTTTCAATTTGTTTGTAACAAAATATCACGTGAACCCTATAAAGTATTATCCGAAATTGACCAAGCGCCAACATTTTGTTAACACGCATGTCATGTCTGGAAGTTCCATTCGTGTTTTCGGTAGACTATTTGGAATTTAAAATGGATTCGTTTATAAAAGTATGTACTAGGGTTCGTATTTTCGATAAGGAAGAAGCGGTAGGTGAGTGACTTGTTTGCTAGTGGCCCGCCGGCGGAGCTGCAGTACGAGCAAAACGCGGGACAGTTTAGTCGGTGCCGCCGCTGTGCCTTCTATAAATCAGCCCGCGATTGACACCTTCCTACGGGGAGTGATCTATTCTGCTCCCACCATGATACAGCTTTACTTCCAAGGATTTTTCTGCTACCAAGTTTCTACGTTGAACTTCATTGCTCGTGAGTGAAATGGACGGCATGGCTGTCAAACTGTTATCTCCATAAAACTTCACGAGAAACAATCTATTTTGTGGTCACTAGGATATTTGGATGCACAATATTCTTGTGTTACGTTGCAGTTAACCAGCCAAGACTCACTTTTAAATTTTAAAGTGTTCCTCATAAACAATAAGCGCTGCCAAATTTTAAATTTTGATGATTAGTTTCAAAACTTGGCGAAAACATTGTAAAAGAAGTTCACCCTGCCGTCCTTATCATAAACAATGTCATTGACATTTTAGCGAAATTGTGTTATTAACATAATGTGTTTCGAAACAAGATCTACAACTCCGTATAAGCGGTTTTTTATATCTTATAAGTTTTAGTTTTATTGGTAAGCAAAATCTGCGTAATTGACATTAAAAAAAAATGATGTGCCAATATTTCGAAAGTTCCCAAAATGCAAATGCGTTGTTTGTGACAAGGAAGTCAGCACCTGGTTGCCTATTTTCTCCATTAAAATAAATCGGAAACATTTGAAACTAATAGACTTTTTATTTTCTTACAGGTATACATCGCTACGATTACAAATAAAGGTTTCTGTCTCAAATAACAGAGTACTAAAAAACCGACCTCAAAAGTACGTGGAATTACATCTATTTACCAAGTTTTATTGAAATTGGTTACCGGAAAATGCACGAAACCGGATTCATCCCCTAGTGTGCCACCCTTAGAGGTATAATATTTTCTTCAAATTTAAATGGGACCAATACTGAGGTCTCAGATTACAAAACTATAGGCAGATGGAGCATACGTAACAAACGAAGTGAAGTCACTTTTCATTTGTTGTGTACGTGACAACTAGGAAGGACTGTAGGGACATGCGCATTTGGGTGCGTGAAAGGTTGCCAGATGCAACGAAAAAACTTCCGCGTTTTTTTCTGTTGCTTTCTATAATACTGTTAGAAAGTAGCAGTTTTGGTCAACATTTTCATAAACGATATTAATAAAAGTATTACAAATTCTAATTTTCTTTTATATGCGGTTGACAAAAAAATCTTCAAATTTATTAAAACTATCTGATTGTGAAAAATTACAACTTGATTTAATTGGCATCAATAATTATTGTAAATTTAATTCTCTACACCTTAATATCTACAAATGTCACGTAATTACTTTCTCACGTAAAAGAAATAATTTAAAATACCTATATACACTTATTAATACTATAATTAAAAGAGCGACAGAGGTGAGGGACCTAGTTGTGCTTCTGGATGATAGGTTGATTTTTGATGGCCATATTAATAAAGTTATTAATGAGTATATCGGATGCTTGGCTCTATCTCCAGGGCAAGCAGAGATTTTCGTAATCTTGAGACTTTAATTCTATTGTATAATTGTTGCGTTCGGTCTATTCTAGAATATGCATCTACAGTTTGAAAATCTCAGTACAATATCTATATTTCTGGCATTGAGCATATTCAGAATAAATTTAGGAAGCTATTAAGTTATAGGCATCCGTCGTTTCCTAATCATGACATAGTAACACTGGAAAAACGACGTGCTGCGAAGGACCAAATCTTTCTATATAATATTTTGAGAGAAAAGATTGACTGTAGCTTTTTATTACATAATATTGATTTGAGATGTCCTAGATTTTATTCTCGTTCGAAAAGTGTTTTTTGTGTGCCTACTTGTAAAACTAAATATTTAAAAACGTTTTCTTGTTTAGAGCTTGTAAAGCGTACAATAAGAATCATTTAGATGTAGATATATTTTATTTGTTCTTTTCAAAATTTGTAAAGCTCATTTATGAACAATAATTTATGTTATTTGTTTTTTAGTTTATTTCTTTTTATGATTCTCTTTCTTATTTTCTTTGTGTTTAAAAAAAAACAAGTAGTTTTTCGTTCTTTTTTAAGTTACGTTTATTAGTGGAAACTTTGCTGGTTTAAGTTATTTTTTAGTTTTATTATAGAAAAAAGTTATTTTTTGTATTATAATCTTGTAAACAAAGTGAAAACTGTTTGTTTCCCAAAAAATAAAATAAATAAACAGATTAACTGCCTACGTGGCCGAACGGTTACCATGCCTTGACTGCCACGCAGAGGTTCCAGGTTCGAGTCCCGCCATAGTCCCGCGCCGGGAGAAATATTTGCATGGCCTACATTTATTTCTCTCATGAGTTTGGGTGTAATTTGAGGTTGTCACCCGCATGGCACCCGCGATACTGGGTTTGCCTAGTGCGGGGCAATGTTGAGTGTGTGCGTTATTGTTATTATTATTATTATTATTATAAAAGTGGAAACGTTATTTTGCAATTAGGTACTTAAGTGGTATTAGGATACCAAACAAATTATATGCAGTATAAGTTAATATTTCATTGTTATTATTTGATTTACTTCATACAAAGGAAATAATATTTTATTAAGATATTTTAAATTGGAAAACCTTGATAGTTCAAAATATTTATTACAATCACAGTTACACAATATCTTAATAACCTTTATTTAGGACATATTTTTTATAATATTTCGATTTTATTAGTTTCTAATTTTGATGTGTAGCGCAATCTCACCATCAAAGACTTTTCTATTAACATTTTTATTAAATTAATTTTGTAATAAATTCCATAGCATTGACAATTATGTTCTAATTTGACAAAAATTGTTTGGTTCCCAATGAAACTCTTTAGAATCTAAGAAGTCATGTACATACATTGTAATCATTTTTTTATATTATTGACACGTGTTCTTACAAAATCACTCTGTTTATAACATGTGCACATGAAAGTTCTCTGTATTTATAGGGATAAAATTTCAGCTGTTTTTGAACATTTTCTTTTACGTAGTTACATTGTGGTGACAAGACATTGGTTTGAGAATAATTTAGAAAAATCTGAGTTACTTAAACAACAATTTTGGACCTTATTTTTTTTGTTTTAGGGAACAACTTTTACAATATTTTAAGACACAAGACGGCATTTTTAAACATAAAATAACTAATCACTCGTGACGTGCAAACAGTGCGACGCTGTGTTTAGTACTGATGCGAGTTTGTATTCGCTTTTGAATTTGTTTTTGCTTACGTGGCTTCACTTTCGTGTTCGGCGCGCTCCATCTGCCTATTGTTTTGTAATCTGAGACTGACGTACTCTCTTTCCAACAAAAAAGAATCATCAAAATCATTCACAAAAAAAAGTTGAACTAAGCACTTCCTTCTTTTTTTGAAGTTGGTTAAAAAAAGATAACCATAACTGTTACGATATTTATGTCAATCTCTTTTTAGAGAAAACCTGTACAGTAGTGAGTCGTATGGGAGTTTATATAACACACCCTACCAATACTACATAAGTACCATCAATAATAATGTTTTTTTATTTGTATTAAAGTCCAACAAGTACAATGTGTATAGTAAGAAAAAGTAGAGGAATCAGAACCTAGTTATGTTAGTTGCTACTTGAAAACAACAAATTACGACTACTCGTATAAGTACCAGCAAGATTATTTTGTCTATTAAATAATTGAAGTAATTATGGTACCCACAGAGAGTCCTATAGTAGTATTTTATAAGTGAAAAATACTAAGTAGTTTCTAGAAAAGATTAAAAACAGTGTAACGTATTCAAGTTGAAACCCTGTAATGGGAAGACAGAAATATTACGTAATTTACTTCTATTTTTGCTGCAGTAAGTATTGAGTAGTTTCCAAGTATTTATGGCAGTCAAGTAAATGATAGGTTACGCGGTAAGTCTTCAAAGTAGATATTGATTTTCTTGATAGCAACCCGCATATAAACGTAAGTGTTTGTAGCACAAGAAGTTGGAAAATTGTTATAGCATAGCGCAGTAATAGGTATACGGTGTAATAGAAAAGGTTAGTTAATTATAGGTTACTTTATTTGTGTTACCTTGAATGTAGGTACTTATTGAATAATTAATCACGTTAACGTGATCCCGTCTATAGATTAATCAAAAGGTTCAAGCATATTGCGGCTGGTGAACGTACTCAAAATTTTAATAAGAATAGATTTTTGGCAACAACGGAATTTTATACGACCAAATAACAATTATTACGCTTAAAATTGTTGTAATTACTAATATAAAGATCGGTCACTAAGAAAAGACTCCTTCGATCCGGCTAGATTCGAACTAGCGTTTTCTTGCAAATCGTGCTAGACGCTATGCCAACTAAGCTACAGGACGAACCAACGGATCATACGGATTTTTGTGTGTGCTTGTTGAAGATTTTTGTTTTTTGGTTTTATATTATATTAAAACAAATATAAATGATTTTATATTAAAACATATACTTATATATATCTGCTTTCGGATACAAAAGCGTCTACAAAACTGAACAACTTTAGACAGAATGAAAATTTTTATACTCAGTTCAACCGTTTATTTAACTTTTGACATATGCATGCCTCCGAAGTTCCGTAATTATTGACATACCATCGTAGACAAAAAAATGCTATACTTCCTAAACTCTCTTATTTTTTAAATTTTAGTGAAGCGACGTGCTCTTTGGCTCCGATATTTATCGAGCCAGCAGATTATGTAACGAAGATTATTCAAGTTGATAAATTTTGGTACCTGTCTACTAAATTATAATGAAATGAAACAAATTATAAATAATTATAATAAATTCTTATTGTTTATTAAAATGAGTCGTCGGATTCTTCTCCATACGAATGGGAATCATCACTTAAATCCTCATTAACATTAATTATTAATTCTTGAGCAAATTGTCAAACGCAACATCATGATCCCAATCAGATGTCTTTTTTTTGGAACCCGCTCAAATTCACCATTAAAACTTCTCCATAAATAAAATCGATTGTTATAAAAAAAAATCGAATCGGAAAGGCATTATGACATCACTAATTGATTAGAATTCGAGCTGTCAAAAGTTAAATAAATGGTTGGACGGAGTATAATATAAAAAAATTGTTATGGCCTCTTACTTTAAATTGCAGCGATTACAGACTTTAATAGAAGGTTGAAAACATGTTTCCAAATTCTAAGATACTGTAATGTACTCTTATAACGTACTCTTATATTGTGACACGTTAATTTCATAAAATATTGTTACATTTTATTTATCAAAATTGAACATTAGAGCACCGGCGTACTCCAGGGCAGTCGGACATTTAATATTTTACGAAGTCGTCTCACGCGCCGTCTTCAACGGGCTCTGATTGCCGTCCGATCGAAATTATATTTCACAGGCACATTCAAACCTAGCCGAACAAGATTGCTCGTAAGACCTCTATGTATTATTGATTTTAAAGGTGCTTTTTGTCCACGCGACATGAGTATAGCAAATTCACTGTACGCTGCTGCGATTTATGCAAGATACTCAAAAATTGTTATACAGTAGATACGTACGTATTATCTATCTGGTTTTTTTATCAGTAACGAAATACATATTTACCTACTATATTTTAATTTTCATATTGAACAATAGGAGTTACGCAGTGTACCAAGTTGTCGTACGTAGCGTACCATGGACGTAAATCACTCTATCATGTTTTTGTTACGATTTACTAGTAAAATCCAATTTTATTTTCATTCCCTTTATTATGGACGGCGCTTTTCTTGTCGGATCGCGTGACGGCCTGCCGTACCTCAGCCCAACTTGAAAGAGTAGCCACAGTATTTGTTAATCTTGCTTCCATTGTACAAAATATTTCAGTGTTTGCACCCGAAAGGCCTTTTTGATGGAGAAAAGTGTTCTCTCTCTTCAGGAGCTTACCGCAAAACATCTACCTTTTATGAACTGTTTCTGAATTTCATAGGATTCATGCAAAGTAAGTTCATAAATCGCAAACTAATCTCACTTTAGGACAATCCGTATATTGCATTGCAAACATCTTGAAGTTCCGAAGGATTCAACATTAAACTGTGCTCAATAGTAGTTCATTGCCGGGAATTTGGTGTAGGTAATTAAGTTAAGTTTCTGTGATGAATTTCGCAGCTAAACGCTAGTGTTTGTCATATTTTGCAAATAATGTTAGTTGAAAATGCTTGTGAATACAAATTTAACTTTTTTAGTTCTTTCGCTATAGAGTGAACAGGCCAAATGTATTTTTTGTTGACACATCGATTAACAAACGTTCTATTACGATTGCTACAAAGATCGAACAACTGAAACAAAAACTCCTTCGAGCCAGCTGGATTTGAACCAGCTACATTTACACCTAACACGGGCAATCGCTCTCCCAACTGAGCTACGGAATGAGTCAGCAAAACTTACAAATTTCTTTTAGTGATTGCTACAGTTTTTTTTTGCCGTAGCGATATTTGTGAGAAAACTATGAACGTTTACCTTTGTTACTTGGTAAATATTCTACTGTGTCCTGTTGAGGTTTAAGTTCATTTTTGCAATATAATACCATGTTGTCGATATGAACATAGCTATAGCATTGATTAGCTCAAATCGTCGAACGGAAGCTCTAATCATGACTTTTCAGCTTAGTCACAGACCGTGAAATAGAAAGGTGTTTTTAATTGCCTACAATTTTAATTTATAGTTTCTCCAATATTGATAACCTTTAGTCCAGGAACTTTATGCAGTGTAACTGACGCCGATAGCTGGCAACCCAAACAATGCAGATTTATTTGCGCTCGAGGTGCTAAAACTGAATACATTGAATTTAACATGAGCTGCTATTTTAGTGTTGCGTTTATTCCACACTTTTACCGACATCCAATTAAAAATTTGCGCACGTGGCGTGTAAATAGCGCAAAAGAACTCCACATAACGTTAATGATAGGTATTGTGAAATAGAGGTAAATTGTCGGTAATGAAATCGGTGATAATCACGAGAAAAAATTATCCTGAGTTCGCATGAAAAGATTTTTTAAGATCTCATCACTACCAAGTGATGGGACTAACAAGTCGTACGCCTGGTGGTAAGTGACACGCCGCAGTGCCATTCAGAGTTTTAAATCACAAAGATTTGCGGGGCATCACTGCGCCCGTCACCCTGAGACATAAGTTGACAAGTCCCTTACCTTTCAAAACCAAAACGCGGTAATGTTCACATTACTGCTTGGTGGCAGAAATAGGCAAGGTAGCAGTACTTCTCTGGATGAATTATCGTCACTAACCGAAAGTCTCTTTTTAAATTAAAACTCAATTCCAGAAACTTTAATGACCTTTTTCATATAGTGTAATTGCAATGCAAAAATGTGATTGTTTCTCTTTGATAAGGAGCTCTACTGCTACTACACACATACAGTTAATATACATAGATACAGTAAATAATTGTTTTAAAATTTAACTGATAACATATATTATAAATATTTATTTATTCATTAAAATGAATGTCATGATGTTTATACTATCACGATATTCATCCATTTTTTTTAATGAAAACACGGGGAGTATTTTCACAAAAACAAAAATAGAGTTTATTATTATTGATACAAAGATCGAACTAATACAAAGAAAAATTCTTTCGATCGGACTGGATGCGAACCAGCATCTGTTGCCTCAATGTGGCTGTTAATAATAATTTTTTATTTTTAAGGTAATTTATCAAGTATAATATCGTTATTAACAAATAAGAGCCTCTGAAATCAAATGAAAGAGTCTTTTGAAAATAGACTCAACTTTTGTTTGCTCCATAAAGCTAAAATATTCACAGTTCAATGCGTCATTTCAACTAGTCTATTCCACAAACTGCACTTCGAGTGACTTTAATTCATCGAAGGCAGCTGGGATTACTTGAACCTGTCACGGAGATGGTCCGAGACGACATCGGTTCGATCGAAACTTACGCTGTCTAATAGAGAAGCGTTGGAGTGCATTCAAAAGTTTAAATCATCTAAATGTTATAACGAAAATTGTCAACCGTCTTGTAATAGTAAAGTCTTACTGGTTGCATAGAAACCTTTTAATACGAATTGTTTGAATAGAAAATAGGATTTTTTAAATCCTGAGGTAATTTTACGCAATGAGGTTAGTTTTTTGCTTTGTAAGCCCCGACGTAAAAAGAGGAGGGCTTTTTTATAATACCAAGTAAGGGGAATAGAAACTGTCCATAGCAGTTGTAGTGCCACTCAGAGCTTTCAATGACGGTAACTGTATTGACTTTTAGGGGCACATTGATTTGTATCGGGGTTTTTAAAAATTTTAGTGTTTTTGTTATCGCTTTATGATTTTCACTGGACTGGATATAACTTTGTGCGAAATATTTTCGTATGAAAACTAGATTACTCAATAGTTAAGTGGCGTGCCATTTACAACAATTACAATTATTGACAAAAACCGGTTAAATTTCAAAGTTTAATAAAAGGATTCGTAAACATAGTATTTACCAACAATAACTCGTAGAAAAGTCGAAAATTTACCGTGTCTTGTGGATTTAATAAGCAATGACAGGAAGGACAAAGTTTCCCCTAAACTTCACTCAGTTGTAAGTAAGTTCTGCATACTCTGCCCCAAAATTGAAAACGGTAACCAAAATGCCTTTAGTTGTTTCGTTATTAACTCTTGAACAATGCTGTTGGCCTGTTGGTAGTATTTTACGTATCGATCAGTTACAATAACTTTGTTTTAGATTTGTATTGTATTTTACAGTGGTTTATATTTGAATTTACTTGCTAACTGGGGAGAATCACTATCCCAAATATCTTTAGACAGGTATTTGTATCACCATCATCATTTTCCCATATACGTCTTAACGCGACTCTGGCCTAATGCGATTTGGGGACTTTACACGTTTTCCGTTAACTTACTTCATATTTCATCACGATGTACCCTTTAACTGTTAGCGAGTCGCATTGCTACTAAGCAAGTTCCAAATTTATGTGATAGAAGTCCTAGGTACATGTCGCATGTGGGATTCGAACTGGCGACTTCTCAATTGAAAAACATTTATTCTCCCATTGGGTTATCACCATTTATCAATATTGTATACATTAATAGTTGAGATTAAGAATCCTTATTATGTATAATAAATTAATTCTTATTTGTACCTTAAATTCTCGTTTGCTTTGGTTTGCAGTGTGCGACTATAGTGGGAAAATGGTTGCCATCGCACTCCATTAAACAATGTTACTTTCTTGTTGAAGATAAAAACAATTCTCATAATTGCGAATTGTGGTGTAGTGAAAGATGCATATCACTGGTTACTGGAATGTGTCCGGTACGAGCAACAGAGAGCGGCGTTGATGAGAGGCCTACAGATCAACCGAACATCCGTGGAAGTTATAAATTGTATACTAGGCAAGCCCCATACGAAACGGGCAAAAAGACTGTGACTATTTGTTGAATGGGCTCTCCAGCAGTGCCGCCCTGATATGTAGGCTATAGTTTAGGATACGATGTAACTGTCATGTAGGTACATTGTAGGAAAGCTCCTAAATAAATAAAGATTTTTAAAAAACTTTAAATTTAATGTAATACAATTTTAATTCTTTTTTTACAATATAAATATATATGCAATGTAATGTAATGTTAAGGTATTAATGGTGTTATACCTAAATAAAGAAACATTTTAATTAATCGATTTTATTTACTTCACACCTTTCTAATTAAGCACTACGCCACCATACATACCTACAAGTTAATAACTTACTTTGGATATCAGCATATTGTCGATATACTGCGTGCTGCTCAACATATTAATGCTCGCTATTTATTATAGGGCAATAGTTGATGTCAGCTAGGACTGTGTAGAATATTCCCACATGCTAAAGTTTCCGACTGCATCTCTGTGGGGGAAGCTCGCTAACGTCTTTAGTAATTGGTATTGGCAGTCCGAGTTTCATTGAATCAAACACGTAATACATTTCGTTAATAAATAAATAATATATACGAGATTTCCGAAAATAACCATTTTTTTAAAGTTTACGTTCGTACCCTATGTAGTCTGATGTCGATTTCCAAGACGCCGACGTTAACACTAACGTCGGCGTCTTATACACACAGTTCGCGTCATGTATTAGGCTAACGCTTAGGTTTAGCAGATGCCTTCACTTCAATCATTGTTATAACACAAGTTGCCAGTCTGTATACAGGTGATGTGCTCGATTGCATAATTTTACTTCCTATGAACTCATTTAATATTCACTAATTTAATTTAATATTCATTAAATATTCATTTCATACAACGAAAGTTTAATATAAACTTACACATTTTTAATAACGATCATAAGTTATAAACCATAGTTAACAAAACGTCATTTTATATAAATTTTATTTCATCTAGAAATAGGATTATTTTCGAAAAACTACATCCCTAATACTAATGTTATATTTATTAAATATAATTTGGCTTGATACCAAGGCTTGAAACGCAAACAAATCCGTTTCTGGCACACGGCAGCCGCTGCCGCGAAACGCTCGCTCCTCTCGCTCCGTTCGCTCGGCTCGTGCTGCATTTTCATGTTCAAACCCAACCTGCTGAATGAGAACCGCAACCAAGATTTGAACTACGTAAAACATGCTTGTTTTATTTAAACCACCAAGGAATCTAATGTCTAACAATAATAATTTTATCGAAACGAAAATTCAGCATTGTAAACTATATTAAGGAAAACAATTCTCCCTCCGCACCTCCGGTTCCCGAATTACACTCCTAGAATCGAACACCAAACACCATGGCCTCGGGTTTAAACTTATTATTTATAAAAAGTGATATTATACACGTAAAAATGAACTAAATTGACAATATATGAAATGATTGTTATATAATATGAGCTTTATACAATAAAATACACAAAATGTGAATGTTATCAAACAAGAAATATGTGAAATTAAATTATAAGAAGTGAAATTGGTCCAAATAAAAATTATATTAAACGAACGGTATTTATTTTGAAACTAGTTTATCTAATTTTCGTGTAAGTGAGGCGCACCTATATAAAGGAAGATATGTTGTATTATTATTATTATTATATTGTTGTAGAAGCTTGAAGAGCGTGGCATCCTTTTACTTAGTGCGGTGTATATTGGTAGAGTGCCCGAACCAAGGAGATCCTTTAGTAGCAGTAGAGCTCCTTGTGAAAGAGTTCGTCCAGGGAAATACTGCCACCTTACTTATTTTTGCTACCAAGCAGTAACGTGAGCATTACTGCCTTTCTGTTTTAAAGGGTAAGAGGGTGTTGGTGAAATTATACGTGCATGGGACTTTTCAACTTATATCTCACGGACGACTCACAGCGACAGGCGCAGTGACAGTGCCTCTTAGATCTTTGCGATTTAAAGCTATGGATGGCACTGCGCACGGGTTATTCGTCCCGTCACCTGGTATAATAATTTCAGTAAAGTACTAAAAATACCGACCTCAAAAGTTATTCATCCTCTAGTTTGCCACCCTTAGAGTTGGAATATTTTCTCCAAATTTAAATGGGACCACTTGTGAGGTTCTAGTCTCTTTCCAATAAAAAAGAATGACCAAAATCGGTTCTCAAATGCCGCCGGAGATATATTTTAATAAGACTTGTTTTATTATAATATTATGACACTTTTCATGCACAGTAATTAAAACATAAGACATGTAAAAAACCAGTGAATACTCGAAGTAAATATTCATAAATTAGAGCATATAATATCATTTAACATATAATTCTAATGAAAACTTAATGTATAGAATCCATATGCACAAATATACACAAGCGATGCGAACTTAAGGCAAACACAACACGTCTACCTAACTACGGGTACTGCGGGAGCGACATTATAAACAAGCTGAACTTAATATTAGACCGCAATGGCACAGTTTATTCACGTCACCAGGTGTAGCGACAGCCTACCCTCGCCATATCATATGTAATATGATATTCAGACACATTACACTCAAGTTTACGACTTCAACTGAGGACAGTATACCTTTATGAATCTTTAAAGATCTTTTAAAATCCGTGTCATGGGATATTTTATGACACCATCGCGTTGCGACCATTAATCTCGAAATACACATGATCTTGTGTTGATTTGTGTTTTGAGTTGGTATTATATTATATTCCGATGTTCATAGGGTAATCTAAATTGAATTTGATTTTTGAACAAAAATATTTGAAATGGCACATAATAGGGTCGTGATTTATCACCACATTTTAGCGTTTATGGTTCTATTTTCAAATGTTACTGACGCAATTATGAATTACGCGGCATGTTCATTCTATACTTCCTACAACTGGCCGTCCCCATTCACGAGCGCTAAATGAATGTATGTCTCGATATTAGTAGCAAATCGTGTGCCAGCGAATAATATCTCATGCAACAGACAGCTATGATTGTTGACAGGGATCAAGACAATTACACAATATTACAGGTAATATATTATTAGACGTAACAATCGCCTACTTGATCGCCGCTTAAACGTCGCGTTTAATCATGTAGGCAAGATTAATACCTGCATAATTTGAATTATACTGTACAAATTTAATTATCAGTTGTATTTAGACTTACTGCGACGAAGTTCTAGGTATATTTGAAACTATACTAGCGCTAAAGACTATTTGCAGCAATATCGACTGGAGTTTGTAGTTTTCGCTCTGTATAATTTTGCTAAGCCACGTTAGGTATTTACTTCTGTTGTTTTCTCTATCGGCTGCAATAAGATTGTGGCTGCGTGAGGGAGAAGACTCCCATTTGGACGCGTTTCTTCGGGTCATTTTTGTATTTGAAGAGACCAGAGAAAGAATGATCAAAGTTACTTAAAACACGTTTTGTATTAAAGAAAAGTTAAAAATTATTTATAAATGTTTTTTTAATTAAAATGGATTATATAGCATTACATACATTTATGACAGCATTGACTTCATTTATGGTAGTATTTATGCGTGTATTTTTCACCAATATTTAAAAGTTCTGGGAATATAAAATTCTTTTTCCTAAAATTCTCCTCAAGTGACTTTGATCATTCTTTTTCTGGACTCTTCATTTCGTAGTTTAATGTTTATCAGTGGCTAGGCGTTCATATAATTCAAGTCTCACCGGCTTGTTTAAAATTTTCTACTTATTATCTGTACTAGACAGCGCGCATACTCCACCACTTTAAAAAACTTTTGAATATAAGTTTTTTAAAGTTTCAAAATATTAAATACCTAATAAATTTGTGGTCACCTGTCCTTAATAATATGGAATATGATAGATCTCGGCCAATCACAGCATGCGATCCACCAAGCAGGCTAGTCGGATCCCGGCTTCTATTTCATTCATAAAATATACGCATTCATCAAAATACATACACATATTCGCAAAAGTTGTTTTTCTTTTGAAATTTTGGTTAGAACTTAAGTAAAGTCGTCACTTTTTCTTCCATCCTCTTATGACAAAGGGATTACATTAAGTCTTTGTTTATAAATTGCAAATAGATAACACGAAACACAATTACCTATTGTGGCGTTTGTTATACGCCCCGTGCTGGCGGCTTGGAGATTAGTTGACAATGTCACGAGGAACAAACTTTCGCAAAGTTCATCTTGAGAACTTCGCCTGCGCGCCCTTAAATTGAAACTGTACAACATCTGCAGTTGCTTTGATAGTTGATTGTTATTATATATTTACGTCGTTTCTCAGCTATGATTAAAGAGCTTATAAAAGTTGATATTAAAGTGGTTTAAAGTAATAAATGTTCAAATATTAAATACAAAACAATCACTATAAAAACTATATTTTTAGGATACCAAGTAACAGGATTAATAAATCGTGCATCTGGTGGCGACACCTATGTCCATAGTAGCTACCGCGGTCGTCACCCTGAGACATAACTTGACAAGTCCCACGTGCCAGTAATTTGACCAGCACATTACTACTAGCGGCAAAAGTAAATCAGGTGGTAGTACTTCCTTGAACGAACTCTTTCACAAGGAGCTCTAACTACTATCAACTTAATTGTGTACTAATCATGCGTGAATGGAACCTTTTACCTTAATGTAAACAGATATTCCAGCATTCGAACCTGTACAAATACCTAGGGTTGAATTTGCACCCTGCATGCTAATGGGGAAATGGGCAATACATTCGAAAGAAAAAACCCGTAAAACAATATATTACTTGCGATCGTGTATATTATGGGCGAATCTGAATGTGTCAGTGCGTAATTTATCGCAGAACGTGTTTTTTGTGGCGGATTTCTCTTGACCTCATAAAACACGGCCGGGTGTTGGGGTACTCTGGGTAGTGGGTCGGTGGATTCGGACGCAAGAGCCCTCAAACAGAGCTCGCCCGCGGCGCCCATCGAAAGTGGGAAAAACAAGCGATCGCCACTCGACTGAGACGCCCCGATGACACTTCACACGTCGTCGTGATTTTTACAGCGTTTCCACTCGACACTGTGGCGTTTTTCGTTTGTAATCACTTTGATGTGCAGGTTCTTTCGATTCCGCGGTCGTAGGCTTTGAGTGTCAACTTGGTCGATAAGTTTTGATCGCCTTTGAAGTTTGGACACCGATGTGAAATTTGCCGTTCAAGCATAAATCGGTATCACTTTGAGAGCCCACCTCTTGTATTTAATCGTTTTATCATTTTTGTTTTCCTTTCAATTCATTACCATTGGTCGTGTTTTATTTTTAATTTTCCTTCGAAGAATTCAAAATTTTCAATTTCAATTATCTTTTTTCTCTTTTTTAGAATTAGTTTTGTTTGTTAAAGTAGGCATTTCCTTAGCAATAAATCCATCAGCATCTGTTTATATGTCGAATCATAGCTAGGCTAGAAGTGAGAGCACCAGACCTGGGTACGTGTTGGCTTCCTGCCAACCGCAATATACATTTAACGGTCCGATTTTATACGCAGGACATAATTTTAAAGTAGTCTATAAAATTTAAAAGTAACGTTAAGTAGTGCCTCTGTTTTACCTACCTATATACAGCTTGGTGTTTATTGTTAATCTTTGGGGAATTTAATTAGTATTCTGAGTTGGTTTTAGTAGCAAGATATGTCTTACTTTGAAGTTTGAGTAATTGCACTTTCTTTTTAATAGAATTTAATTATCTGCTTGTACATTTTTGTAGCTCCTTGTGAAAGAGTTTATCAGGGAAGTATTGCCACTTTACCTATTTCTGCCACCAAGCAGTTATGTGAGTATTACTGCGTTCCGGTTTTAAAGGTTAAGGGTGCTGGTGAAATTACAGGCACATGAGACATTAACTTATGTCTCAGGCTGATGGGCGCAGCGGCAGTGCCCCTCAGATCTTTGTGTTTTAAAGCTCTGAGTGGCACTACAACTGTTATGGCCAGGCGTGTCGCTTACCATCAGGTGCACGACTTGTTCGTCCCGTGACTTGGTAACGTAAATAAAAAAGAAATAAACGAGTTATAGCTGAACTTGGTATTTTTAAAAGTATGTGTTGTTGTTGCATCCGATTAAATAACAGGATAGAGTACATTCATTCGAAAAAATACTAACTCAATATAACAAAGTCAATGTTTTCAATCGATCTTTTTTTTATAAACAACAAGTCAACTAATTGAAAACTGTGTAGATATGAAAATGTTTATATAGTTTGTCAATTTAGTGCAGCCCGTCGCAAAACTATTACTGCGGCACATTTTATTTGCTGACAGTGTTGAAAATTTGCGTCAGGCTAAGTGCCAAATTTATAGCATTGGATTGTACTACCAAAGGTTTTTACGCTAATTGGTACGGTGGGAAGGATTGTTAAAGATAAAATATGCGATGCGGACTGTTTTCGTTTACATTTTGATTGATTGCTTCATTACAACTGTGAAATTGATTGGACGATGGACTGGTGGTATTTTTTAAAAGTGGTAAGTACAAATTTGGAGTAGATATTCCCAATAAATATATCAATATATCTCTTATTGGGTATGACTACTAAGTATATATCGTAATCTTAAAGGAGGATTCTCTGTTTCAAGATGTATTTTTTTCGAAGCCAATTTGACCAGAAACTAATTCGTAAATTTCTATCAAATAAATCCTTTGATATCGAATCGGATATGTTCTCTTTTTCCAGCATATAACACAATATTGTTTGTATGTTGCGAGCGGTCATTTCGGGTGGGTTCACCGGGCTAGTTTCCAATTTTATGGTGGTTGAGCAAGTGCCGCGACCGTGCGTTCCTACTATATGCATCCGCGCCGAATAATCAGCGAACTTTGATATAAAGGTAAAACAAAATAAACATCCGAAAAATGAGATAAAGTTCCACACAAAAGTCACTCACCGAAAACATGCCTCCAACATGTCCGACTTTACAGCACATATTTTGTATGAAATATTTGTTCCGTTTCTAACGTCCAAATTTTTCAGACAAAAATTAATCACATGGGCGTTTTTATGAATTTTCTCTCCCTTTGTTTATTTATATCGGAATCCACGAAGCAAAGTGAACGAAATTAAAATTAATTAAATCACTCATTCCAAACTTCATAATATGCCAAAATAAATTTATAAATTTCCATTTAGACGGTTTTGATTCATTCACCACCGACCACGACAAGTTGTTGCGTACTTTTGCTGAATTCCGTACAAAAGTTAGTAGATTAAAACTGCCAATTAGAGAGCATTTAAAGTCCAAGTGGTTTTAGAATTCGTGTAATTACCGTTGGATGAACAATCGCCGAAACAGCGGGGATGGATATTGACTTTGTGTTACAAATTTGGAGTTTAGTGCATTGTTTTAAGTGAGGTTTATTTCTTTTCAAATCTAAACCTCAGTTTGGATTGGACGCATCAGTAGTTTATGGCAAAACGTCTATAAAAATTTTGTCGCCATAAAATTATGTCCACGCCGCTCGGTTCCTTTTCAATTTGTAAGGCAATTTGTCATGAGCGATTCTATTGCTATGTAATTTTATTAAAAGTAAAGTTATATTTAATAATTTACTAGCAGTAGTGTAGCCCTGACAGCTTAATGGTTTGACCTACCGCATCTCAAGTGGAGAGCCGTCGATTCGAATCCGGGCTTGCGCCTCTAAGTTTTTAGAATTTATGTGAGAAATTTAATACGAAATTTACCATAAGATTTTCGGTGCAAGAAAACAGTGTGAGAAAATCTGCACTCATTTGCAAATTAATTTAATGATGTGTTTGAAGTTCCGAAACCGCATTGGACACTACAGACTAAGCCATTGGGAGACGAGTCTTGTGCTGTGAAACTATATGTATATAGGCTAACTATTATTTTTATTTAATACAGTAGCGTAGAATATTTGTATTGACATTTCTAATGTCAATGATTTCACAACATTATGACATCTAAATCGTCATCATATTCCATATATCGCTACTTTTAGCGCGAATTAATGCAACTTACGATTTAGACGCATTTAAGTTATTTACATAGTTCGATTCAAAATTTGATGTTCTTTGTAGTGATGTAAACAGTTCATCCTCGCCAAAATTTTAAATTACGTGCAATGTAGATTAAATGAACGGTTCACCTACGAAAATGTATGACAATAAGAAATATTCGAAAGTACTGTTAAATGTGTAGGCTTTAAAAACGTATAGGTGCGGAGAATCAAATAACAATAGCGGCTGAAATAATGTTACAAGAAAGTTTAAAATTGCTCTCCTGAAAAATATGTGTTTTTGAGATAATAAATACCCTGTTCACCTGGGCTAACGATTTGTTACATTTAATTTTGTTCTTTAAAGTAACAGAGATTGCGAAATTATTGACATAAATATGCATATCCACCAGATGTTTGAAATATAATGAAAGAGAAAGAAAACAATCACAACCCGTAGCGTAGTTAGCAAAAAAACAAATATGCGTCATCGGAAAGGACTAAATTTCTGTAATGCAGAATAATAACAACTTAAAACTTCAGTCATTTTTAGTAATTAAAATAATTTGACGACATTTGCTTGTGAGATTGTAGGTAGCGTCGGTTTTGAACGAATTTCAATTTTATGGCGACTGAATAAAGACTTCGATCAGTCCTTTTCCTGACTACACGAACTCCGTCGCTTTCAAAGGGCGTGTAGATCTTCCGCTAATATTTTTTTATGGTATGCGTAATGGCGCACATATTGACGGTCCACCTGTTGGAAAGTGATGGTACGTTGACTGTTATATTATACGATACTAACTGAAACATTGGTCTTTAAGCGCAAGCATTTGCGCCTCATCATGGCATGTTAAAACGGTTTGGATGTTGGTGCTAAAATATTGCAAGAATTTCAATATTTTTAGTGACGATCAAGTAAACTGTCGAGTAATTTACACTGCACAAACTTGAATTCAGTCGCTTGTTATAAAAAACATTTTTTTCGTAACTAAATTGTATTCGTCGGTCGACATAATTACCCACAGAAAACTAAATAAGTTTAGATTTCTGTGATAATTTACTTCTATTTTCCTGCGTTTTATTTTATATAATCTTTGATATACGTTTAGGAAATGAAACAATTTTTCTGGATTTAAATCGCATATATTTGTTTTTTCAAACAAACCAATGTTTCGAGTCCTTTACTGTGGTAATTGCGAAAACCTAAAAATTCGATTTGACATACTTTTTTAAACTGTTTTATTACTATTGAAAACAGCATAATTGTAATGGCAAGTTCTCATTATAAATAATATTATACGTAATTATTAAAGTTATGCTGCAGCTACATTACGTTGTAATTTTGCAAGGTGCTAGTTCGAGAGTCGTAGCAACTTTCAATTTAACGGTGGTTAAGCAAGTGCTGCATCACCCCTTTTCTTTCCCCCCACTATGTTAATTATAATATTGCAGCTGCTAGCCTCTTGTCAACTAGCGATTGTTATTAGGTTTTTATGAAAATGTTATAATCAATCTTAACTAGATTTTATATAATTTCTGATGCTTCGCCTAAAAATATCAGAATTCGTTTAACGTTTTAATTCTTTCTTCTTTTTCCAATAAGCACATTTCTATCAGGTAAAAATTTGAACTAAATATATTCCAACCCTACTTTTATCGCAACATTTCTGTGTAGAATTTTCTTGAACCTTCTGCAAATAAAACAAAGTCGTAGAAAACAGAATCCAGGAAAACGCAAGAAAATCCTCGGTCTTAGTAGGAATACAAAATCTCCGATCCCCCATTCGTCGTCGGAAGAGCGGTCGAATAATTCAGGTACCTACCTCGTCTTCCAATGAAAATGCTACTCGCCAGCCAAATGCTAATTTTATGGTGGTTGAGCAACTGTGCCGAATCCACCCCGCTGTCCTTCGCAGTATTGCCTGGTACGCGTCATCTAAATAAAATATACATACAGCCTGAGATGACAAGGGTTGGCGGTAGGTTAACAAACTCTTGCTTTGCGCCTAATCTTACTCGAACTCATTTATGGATTTGGAATAAGTTATAAGTGGTCCTGATCTAATATTCTATACATCTTTTAAGTTGTATTGAAATTTAAGGAAACCCGAAATTTATTTTCACGCTTTCAGTTATAAGGAGGAGTTCGTACAAAAAGAAAATAAAACATCTATCCTCACACATGCTGATTAATGGTGAAGTGAGCATGCAATCGTTACTTTTCATTACTGTTCCGAAGTGCGCAACCGAAGGCCGGGCAGCCTGGTCAGATTAGAAAAGTTCTCTTCCAAACAAGTCGAAAATCGACTTTAAAGCGTGGACCAACATTTGGTTTTAGAAGCGCCTTCCCTGTCGGATTGAAGGCAACTTTAAATTGGAATGTATCCCGCAATAAGCCTCTCGTGATTGGCCTGTTTGTTCTTAATTAGTATTAATCGAAAACTTCACTGTACAGGAGCTTAATTAATTGTAAAACATGACATTAATTTAAAAAATAGATAAATTTTACATTTGTGAATTAGATGCTTCTAATCTATCTTCGGGGATCGATGGCAAGCAATTTATTAAGCCTGTCGTCTTATTTGAATATCATCAAAATAATTAATCAAAATGACGCGTCAGCTACTGACCGGAAATTATGTAAAATAAGCCTAAAAACATGGACGTGGGAAATCAGCATATTCATTTTAGAGGGAGCCTACCCAACCTATCCATTAGCGAGTGCGGCGCGCGGTCGCAAACAAATCTCGCCATGGATGTTCCTTGCATGTATTTAAGACAGGCATTCGAGATGCTTTAACAAGCCTGTATAAATAGAGAAACACGATACTAAATACTCGGGCTTCTTGTCGAAGCAAATCTTTCATGACACGATAAACAGCCGGAACGGTTCTGTGAAGCGTGCTCTCTCAAACATTCTGCCTGACGACTCCTTCAGTCATTTGAAGGGAACGACTCTTATCGTCTTACTTTTATGGAGTGCGAATCGAAAAGGCTTCGACGTTACAAAACGAGACCCTTCCATTGTGTGAAAATGTTGAGTGAATGTACCATGAGCATTGAGCGCTTTTTGTCGATGTACCAATGCGTGGTTGACATTTCTTGCTCCGGAAAAATGTGTAGTCCGATCGTTTCCAATAATAAAAGTCTTGTACCTATTTACATGTCCTAGTAAAAATACTTTTTAAGTTTCCATTTTCTGTTATTTTCAAACTACATGTACTCCATCGAATACAACTATTTTGTGAATGTTATTCTTTGAGTTGCGTGGATTTATGTAGGGTTTACATAGCTGATTTTTTGTGTTTACAGCTAGCATCAGAAAAACTTTCGCCTCTGTATGCAAACAAAATAATAATGACAAATTATACACAAATCCCTAAAGTACACAGACCGGCCGGCGCATTTAACGAAACAAAAAAAGATAGAATATGAAATAATAACGTTCATATTTAAATAAATAAGAATTACACATATATATAGCAATAAAATTAATATCCTTTGTCGACTTTCATTAATGATATCACTTAGTACAATTCGTCTTACATTTTTTTTTACATTTTCAGGCAAAACAGAAACGACTGAAAAAAAAATGAAGCAGTTTAACATTCTTCTTCTTATCGTATCGATGAATTTTGATTTTTTTTTAATAATATAAAGAAATAGGTAAGGTGGCAGTATGTCTCTGGACGAAATCTTCCACAAGGAGCTCTAATGCTACTAAAATACTTGAAAATTTATTAAAATGCATGATTACACTATTACGCTTGCCGTAGTGGTGGAATGATTTGTCAATCGGCACAAGATACTCGCTGATTGTTGCTCGGGATGCACCAGATGTACAGAAAAGGTATGTCACGTCGTGCGGGAAAGGCTACTTTTGTGTACTCCAGTTTAACATTAATTACATCAAAGTTTAATAAGCAAAAAACTTTCTCAAGTGAAGTTTCCGAAATTTACAAGAACGCAGAATCAACCTCGAACCAATGTATTAGTAGAAAATTAAAACAAATTAAATGAAAAAATGACAGTCGACTAATTTTTAATTCACAAATTTGACGTACAATTTTTAATTTTGTAGAACAACCAGCCAGACTGGGATATTAGTGTTTCGCTAAACGTGCCGAGTGTGTAACTTTCAACATTATCTTCCTCCAATTTATACTTTTAGGTTCTTGTTCTTGAGTGTGTATATTATCGAGTTCTTAAGTTTTCAAGTTTGTTACACATAGAAAATAAAACAATATTTTTTTCGGATCTAAATGGCGTATATTTCTCTTTTTTTTTTTTCAATTAATGTGTTATATTATTTTATGAAGTGCTTTTTCTTGTTGCAGAGAGCCTTCGAGACTACTTTAACAAATTCGGCGAAATCACAGAAGTCATGGTTATGAAAGATCCAACAACGAGACGGTCAAGGTAAGCAATCAAACGTTTATTTAAGATAAAATAAATATATTTCACATTTCATATCAAAAACAAAGATCTGCAGAAAGCGCATGTAGAAATTCGTAAGGTCTATGGTCAAATGGTAAGGTCTAAGATTAATTTGAGAATAATTAAGGTAAATCTGAGTTGAACCAATAGCGATCATGATACAAAGTCAATTTTGGTTTATTGAGTCACCAAAAACCAAAATTGACTTTAACATCATTGATTGTAACATCTTCATAAATTGACACGTCATGTCAACAAAAGTTGCAACGCTAGAATTATTTTATTTGTAAACAATCCCTACATATTAAGATAGTTTTTAAGGCCGTTAGCAAATTCTGATTGCACTTTTCTCACAATAGGAATTCTTCGAAAATTTAAATTTTCGATAAATTGTGTGATGAGTGATTACGGTTAATAACGGCGCAATTTAAGAACTAACACAAAAATGGCTTATTGCATGCTAAGTACATGGTCACACTACTTCTATACTAAATTTCAATTAACTTAGTGGAATAGCTTTCATACTAGACTATTTTTAGTGACTAGAGTAGACAATTTAAAAAAGTACCTAAAAATAATAACTTCTAAATTGTTGATTTACGCGGAAGTAATGTTTATTTGAAATGGGTAGTTATAATGTCCTCTTTCGAAAAAAAATTTTAGACCACTGTAAATGGGCCACCCTGTACATACACAAATATAATATATTGTGAGTGTATGGGCTATTCCGTACACGCATGTACATATGTGTGTGTATCCAAAGCCGAGAAAACTCAGTACAAAGATCTATCTACCAGACACAGGATAATTTCGTCGACTTGCTAACTCGACCTGTAGCTCAGTTGGAAAGAGCGATGGGACGGAATCCCGTGATCGCAGGTTCTTTAATGTAAATAATGGGTAATTTCGCTTAGCAGATGTGTATGAATAATGTTGGTTCCTCGAAATAAGTCAATGATAATAATAGTCAAGCATAAAATGAATGTTTTCGCTGCTTAGTTCTGAACAGTGCAGCGGTCGGTGAGACTGGTCTAGTGGTGGCGTAGACTGGCTAACTCTCTTCGTTCGAGTAAAAGTTATCGGTTTGCAAATAAGTTTCATTCCATAGAAAGCATACACATTTCGAAATTTGCGGTTACCATTGAATTGTAAGCAGTAAAATGTTGGACTTGAAATTTAGAAACTTAACAATGGAACTCAAATTATTCCAACTGAATTAAACGTTTAGACGAGTTGAATGAGTGAGGATTTCGGTAACCTCTCTAACGGTTAAACTAAATTCCTTTAATGGCCATATTGCTTTGGGTTGAACCCAGAATATTTCATTGTACCCAACTCACCCTTGTTTGCCTCAAAGTTTTTAAACCGTCTGTTTATCTTGAACATTTTGTAAAATCCATCCTTTTGTTACCTACTTACATTGAATTATATGAAATTCTTTAATATATTGATCACTGCCTAGTGTACAACTATTCTACTATGACTCTAGCGTGTATAACTATCAAGTCACTGCGTACACAAACTGAGTGGCTTAGCAACTCTTAAGACGAGAAATAAGTTGTCAAAGTGTCGAGCTAAAGTTCCTCTGTTAACCGTCTCCTGTTAGGTAAATCGTCGGGTTCACAACTCAATATTGCCGGTCCCTCCACCCTGGAATAATATCCTTAGAACCGATATTGGAGCTCAGCTGCAAAATCTGAATGCAGCCTGCCACCTAGCCTCTCACACAAATGTAACGTAAACGTCTTTTGTTTATGCTTATTGGTTGATATCAGTTTGCTGTCAGCTCTCTGTTAATTAAATGGGACACCAAATACTTTAGCACTCGGAGTGTTAATGAAAATGTCAGAGTTGAACTCAGTGCTTATACATATATATATATATATATATATA
>NW_020654810.1:16116328-16136112 GCF_003589595.1 Hyposmocoma kahamanoa
GTTTTAAAAACATTACTAGTTTACAGTACATTAACGCGTCTAGAAAATAATAATAATAGCCCCGCACTAGGGTAGCCCTGTGTCGCCTGTGCCATGGATACACACATAGACAACCACAAATTACACTCAAACTCACGAGATAAATAAATGTAGGCCATATAAATATTTCTCCCGGCACGGGTATCGGAACAGGGACCTCTTGCGTGGCAGTCCAGCAAGGTAACTGTTCGGCCACGGAGGCAGTTAAATACGCAAAACAGTTCACAGTTTTGTATAAACAAGTTCATATTATACATAAATGACATTGTCGTAGGCATTTCTTCCAAAATAAAACCGCGAACAAGGAAAAATGTGTTTTGGTGCTACTTTTTCGGTTTTAAATCTTATGTGACGGTGCTCCGCGTTAGGGGGGAAATACGAAAGTTTTTAGGCCGCCACCTTATCGTAACCGTAAATCAAGTGGACATCGGCAAAGGCCAAGATGTACCGTCGACCGGTGTCCTTAAAGTGATAACAGTTTAGAAGTTATCTCGTAAACAACGATATTAAGACTCGGTCGTTTACATTGCAAAGTTCTAGATTTCACGGATCATAATGTTTACGCCTTAAGAACGTAACTGTACTTCTTGTTGCAGATGTCTCACTTTGAATGGAACCAATGACATTCCTCTTAAGAAATGTTTATAGCTGCGCAGTGTTTTAAAGTAACCACGTGCTCCATCCAATACGCACACATACAGAATACACCCTTAATTCTTCAAAGGCGTTTAGTTTGCTCGCCACGGACTTTCCCCAACTACAGCTTATGCAAGCAAAGTAAATCAATATAGAAAGTCAATGAATCAAGAGTAATATATTCGGGTACATAATAAATGTGCGCTACCTGAAGGCAATATCTGAAAAATTTGCCTGCTCGATATTGCTTACAAGGGAGTTTCCTTTCTCCCCAAAATTTAATGCGTCGCTCGCATTTTTTATAAAAAGAAGTAGGTAAGTGAAATAATTTGCGGTCGGTGCTTTATTTCCTTTTATTTATTTTAATGGTAGGTCTCTTTGTTTTTTCTTTCAGGCTTAGGGGAAAATGAGGTTTTCTTTATCAAAAAAAATAATATTAAATTTGGGTATTGTTATGGATGATGGAATTTATACTTAGGTGTGACTGATACAAATTGGTTTCATTTACTTTGGTTGAATGAAAATTAATTATCGCATTTTTCCTTAACGAAATCCATTCCGTGATTCCATTACACCGGTCTCATTTCAAGCTTTCTCTAAAATACAGGATAATTCCCGATTTCTCGGGCGTTAAGTGTTTTAAAGCAACTTTTGGGTAAATTATTTTACTTGTAAAAACAAAACCCTTTATCATAATTTTATGGTCCAAGTTTGTAACGTTAAGACGCCCATTTCCAGTTGGGGGTTCGAGCAGATGATATGATTTAGCAGTTGTGAAATTTTTCTAATTCATTTAGTTAGGAACTGGAATTTTACAATGCACGTTTGTGAATTGTGGAGCGAAAACTCGTACAGATGTGAGGGTAACTTTAGGGTTTTCTGATATGCGCCCGACTGAATGGAAGTTTATATCATCGGTGGGGCTTACACCGGCTTTCAGCGGGCGCGTCTCCATTCACGCTCGTTTCATTCGTTTCGCTCTCCACTAAAAATCTAAAATCAATAAAGGATCACGGCATAAATGCAAAGATTACTCGGTTCGCTTTCCGCGCAACATGAAAAATGTGCGGCGGGTTACATGAGCCGTCCGAAATAAAACCGCGAATCACTATGAGACTGTAAGTAGTACCATAAAGGGAGGATCCTTCGTTGGAATCGCTTCGGCAAACACCTACAGAGGAATGGAGCAGTGTTAAATGAGAGGGATTGCGGGCCTCCCCGCGCGCCCTCGAACCTCCGCCGCCGCCTCGGCGCTATGTCCGTTACTTAAGAAGACGTCATTTCTAGTAACAGATGCGCATCCAGTATATATATATATATACATTTTCATCGCCCATACAAATAATTTCAGCTTTAAAATCTTATTCTTCTTAGCTTTAGCATATATACGCACGCATAATTTTCGTTCACCAAATCCCTGTCTATATAATTTCTTACGAGATTAAAAAATACTCGGGTATTATAACAAAATATTTTGAAATTATTTACAAAGCTTGTGCATGTGTTAATCTGTCGACATCAAGTATAATTCAGCGTAATATTTAACAATGTCATGTAGATATGGGTGACAAAAATAACAGTCTATCATGGAGGTATAATGCCCTGTCAACACATGCGTTTAACGTACACGGGATTTAAAGCCTTATCACATTGGCGATTTGCGAGCGATTTGAAAGCGATGCGACATCGCTGCGAGCGACTGTGGCGTTGATACCGCGTACTCACGGCGTGCACGCCGTGCTTTCTCGAAATCGCCAGTGTGATAAGGCTTTATAGGGCAAAATCGGCTACATCTATCAGAACAGGGCATATATCGTTTGGAAATCGAATTCATATCGACGACGCCATATTGTAAGCTAAGCAAATTACCGTAAGAACATTTGATGTTGAACGAATTTGTGAATTTGTTGTGTGGAATTCACCCATTCATATGTCAGAATCGAACAACATGGCGTATGTGTAGGCTCAATAGTGAAATCTCTTTGGTGGCGAACCTCTTTGGTAAATTTAAGTAAGAAGTAGAGGTGGAATATTTTCTTCAAATTTAAATGGAACCACTACCGAGGTATCCTCTTTCCAATAGAAAAAAAATCACGAAAATCGGTTCACAAATGCCGCCGGAATTATTGCGTAACCACATAAAAAAAAATATACAGTCGAATTGAGAACCTCCTCCTTTTTTGGAAGTCGGTTAAAAAAGATAGCACAAGAGTCATGAACTCACTACAAAATAAATGTCAAGTGGACATTATTAGCACATATTGTACTGTTTTGAAATTTAATTCAGATTTAGATGGTATGTCAGAATGGAGCAAAATGATGTATAGACATTTAAAATGGGCTGGATAATCAAATCTCCTTGATAGCGAATTTATGTAACGACAATGCTAGTCCCTCGATAGCACACTATTGTCTCTAGTTGGGTCGGTTGAGACGACAAGAGGACATAAATAAGCACAGTCTACTATTTTGAAATTGAATGAAATCCTAGGTGGTAGATGTAGCAGATGGAGCAAAATGGCGTCCGACTATCAAATCTCTTTGGTAGCAAATTTACGTAATAACAATAATAAGTTTACTATCAGCACACTAATGGCTACATGCACAACACAATTTACCATTTCGAAATTGAATTCAATCATGAAAGGCGGTAGGTAGGTCAGGATGAAGTAAAATGGTGCATAAATATTTAATAGGCTTGATCGCCAAATCTCCTTGGTGGCGGACTAACGTAATAACAATGGCGGGGGCTCCGCAGCGCATTATTCTGACCGATTGCACAGTTGCATCGCACCACTCTGATGGATACTGCGTCAGGAGTTTCGTATTTAATACATTTATTGATATTATACAATTTATAACTTTGTTTAAGTTTAGATTTTTTAATATAGTATTTGCTTCTAAATAGTTTTATTTTACGTAATATGTGGAAAACCAAGCATGTAATCTTATTTCACTTGCTCTCAACCAAAACAAAAAATAAAATAAAAATCGATAACCAGCTTTCATGCTCGCGCAAATTCAGTTCCCCTCTGTTTTCTCATCCACAAACCAGAAACTTAATAAAAAATGTAGGTATGTACTTACAAAATTTTCCATGCGGTAACGTTCATTACTAGTTCGATAATCGGTAGGAAGTAGCGCGATGCATAATCAAGTAGTCGAGACTGCGGGGGTCTCCAGAGGGCGAGGGGTGTGAGACGGTGTGAGGAGGAGGGAGTCGTAAAACTATTACATCTACGTTCTGAGCACTATGCCGGCTTCATTAATCGGCCATAGTATGATATGGACGTCTATCGATGGCGTGTGGCATTAGAACTGCGCGAACATTATTGTAGCCGATTTGGGGTTCTAAGTTCTGCTTAAAAACTAGTAGTGTCTAATAACACAGTGAAATCATAACAGTTCTGACTCTATCATTATCGAAAAGAATATTTTCATTCCAAGTGAATCATTGACTGTAAATATTTTTCTTCGAAGATAAAATGAACCAGAATCCATTGTCATAATACTTACCATTAATAATAATATATTTTTTTCGAAAAAAAATATCAATGGTTTATGAGTAAGATAACACTTACATTTATTAGTACTTATTTAAATTACATCTATGGCCCTTTTTATCACACACATAACACAGACAAACAACAGAAAATAAAAAGAATTAATTACCGAAATAAAGAATACAATAAAAAAAAAACACAAAATAATACAAATCAGACAAAAAGCAAAAAACAAAATATAACGATTACAAATTTTGTACTGTCATATGTGTGGTTGTGGAGTACGCAAAAGGACTTCACTCAGCATAAGCTGAGCACATTCAATGATGGCTGCCATGATTGAATGTGGGGCTGGTTTTCAATGAGCCCTGAGCCGAAATTCAAACAATGCATCGTGTATTTTAATTTGTTTGTTTGACTGATCAAACTGTCAAGCACCTTGGCTAATATAACGGCAGGTAAGATGTCACGATAGTTAGCAGTGTCCGTTTTTATTATCAGGACAATAATCGTTCACAGCAGTAGCTCCAGTATGTAAGAGTGTAATATGCGCGATATAAAAACATCGCCATCACTCGTGGCAAATACAAGCCAGCATATCTGAGGTGTCTAACGCTGAAGCCGTCGTGTCTCAGCGATCTACCAGTCTGTATATTATGAGTCATGATTATTGTACAGACTTCCTCGGTAGATAATCTAACGGATCGGTCTGCTTTCAACTCTACCAGTACATTGCACACCTCTTACCGAAGCGACGTTGGATCTCAAAGTGATCGGATGGTAAAATGATCTTTAAATGTGTTATTGACGATATTCCTACAATCTATAACGCCGTCCTCGCTCACTGGCTTTGTTTGTCATATATATTTTGATTTGTTCTTATCTGTTCTGACGCCATTTTAGCTTAGTATTAAAAACATTTGTAGCGTTAAACATTAGTACATAAATCAAGTCATGACATGACCGATGCTGTCAATAAAATAGACAAATATGGCGATAATGGCATAAAACTCGATACTTGATGCATTCAAGTGGAGTAGTCTATTCTAATGGGAGACCAATCTCTGTGAGTGGCAAGTCGTGGCACCAATCGCGGCTAGTACCGAGCTAACAATTCTGCTCCTAGTCGATCTATACTTGTTTAGTTAGGTTTTGGGTACACTTAGGTACACGCGATATCAAATTTGTTCATCGATACGAATAAAGAATGTAGTGCTGTTTAACAGGAAGTGTCGAAAACTCGTCCAGCTTCCTGATTTTGATTCAAATGGGATTCGATACGATCGGGTAGTCTCGAAATCAGACGGGTTTCTGAGCGAGAAGATGAACTCCTACTATATCATTCTAATTTGTGAGTTTAATCAACTATTGTTCCGATTAGAAATGTCAAAAGCTTCCGGTCGGCCAGTTACGAATCGCAATTATGCGCCTCGACTCGGACAAGACGCAGTTTCCGATCGGGAAAGGCAATCGAAAGCAAGCTGCAGAGTGGTGTTTCTGTGTCCTAGGTTAAGGATCTATATGGCTCGCCGAGCTAGGGTTGCAATTTTTTTTGAGAAAAATTTACTCTAAATAAAAATTATATATAATTATTGTTTATGTATAGTCTATATAATTATTCACTCTAATTATGTATCGCTTTAGCTGGTTAAGAACTTTGTACTGATTTTATCCTGTGTCAGTTGTTTTTGTATACGACATTCGTGGTCAAATGACTTGCACACCGGTTTTCTTGATCTCGGCATCTCTGAGGTCCCGGGTTCGATCCCCGGTCGGGGCAATGTAGAAAACTGTTTTATATTGTCTCGGGTCTGGATGTTTGTGGTAACGTCATTGTTTCCGATTTCAATAACTAGATATAAAAAAAAAATAAAAGTGCTTTTTTTAGTTACTTACTCAGGGATCGGAGCAACGTATGTAATGTCGTCTAATAATATTTATTTATTTTATACTACTCGATGTATTGGCGCCTAATATAGTTTTAATATTATAAAGTAATTTGGTTTTATCGAGTTCTTAGATTTTTGCGATTGTTACACTTTTTTTTATATAACCCCGCACTAGAAAGGTCCTGTATCGTGGGTGCCATGGACACACACATAGATTACCACAAATTACACCCAAACTCATGAGAAAAATAAATGTAGACCATACAAATGAATCTCCCGACCCGAGAATCGAACTCGAGACCTCGGCGTGGCTGACCAGCATGGTAACCGTTCGGCCACAGAGGCAGTCAACATTGGAAATGAAACTATTTTTTTATTATTATTAGTATAAAAGCCTCTAAAGGGCCCAAACTTTTGGTTTGTTTCGTTTTTGTTTTTCATACAGAAAATATATGTTCAGTGTACCTTAAACTTAGCATTAGCTTCGAGCCGAGCCAGATTGGTTGGTATAACAAGACCGCCCGTGTACTGTTTGGTGCACTCTCTGCTAAGGCCTATTTGATAAATTTTCCAGTGAATCTGTTGGTTAGTGGATCTACTGATTTCAAGTTACAACTCGTTCGGTTTAGCTTATGAGAACCTTGTAGTGGTTAGTAGTTAAAAAGGCAGGTATTTAAACGATCATTTTAAATTTGCGAAAGTAGCAGGCATAAAATTTAAACGGTCATCTTTTTTAATGATTGATCCTTTTTCTCTCTGACACAAAATAAATTAAATCTATGTATATTTTAATCTGTTCTGAGGTACTTGTTTAATTTGTATAAATTAACTTTTATAGTTTCATGTCGAGCCTCAAAATTAAGTCAAATAAACATTAAAAAGCCTGAAATCATGTTGTAACCGCAAGCAAATTCGCTTCTGGCACTCGCTGGCCGCTGTGGCGGCACGCTCGCTTCGATCGCTCGGTTCATACTGCTTTTTCATATACTAACCTAACCTAGTGAATGCACTCAAAATTCGACCTATATGAAAAAAGAGGACCAAATATTATTTTTAACTATCAAATATTAATTTAGTATACTTAAACATAATAATAGGGTTAGGTACTTTGAGTGTAGTTCATTTATTCGTAGAGTTAAAAAATGTATAAAAATATTTCTGACGTAGATACATTATTTTTTATGTATGTCAACCAAATCAAGTTTTTAATGTACTTTGTAAATGCAATTTAATATTATTATTTGTAAGCGTATCGTGTTGGTTAACGGTACGATGGATCAGAACGGTAAAAGAAGCAGTATGTGACCTCTTACCGTGTCATACAGAAAAGATAATCGCAGTTCGCAGCTTCGTGAAAAACCTGTCTTTAATAGTCAGGGATCCTGAGAGAGCTGCCAAGCCGTCTTCGAATGATTGGCGGATGCGGTCACTACCAAACAGTTAATAACGCGCAAAATTCCTGATGAAGCTAGGATATAAAAGAAGGACCTTGAAAGCGTATCGTATCTAGATAAATTTATAACATGGTAATAATGCAACTCCAGAAACAGGTACTGGAATAAAGAAAACCCTTCCACCGGGAATAATCGATATATTTATGTCGACATAGTTAATGTAGTTGAAAAGAAGCCATTGAACAACACGTGTTTTAACTAAATGTCATGCGTTAATAACAATATACGTATTGCTTCTACAGGGTCCATGCTCTATTCTAATTTTTTTAAATCTGTTAACTTGCAAATAATTATTATGATAATCCACATAGTAAAATAGATAAATATGTTGTGTGTACTATTTATTGCTTAAAACACTGATTTCATTTTTAAAATATTTTTTTTTTTATAATGTAAATCAGAATAAACATGAAATTTACCAGGATCCTCAGACATGAAGGAACGACTAGAGATAGAGAGATAATGTAAATAACGAAACATTACCTAAGGTTGTCTTTTGTTTTTAAGATGATTTGCACATCATTTATAAGAAATAAAACTATTTTTTCGTGCATCATCGTAAGACATAAGTGTGTACTTATGTCTTAGGGTGACGTTCATTCGGAAGTCCTATGTGCCTGTAATTTCACCAATATAATAGTAATAAACTGCTGATTACTCTTTTACAAATTAGTTTTTATTTCCCTTTATAATGCAAATAACGAAACATTTTTAAAGGTCCTTTCTTTGTCATTAAATTTGAAAATGATTAGATCATTCGTATTGTATATATGTCATCTATGCCATTATAAGTATATGTAGAATGAAGTTCAGCCAAGCTTTGGCTCTATACTTCAGTTCTAAAAAAAGTGGTCCAAAGTCTTACACATGTTCTACAATATTTCGACTTCATCCTGTATTTTACTTCGGACATGCTCACGGTAGCGTGCCAAGGATTAGGTATGCCGCATACGGGACAGAAACAAATAGGCGCCATTACACATCACTACTAGCTATACTACTGATATTGGTGTCAAAATGAGCACAATTCCGTTTTGTATAAAACTTGAAACACATTGTGTCCACTGTTCGTATTGTTTAGTAGTTGCATAGGGAAATGAGCGTGCCTACAGCTCCGGTACCTATCTGAAAAATAGGGAGGGTAGGGTACTCTCGAGAACCGGATGAAGTCAAGTGATAGAGGTCTGTGACAATTCTGTACACTGGCTGATCTGGCATCAGAACCTGAACTTATAACGTTGCTGTCCGTGCACAGGTTATAGTGCCCTTCTCGTATACCCTAAGGCTCGGTAGGGAGGTCACTATAATCAAAACTAATGTAGAAGAATATGGGGCTGTTCGTATTGTACAAATATTCTGTTCACTCTAGATTACTCCAGATGTCGCAAGTACTTCGAGTCTTTTATTATACGATGGAATATTATCAAAAGCGTAAAACAGAAAAAAATAATTACTCCATATTGAATTATTGGGTGTCGCGATTGCCACTCATTACAAAATAAATCTATTTTCCAATATGTATTATTCTTTTGTTTATGATACCAAGTAACAGGACGAACAAGTCGTGCGCCTGGTGGTGAGCGACACGATTGTCCATGACAGTTGCAATGTTACTCAGAGCTTTAAATCCATTGACTTACAAATAAATGGACGACGGGTCTAATACAAAAACCACGAAAAAAATGTCCCAAGTCAACCTATTCGAAATTTAAATTGTTATGTCATCGCAGTATCGCGCTGTCCGTAGAACAAATGAAGACTAAAGCGGAGTGTCGCGCTCTGTATACGATTTTAGCGCCTTACAAGTGCGGACACTTTTTAGCGCGGACCCGACGTCCATATAATTGTAAGTCAATGTTTAAATCGCAAAGATTTGAAGGGCATTACCACTGCGCCCGTTACATTTTACTTTACAGTTAAATTGACAAGTCCCATGTGACAATAATTTTACCAGCACCTTTCAAAATCGGAACGCAGTATCACATCACCATTCTACCGTTTGGTGGCCGAAATAAGTAAGGTGGCAGTACTTACCTGGACGAGCTCTTTCACAAGGCGAGTTCTACTGCTACTTATTTATTATTTATTTAAACTTTATTGTACAATACACTGAAGTACGAATGGCGGACTTAATGCCCTAAGGCATTCTCTACCAGTCAACCATTGGGTCAAACAGAAAAAAAAACGCAATAGGTTGGTGCTACACTTAAACAAGAAGAGCAATAGACTAGAAAACTAATCGATAATTTGTATGGTATAAATAAATAACATACTATAAACATACTTATTATACATACGTAATAAACTTACATATATATATTATAATAATAAATAATATGATATATGTACCTAAAGCAACATTATACAGTGTCTTAATTTTGACAAACTTACATAGATTTCACATTTAAAATACTTGACATCGTCAAATTGATTAGCCACTACCACACATACACAAGGCAGATTTCCCTGAAACGAATGAGTAGCAAACCATACGAGTGCTCTTTGCAGATACATTTGTTCATATTTATCAGTTATTTTTAATAGCCCCGCACTAGGGAAACCCTGTATCGCGGGTGCCATGGACACACACACATAGACAACCACAAATTACACCCAAACTCACGAGATAAATAAATATAGGCCATACAAATATTTCTCCCGGCCCGGGAATCGAACCCGGGAGCTCTGCGTGGCAGTGCAGCATGGTAACCGTCCGGCCACGGAGGCAGTTTAAGTTTAGTTACAATCTGTTATAAAATATAACAGATTGTATATAATTTGTACATAGAAACAGCATGAAAGAACAAAACGTATTACAAAATCCATGAAATACTTTATCATCCAAGTACGCGTAGAAAGTGTATTTTTAAAGTACACCTTTCGTATAAGGTCACGAAATTCACGATATACTTCTTAACATAAATTACATTTTCATAAATGTATTGTGACGTCAATGTAAATTAATTTTTTTAAACTTATCTCTCAGAGACACGGCTCAGTTTGTAAATTGCCCTAACAGCACGCCTCTGCACGACAAAGATTTTTTCATGATATCAAGTGACGTGACGAACAAGTCTACGCCTGGCAGTAAACGACACGCCTATCTATAACAGTAAAACCAATTTGACTTTTCGGAACGGTATTTTTGGTGGTGAATTTCACGATGTTTTACCATGGTGATATTCATATACTTTTTATTAAATTCCACTAGGTTCATAGCGTGATCGCAGGTTCAATTTCTGTCAGGTCGAAGGAATTTTTCTTTATGTTCAATTTTTGAAGCGCCCTGTGAAAGAGTTCGTCCAGGGTAGTACTGACACCTTACCTATTTCTGCCGCCTAGCAGTAATGTCAGCATTACTGTGTTCCAGCTTGGAAGGGTAAGGGTGCTGGTGAAATTACATGCACATGGGTCTTGTCAACATATGTCTCACGGTGACGGGCGCAGTGGCAGTGCCCCTCAGATCTTTGCGATTTAAAGTTCTGAGTGGCACTGCAACTGTCATGGTCAGGCGTGTAGCTTACCATCAGGCACACGACTTGTTCGTCCCGTCACTTAAAGTTTAAAAAAAAAATCGAATATATCGGCTTGTAGATTTGGTTTCAAGTTTACAGTACAATATCAAATTTATGTCAGATTTGTATTTGCCTAGACTTAAGAAGAATGACAAGGTTGCTTTACAAAAAAGTTAATTATTTAGGTGCTAAAAAGGCTAACACAAAAATTATGGAGCAAAAAACGCGCCTTGTTGAAGAATATAAAAATACTATTATATCTAAGATTAAAATAAATGTCACGTACCAAAATACAACTGCTTATCGTAGTAGATGTAAATGTTGAGATCATGCATCTACTTCTAACAAATACAATATAAAGTTTTAGAAATGTTCAAAAATGTTTATTTGAAGTTTCGAGTAGAAAACAACTGTCGCTGTTGTGAAACAAGTAGCCAAAAGAAAGTATTTTTCTTAAAACTACGGTCGGCAGATTGCCGTAAATATATCACTCGCTGTCACCACGTAGCTACGTGAACGTTCACCTAACCTCGTACTATCAGCCACGTAAAAACTGTACCAAAAACTCTGCACGTCACTTATGCAGGTTTGTGTACCTTTGTCTGAAATTCGGAACACTGTTTATAAAGCAAGTAATTTGTTACAAAAATACATCATGTTTTTATTATTATCGTAAATGTAGCTACAGTAAGAGCACTTTACTAGCTTCAATCGATATTGTTATGAGTACCAATGTATTTTGACGAGAATATTCGATTACGTGTCATAAGTTTATGCCCAAAAGTTTTAAGTAAATTCAAACATCCATCGATAAATCTCGGCGATGCTCGGAAAGATTTCATTTTCGAATTTCAGGAGCGATTGCCTCCACTGTTAAAGTTTGCCTGAAAAATGTTCGCGGACGATTGACTCGGTATAAACGGAAATAAAAAGTTTTGTGTTAGAGCAATAGAGTTGTACATTGCGCATATAAAGTCAAGAGAAAGCTCCAAAGAGGATCACAATTGGAGACGCTCCTGGATTTTCCAGACTTAAAATGTGACTAACTTTTTTACACCAGCAAGCTATTGTAAAAACTTACTTTCTTTTCTCAAATGAACTCACATCTAACTTAACTGCGCTTGAAGTTTAGCTCTGCATTCATAATTTAGTTTTCAATTAGGTTTAGAATAGAATTACCTAAAGCAAAGGTTGCTCAAAAACAAACTAATTTGTGTCGACAGTAAGCATAAACATGAAATTCATGGCGCCCAAGTTTAATTCTGTTAAGCTAGTGTAGCGAGAGCTGCGTTTCGCATTATCATTACTAAACAGCTTTTATTATTCCACGATATTTGGCTAGAGGGGCCTCACACGCGCGCTAATGGAATAAAAAGTAAGGTTACAAAGTAAAAAGATACAGAGCGCCTCCCGCGGCGGCGGTTCCTGCGAATTTCGACTGAAAATTTTATACGTTCAATCTATTTTGAGCGCCTTTATGCTGTGTCTCGCGCTCCCGCTCTCGCGCAAAACAGTTTCGTTTTCAATTATTGCCCACTTGTGGAACGAGATTCGATGGAAAAACAAACACCTAAGAGCTGGAAATGATATTTTATAGACAAGCTCCTTTATTCGATGTTTACTGCACATCGATTTGTTCTCGGGCGAGATCTGTGATGTCGGAAGAAAATTATTGACGAAACGTGCCGGGATAGAGTTGTTATGTGAGGGGCGAAAGGATACTACATATATGCCCTTTAGATACGATCTTACAATCCAGTTGTTTTCAATGCCACTCAAACAATCAGTTACTTTCAGTGTTACTTTTAAACCCCTAAAATGTTTAATTTTAAAAGTATATACATTTTAGAGACTATAAAAAATATATTGTTCGTCGTAACTTTAATTCTCGTAAAGCGTTAAGAGAATTAAAATTCCACTGAGGAAATGAGCTCTGACAGATAAACGTATTAGCTTTTACGTTCATCAGAAAAATTCGTTGCAGAGAGTATTTTCAGGGAATTCAATTTGTATAATTAACAGCAGTAGATACGACACCTTTTTATGTACTTCATCAGGAGTAATGGAATTTTCCTTGTGATGAAAATTCTGAAGCCCATTTCATAATGTTGTTTATAAGATGGTTTGTCACTGATAACACCTTCCTATGTTTAACTTGCCTTGAAAATTGCACTTTCATGCAATAAATTCATCCGTATCATTTTACATTTCTTTTTCGTGCAAAATCTTTAACTCTATTCACATTACCTGTACATAAATTTTAGTTATCGTGTATAAAGTTTATGTTCGCCTTCATAATTATGCAAATGTAAGCAATCCTTTAGCGTAAATTATTTTCTACATTTGTTTGCATGGGAAGATTTCATTAGTGGAATGCATGATATGTATTTTTGTCAAATTACGAATTTCGCGTATGCTTACATTGTATGTATCTTGCAGCGGTCTTTCTGAGAAAAGTGAGAGGTACGTCGGTACTCAGACTGTGTACGTGGATATGGCATAACCCGACTACCTGTAGAGAAATTCATTCCAGCTCATTCTGTTTCTTATTTGAACCCGCTTTTGCGTGGCTGATAAAATCAGCACCTCTTATACATAAAAGCTTTATAGCGAATAGAATTTTATACCTTTTCCCTCTATATAAAAATTTACTTTGGAAATTGGAAATCTTTACTTAATAAGTAGTTCGTGGGTATACTTAGTAATTACTTCTGTTTAGATTGTATATAGGTTGTTACAGAGTACAAATGGTAATTTTGAATATATAATGTAGTCATTTGTCTAAAAACTATCAAGTATTTTTTATTCTTTTAAATATGTGTTGTCTTTTACTAATCAATTCTAGGCCACGTACGTTCAGCTATAACGTTTATGAAAACGTCACACTCAACTTTTTGTCTCACTTTACCATTTCACAAAGAGCAGTTTAAGCTGGAAAATAGTCCGCAGCTCAAAGGTTTAAAAATAGAAGGATCCAAAGTAATAGAGCACTCGATTCCTCCGCCTTGTAATTTGCAGTTGACATCGGCGGGCGTTGCATTTGTACTTTAGAAGTTCAACTATTGGAAATTTAGTTTAACTTGTAGAATTTTCTGGGAATGCTGTAAAGGTAATTACCGTTAATGCTCATTAATCGTAAGGCGAGGGTTTGTTAATAATGAGGATGGTCTACAAATTTACAAATACGTACGTCCCAAATTGCCCAGTTTGGAGATTCGATTTTGGTAGCACCGATCAATGAAGCACGAGTACATTTTGCATAATTGATGTCCCATTCACAGCAACGGAACACTTATTCACATTCATGAATTTTACAAATTTTTCAATTTGTGCTGCTAGGCAAGTGTATTTACAATATCGGAGCATCGTATTTGCGCCAATATAATCTGTGTAAAAGCCGGGCAGAGAGTCGCCGCGGTGTCCACTGCAGCGCAGCGCCGATAAAGGTTTCTAATACGATATTTTTGGTACCACCGCAGCAGATACCCATTCCGATATTGTACGCTTTGTTGTTGTGTCTACACACAACGATATGTAAATTGCTTCAAAAAATCACAATATATTCCTGAACAAATGTCTAATTCTCCATTGTGATATAAATGAAATTTGTCAGAATCGGAACAGCACAAAAATTGTTCAAAAGGAAACATAAAAAACTGTAACGAAACTGATTCCCAGTAGCCTTCGAGCTTGGGAGGTAATGGGAGATTGTAAAAAGAGGCAATAAAAGCTTAGTATTGTGTGTGGGAACCGTAGGGGAGTCCATGTATTGTGTTCGGTCCGCAGAGGCCCCCAGAAATCGTCTGACCACAGACGCGGTCAAATTGTACAGAAATGAAATTATCAAGGTACGCTGCCGATTTTCCGAACCAATGAATCAAGATCCAATTCCCTTTTGTAATAGAACATCGTCGCGAAACGCTCCCATGGAGTTACACTGCCCACTCAGTGGACGCTTAGCCACTCGCTACACATGTATTTATCGTCGTGGATTTATTTCGTACACGCTATAATCCCCCATAACCGTACTTTATTGTAGCGGTTGCTCTATTTCGCTCTTGATTTTGAATCAGATCTCTATTATGTGGGTATTAACGAATAACAATCTGTTCAATAATAAACAACTTTAACGAAAGTGACTTTCATTGCATTTATGAATCAGGTTTTAGTGACTATACAATTTAAATAAACGTGTTGTATAAGAAGTAGGTAAATATAGAAACGATTCAAATATTTTGTGTTTCTACAAAGAGGTAATGAGATCTTGGTTTCAATTTACGAGGACAGTTTAATTCATTATTCATATATGAATCGAAACATATTCATGTTTTAGTAAGGTTCCCCCAGTTGTTCCGTAATCTGTGTCAAATTGACTTTTCCGGCGGAGAGCTGACGACTGTTCGTCCGTAATACGCCATAAACGACCTAAACGTATTGGGCCTGATGCTCGGAGGTTGATAAATATCGGTGATATTTGAATGCGTTTGAATTCCTTTCGGGTTATGGCCGTCTGCCCCTTCAATAAATACTTATTTGGGTGCCACCAATATTTCGTTTGCCCTTAAACCTATTATTAATGAGTCTTCTAGGATTTTATCAAGCGAATCGCCTTTCGGCTGCTTTACCTAAATTTGTAATAAAAGTTGATGCGTCACCAAGATATAATATGATTCCAATTGGAAAAAGAAAACAATTTTCTCCAAAGTTATAAACCAAGAGATTTGCATTTCTTCGCCGAGTTGGTACAAAGTAATTCCTCCGGTTCGAAGATAAATTTTACGTCATTTCCTGTCTACTTGGAACTCGCCAAAAATTATCAGGATCGGCTCGGCTTTAGGATCATTTAAAATTAATGAATAATGTTATCAGATAAAGATTGTGGAAAGTTAAATTAAAGTTCTTTTCCCCAGCTTTTCCTCACTTTTTAAGACGCAATATATTTTAATTTTCTTTTATCGAAATAATTTTACTTTCCATAAATAGGCCGTAAATAAAACTTTTTGTTAATTTGAAGACGACAGTTCACTTGCTCTTTATGTTTTGTATATACACTAAGTACATCATTCTTAACCGCGTTTATAACTTACAAAAACTTGGCTTTAACGTTGAAATTAAAATAAGAACTAAGTACAAAATATATGAAGTAGCATGCCCGATAACAAAATTTCGACGCGAGATTTGCTTAAAATTAAAAGCTCTCTGAGCTCACCTTGGCTCTGAAAGTAGCACCTTTTTATTAGAAATCCACAGTATTTGCTGTACTTCGAATAAACATTCGACTTTTTACTATTCCTTATCGCGCCACAAAAGAATCGCGATGTGTGGTTGGAAAAGGCGGAATGCAAAGCTAAATATAAAGAATTTAGATCAAAAGAGCGAAACATTTGGGAAATCGCGATAACATCATTCAAAAGATGAGGAATGGAGAGCTTTATACACCTTTGAGTGTGTGAAAATAAATATCTGTGAATCTACATAACAGAAAACATCCTTGGCTTTCTGAACTGTGAGGTAGAAGTGTTTTCCAAAACGACTTGCCAAAAGTTCACGGCTGTGCGTTATTTGATTAGATTTTATCTCCACTACTTAATTAAAGAGATAAGAATCTTCTTATTTACCTTTAAATATATGCGTATTCCAAAAAAAGTTCGCAAAAAGCTAAAAAATACGGGTTTAAAACAGATTAATTAATATTATTTGCTCTACTAGTTAAATTAGTACGGCCGTGCACCCGAGCTTTTCCTCAATATTCATTAATGACGTCACGTATGCAAACTAGTACGGGAGCTGGTGTGAATAAAAAAGCCCGTCATGAGCGAAGGTGTGGGGGGCGCGTTGTAATTGCTAGCAATTTGTAATGGCCGTGTGATTGCTGGAACGTCGCGTCGGCTCTAAACTGTGCTATTAATTTCGTACATTTGATTAACGAAACTACTTATTATGCTAATGAACGCAGGAAAGAATGCACGTGTTACTAGCAAAGTTTGTTACAGCGCATTGTTTATGCTGCCTCCAAAAAGCGTAACTTTATTGACCAACGCTGTTTCAAAGAGACAACTATATCAATTTTGTCTGGATAGCCGATTAGGGGAATAAAATGCTCCATCTACAGCATTATCCGCTTTGTTATCCCATCTGTAAACGTACTATTATAGTATGTGGCACAGAACAAGCAACTTCAAAACCAATAAATATTAATCACTGAACTGTTTAGCTACAGTCATAACCTAAACTTAGAAAGTCTATGTATGGGCCTTGTGAACAGGCATTTTCTGGCGACCATATGTTAGCCTCGTTTACTAATCTAAATCATGTGTAATTATGGTGTAAGGTAAGTGAAAAAGAGAATTAAATACCACTGAGAATTTGATTAAGTTTTCTTGCTAAGAATCAGCCTGCGAAGTACAATATCTATTTAAAAATAATTTACACTTCTGCTGAATCCGCACAATACAGGAATCGTCCCTTTAACGAGTATATTTGAAAACTTAATAATACAATTTAAATGCTAGGTCGTTAAATAGGTGTCAAAATAATACTTGTTTAAGAGGGTATTAAAATTACACCACGTTCGAACTTTAACCGTAACACAATGCTAACGCGCGAACTTGGCGGCTGTCGGCACGTTGTCGTGCCTGCAATATTTTCGCGTTCCCACTAATTGCTTACCGTGTTTTGAAGTTTTTACCCTGATTTTTATGTTAACAAACAAATTGGCCCTTTCCTGAACGCTTGCACTGAACATGGTTATTTTGTACGATGAAATTAAAGACAAAATACCCACGAGAGTGTTTTTATGTCTAATATTTTCAACGTAAGATAGAGTACGTTTCAATAAGGCTTCAATATTAATTTACCGACTAGAAGCCAAAATTCTTAAAGGCGAGTAATATTTATGTCATTTTAGAAAGGTTTGCTAATATAGAAAATATGAGTTTCTTTGCTTGGTTTTAAAAGGTTCGTATATATGAGGTAATATATAGGAATCCATTTTCCAGAAACTAACACAGAGTGTTGCCTTTTCTTCTTCTTTCTGATTATTTCATATTTAAATTGATAATTTGGCATGAAACAATGATCTGTGAATTTTTTATAAATTTCAGCCGTTTCGTAATGTATTCTATAGAAACATGTAGATAAACAAATTAATCTAAAACTGCTTATTTATAAATAAGCTTAGCGATACGAGCATACTCTGCTTAGAAAATAGTAATTCTGAAATCACTTCAATAATTGTAGATTTATTCAGTAGCTTTGTGAAAGATTTCACAAGGGCAATCCACTTGAGCCATATATATTGTTTCTACTGCCGATCAGAATGTGAGTAGGTATTACTGCATTCCGGTTTGAAGGGTAAAGGCGCTAGTGAAACTACAGGCACATGTCGCAAGGTGAGGAGACTAGTCGCAGTGCTTTTCAGATATTTGCTCTTAAAGCTCTTAGTGGAGTTGCAACTGATATGGGTAGACGTGTCGTTTACTACTAGGCGCACGACTTGTGCGTCTTGTCACTTGATGTCATAAAAAACAGAATATAAAATTATCAAGCAAACCTCAAGATGATCATCGACGTTTATAATTGACTGTACACTAAATCCGCGACTATAACGCAATTTTTTGGTATTCAATTGGATGCGAATACTCGACAATTCAGTGGTAATGTCATGCTGGATTTATTAGTCAGTGTAGGTAGTAAGTTTGCCAATTAATGCAAATAATAATAATACCTAATTGCTATTATATTACGAAATAATGGTGGCAATGTAAGTGACAAACTACCTGATAACATTCAGTGTGCCCCAGGGCAATATCTTAGGTCCAATCTTATTTTTGTGCTACAACAGTTAATTGTGGTTAACTGTATATCACGAACTGTAAAATTATTTTGTTTACAGATACACGCCATAACATTTTATGATGACAAATAGTACTGGTTAGAAATTTCCGATTTGTCACAAAGTAGGATTTTATATTGTGATACTTATGACTTTCCGTAGCTAGGTAGGTAAAAAATACGTCACAACTAACCCAATTTATGGCAATATGTAGGATTTTCAAAGAAACTAATTTTTCTTACTGAGAACACAAACGTTAATTATATCAACGGTCAATCTGGACCTAGCACCACTGATGAACAGTAACTTGTCCGCCTTTATCAATTTTTGGTTTAACGTGTGTCGATTTGGCATAAAAGAAGAGCGCGATGCTAAAATTTCGAACTGTTCTTGATTTAAATTTTTGTACAAAATAAATTCTGTGGAGGACGTGTGATTCTTGAATGCGGTCCACTGTTAGTGCAGACGTCTTTCGCTAGATGGCACTTGTAGTCACATTTTGAAGTTTAGAATTTTGTTTGCTAAGAAATGTGAAGGGTTGCGAACAATACGGGAACAACATGGTGCAGTCATTATTATACTTCCATGAAACTGAACAACTTTAGTTAGCAATGAAGTTTTTATTTCAAGAATTATTCTTCGATTTTTCAAACAAAACAGCTTTCGTATAACGGGTTAACGTGATCCCACGTCTTGTGATGAGAGGTGTAGACATTGTTAAACTAGGAAGGCCTATCCCAGATGTGGATGAAGTAGGGTAGTAGTAGGCTAGTAGTTGGGTAGTAGATAATAATTAGCTAAAAAGCTATTTTTCCGCTTGCTTATTTTACTTATAACTGACTTATTCAACATTTCCTACTAACAGTTGGGTAATTTTCAGGTTAGTTTTCTCTATCTAATTTCGGTGACAAATT
>NW_020654810.1:16141112-16194761 GCF_003589595.1 Hyposmocoma kahamanoa
GTTTCCAGTGCAATCCTGACTTGAGCATTGAGTAGAGTTCTAGAATATGACCCTTAGTGTCGTCTCTTCGTTATCGAAGTCGTGTCGTTATTGATGAATTTTATAAATTAAAAGTTTCCCGCCTAGCCCGCCAGTGTTAAAATGCGCGCTAAAATATTATTTTTAGAATGACCATAGACTATATATAGAATTTTAAAAGAAAAAGTTTTTTTTTATAATTAAAACTAGTTGTGAGGATTCGCTCTGGATCTTTTGGAGGGAAAAGTGTCGTTTTTATTCTGACTTTCAATTATTTTGTGGATTCTAGTTTAAAGTGGAATAGGACAGTGCTATTGTGCCTTAATTGAAGATTAAAACGCGAAATTATACGAATCTTGAACTAAAATACTCGTATCGGCCCGTTTTAAGGAATCCCGAGTCAATCCAAGTACGCCGCCTCAAATTGCCTATCCTCTTTGTGGCGGCCATGTTTACAGACATAATTAAACTTCATGTTTAGGCTGATGGCTTTGCCAAAGCCTTAATAAATTAAAAAAAAATCTAGTTGTGACAAAAACCGCACAGGACTTTTTGGCCAAGCTATTATTAGTTATTTATTTAAAAAAAAGTGTCGCTCATAGTTCAAAGGTAAACTAATTTCGGCCGAAAATGTTAAATAACAAATAAAATCCATCCAAAACTAGGAATTATATAAGGTTTAACAAAATTAATTGGACTGTTTTGTGGGCAAGTTTAGTACTTAAAGCCAAAAAATTTATAAGGAAAAATGAACAGGTGTTTAATAAATTTTGATCTGTTGATCCAAATACTTCGCTTAAAACAGCTAATATTTCTGTCGACACAGTCAGACATTCATGTTAAACTAAAATTAGTTAGTCGATTTGGTCCTATATCGATTCGATCTCGAGTCAGACAGGTCGAAACTTTCCTACACGGAAACGAACGCACGCAATCCACTATCTGCATAGATATTGCTATAACTTTGCTGATGTATGAGTTAGGAATAAAATTCAAATAGGTTTGGGTTTTATTTAGGTGTTTGGCGTGCATAAGTATCTTAAAAATATATGTAAGTTATGAAAGAATGAATGAATGAAATATTCTTTATTGCACATAAAATTACAATTAAAATACAATACAATAGCTTAATTATAATAATAGTAGTAAGTCAATGTGCAACAGGCGGCCTTATTGCTATGTAGCAATTTAAGTTATGTGTTATTTCTTTTGATTTAATTTGGGAAGTGTATATCATAATATATAAAGTCCTTTGATTTTGTTATTTAATATTTTATCTACAGTGAAAAAACGGTAGTTGGGGTTTTTAATCTTTTTTTTTATAATATCAAGTGACGGGACGAACAAGTTGTGCGCCTCGTGTGCATAACACCACTCAGCCACTCAGCTCTTTAAATCGCAAAGGTCTGAAGTATACAGTCACTACGCCCGTCACCCTGAGACATAAGTTGACAAGTCCCATGTGCTTGCGATTTCACCAGCACCCTTAACCCTTCAAAACCGAAACACAGTAAAGCTGACAATCATTACTACTTGGTGACAGAAATAGATAAGATGGCAGTACTTCCTTGGATGAACTCTTTCACAAGAAGCTCTACTGCTACTGATATCTACGTCCTAGAAATCCTCAAATGTTCACCATCAGCGCCATCTCTTGTGAAACAGCTCTTAAGAAAAAAATCCCCTTAACGAGGAGCCTGAACTCTACAATAAACTGCCACAAAGGTGAAAAATCCTCTCCTTGGATATGTTAAGGACGGAATTTTCAAGGCTATTGAATGAAAAATGCTATTACACGGTTGATAAAATATACTCCCGGAATCATAATGCAAACCACCTAGCATTTTTGTCTTAAAGGGCTAGAATAGAAAAGTAGTGATAACGTCGAAGAAAAAGTTTTCCCCCGGTTTTGAAAATCCAAATTTCCAACAATGATTTATGGAAAAGACGTTTAGTATACCAGTTTCAAAATTGCTTAATAGTTTTTGATCAATCAAACATTGTTTAAGCTTAGGGCATTTAACACTGAAAATGCGAGGTGGCTCGAATTATGTGTCTGGGAGTGTATATTCCAGTGAAAATATAGTGTGAATTATAATTTTTATGCTTATAATTTGATATTATATAACACAATGAATTTAAATTTTGTTCTGACATCGAATAGAATTATTAATTGACCTTGAAATATATAATTTAATATTTTATAAACTAATTAGATTGGACATTTAAATTTTTTGTATGCCTTTGTAAGAGGTATATCACAGCTGTGTTAAATAAGGCTATACATCCTGTCATATTATGAGCAAAGCTATGATGATGAATAAATATATTGATTGATATTTTGCTCTCTTATTTAACTTGTGCCTGATTTTACCTCGTAAGATTTACCACAGCTTTATTACCATAATTACAATTACATACAGAGTACTAGAAATACCTACCTCAAAAGTCATCCATTTCCTAGTTTGCCACCCTAAAAGGTGGAATATTTTCTTAAAATTTAAATGGGACTGCTCTTTCCAACAAAAAAGAATCGTCAAAGTTGGTTTACAAATGCCGTCGGAGTTATCATAACATACAAACACACAGTCAAACTGAGAAGTCCCTCCATTTTTCGAAGTCGGTTAAAAATAAGTATGTTGCTAACAACATACTTAATTTTTACCGACTTCGAGTGTCTAAACACTATGATAGCTAATTAAAAAATATTCATCATACAAGGCGACGATTGTGAAAAATCTCCTAAGTATCATTATTTGTTTCACAAAAGTTTTCACGTAGTTGAGTTATTTACCAAAACATTATATACCAGATCAGAACAAATTGGTTTCCACACTAAGTGAAATTTAATGAACGTAACACGCCTATGTGGCAAAAATGTTTTATTCAATAAAATCTTTCAATTACAAAACTCAACGAAATACCTATAATCAATTCCGTTCGGGGTCTTCATTTGAATATTCCCAAATTTAAATCGAAAACTTTATAGTACCTATTGGCAATTGTATTTAAACAGAATATTTCAAAATGACTCGTTAGAAACAGCCGTTGTTTATTTCATATAAGCGCTCGTCTAGTACACTGGACCAAGTTCTCAAAAAACAACCACTCGCTTTGACGGAGTGCATTAATTATGCGTTTAGTTGCGAGCAATTTTTGATCTTGACAGGTTTTTGGAGTGTGTGTTATTAATTAAAAGACACAAATGTTTTTTACTGCGCAATGCCGTCACATTTCATGATAGTGAATTGAAAGAGCTAATATGGTATGTCCGCCGTAGTGCGGCTAAACGTATAAGAAGCTTTTATATGCATGAAAAAGATCTTGAACTTGGCATAGCAGAGTTGAATTTCAATACTTTTTCAGTCCAAAAATTCTAAGAGAACTAGGGCAGTTTTTTACAGCAATGCTTTTTGTGGGTTTAGTTGTTACAGAGCACGTCAAAGGCCTTCCGAACTGATTTCATGCATTAATTAAGGCCACAGAGCGAGATTTACAATTACACGGGCTCTTATAAACAAACTTGATTGTTTTACAAAAACTCAAATACCTAAGGCACTGTCTCAAGTAGGGGTTCATTTAAATATCAAAGACGAAATTCAAATTACGCCGTTTACAATAAAGACTGAGCCGGTACGAGCTGATGTAAATTTCCGATACTCATTTTGAGGATAAAGTTCAGGCCTACGGCGGGTTCTATTTTGAAGTGGCCCATGTTGGTTACGCTAATCGCCTGGACAGTTAAAATGTACCTCCGCGTCGGTGAAAACTACGTGTCCTCAGGTTGGGTACTGAAAATATCTGATATCACATATTGTTCAATTTATAACTTCAATTTGATCTATAAAACTATAAAACAAATATAATTTGAGTTTTAACTAGCACCATTAGCTGACTGATTGCTATGGATCTTTACAGTGCGTATAGCTTCTGATAGTCTCGGATTTCTGTCATTTGCACCACTCTAAATTATTGTTCGAACATATAAATGACTGGGAACACAATATTTATGCATGGCAATATTTATGCTTCAAATGGTACGTATCCAGCTGTCGAAATTATTTAAAAATTAGATCTAATCGTCTTACTTAATATCCACTCCCTTTTTTTTTGTATATAAGATCGTGGCCCACTACTTTTTTTATAATTTATTTATTACGAGTCCAATATTATGTCATTACAATATCTAATATGGTTGGCTAAAAGACTATATCCCAAGCTGTTAAACTATTTAAATGCCACTTAAAGATACGGTCGACACGTCAACGCCGTAGAAATTTTTTATCCCTGTGTTTCGTTCTTATAAGATGGAAAAAAGGAAGTTTCGTTTGATTCGTGTCTCTGGAGTATTACTATTTGTGTATTTGATATATTCATCACCGACTTTTGGCTATTCTTTACGAATATTTTTTAGATAGAACTTGATTATTAGCTACAGCTGTCAAATCACGACAATATACGTTTCGTTGAACGCAGTATCATTTAATCACATTTTAGTAGCAGTATTGGCCTCGGAACGAAAAAGGCACAACTGCTGTAGAAAGTACGCATAGTTGTGCCTTTTTTCGTTTCGAGGGCAGAGTAGAGCTCCTAGTGAAAGAGTTCGTCCAGGGAAGTACTGCCACCTTACCTATTTCTGCCTATAGCAGTAATGTAAGCGTGGAAGGGTAAGGGTGCTGGTGAGATTACAGGCACATGAGACTTGCCAACTTATGCCTCAGGGTGACAGGCGCAGTGGCTGTGTCCCTCAGATCTTTGCGATTTAAAGCTCTGTGGCAAGTGTTATGTTGCTTACTATCAGGGGCACGACTTGTTCGTCCTGTCACTTGATAGTATAAAAAAATAATAATTGTAGAATTACATTTTTTTAGAATTTCTATTAAAATTAAAAAGTTTCAGTTAATGGACAATTTTCTATATAGTTTTGAAAATTTTTTGACTTGTGTCAAAAATCGATTTTTGATCGTTTAAGGTTTAGGTGTTGTTAATATTTAAACTCGCAGAAAAAAGGAACTGTATAGGTATGATTTGCTTTATCTAATTTAAGCGTATGCTTAAATTAGACATATGCATACAAAACATAACACTAATTTTCTCTTTTACTATTCCTTTTTACGTTTTCATGAGTAACTGTTGTGTTTGTAATCTGTCATCGTAACTATACGTTAGTTTGACACTTTTTAGCGAAATTGAGTTATTAACCTATTTGGAACAAACTGTTTTTTTTAATGTTTGATATATATATATTAATTGTTCCGACTATATAAGTTGATCTACGGATAAATTATAAATGAACTGCATTGAAGGTAACAACTATTATTATGTTCAAACACAATAAATTAATATTTGGTGTTGAAAAATAATATTTAATCCTATTTTTTGTTATTGGTCTTCCCTTTTAACGATTGATGGCATTTGTAACCAGTATATCTTTTGATATTGATCTCCTAATAAATCTTGGTTGCTTGGATATGCCGTTCGTTCAGTAGGTTAGGTTAGTATACGAAAAAGCAGCACGAGCCACACGAGCAAAGCAAGCATGTCGCGGCAGTAGCCGGCGCTATTTGCTTGCTTTAGGTTTTCAGGTGAAATTATGTTATAATTAATATAGCACATAAATGTAATTAACATTTACTTAGTTTTAAAAATAAGTACTCTAAATTTTATTTTAAATGCTCATTTGTCTCAGTTTTGAGGCCCAACATAAAACTATCAAAGTTAGTTTATAGACATCAAACATTATTTGTGAGGCTCAGAACAGATTAATATATCGATTGATTTAATTTATTTTTCACCTCACTTGCTCGGAAAGACTTTCTTTCTCATTAGAAATTTGCCTGCAAAAGCGTTTTTTGCACGCTAGCGTGGAAAAGCTTTTTGAAATTCGAACTTGACGATGGACTGTGGTGCACCCACAGATTTAGTATATACATAGATTGGCCCAGAAGTATTGGAGAAGAGACCAAAACAAAAATACATCTGTGTGCGTATAATGTTCATGTGTGCAAGATAAATAGTGTTGCGCCTTAACTTTAATATCGATTAACATTTTACACCGGCATTTCACGTCGTCGTATTCACCAAAATGTCTTATCGCAAATGTCTTTAGCTACTGGGTACTGGCGATATATCGCTGTACACATATGAAGATACCTTGCGTCTTGGCTTCAATGTAACCTGCAAACAAATATAACTATTGTAATTATTGTATGATATGATGACATAGAAGTGCATTACAGCAGTGAATTTTGCAAATAAGTAGTAGAACCAAAAAACCGGCCAAGTGCGAGTTGAACTCGCGCGGAGAGGTTTCCATACAAACTTAACATTGTAGTTGAAGAATATGTTCTCCAATAGATTCCAACAGCAAATATAGGTTTATTCGCACAAGAGTGAGAGATTTAAAGACAATGTCTGTATTTTTTTCAAAACTTTAGGCTCAGTAGTTTCGAAGATAAAGGGGAGAATGATCAATTTTTATCTATTTTCTTAAACAACTTAAAAATATTTATATTTCAAAATTACAAAAAATATGTACTTGAGAACTTTCCCTCCCTTCAAATTTGAAATTCAGAATTAATTTATTACGTTACACGTTTTGGTCACACAAATGCATATGTGTACTAAATTTCAAAATAATCAGTCCAGTAGGTTTGGAGTAAATTGGCTGTGACAGACGGACAGATCAATATCGTAACACAAGTCAATATCGTATTTCGGAACTGAATGGAACTCTAACAACAACAAATCGCTGATTTGTTGTTGACGGGAGTAGTAACTACACAAAAATCCATTAATTGTAAGACATACGGCATGAATAATGTGGGTACAGAACCAGAACGTAGTTTTACTCTTTGCTTGCCTCTAAAGGAAAAGCATTTTTCCTCAAAGTGTATGCTGCATATTTTTGAAAACTTTTTGGGAACTCAGTCTTCTTTCTTTAGCATTATAAGCCATTTCTGTCGTAATTCAATGTTTTGAGGAAATCTGAATCAACAACAATAATTAACATAAAAAAATGGGTGCCTCAACTACGCTATCAAAAGAAATTTTCGTTTTAATTTAGAAAAAATAATAGACAAGTGCAATATTAATTAAATATAAAGTACTAAAACCAGAAATTTTCGATTCAATAATATTAAATATGAAGATGATTTCGGATGTATGCAAGTCATGTCTTTGCATTTCTTTTTTTTTCAATTAATGACATCTCGATAACGATATTATCGATTGCGTCAATCTCTATGAAAGTGGAGTTATGAATTTCAGAAATTCACGTATTTGATATATTTTTTAATTGAATTCGTATACATTTGGGTTACTAACGCACTCGAATGGTATAATTTTACGGATATATTTATGTAAAAAACTTTTGTGGTAGTGCTTTTAGACAGCTAAAAATTTAAATAGTACTTATATGTGAAATATACAATTCTGCGAGTTTTTCTTTTTAGATGAGTTACATCCGGGCGCTGAACACGTTACCATGACTAATAAACGTCCGTTTAACACTATTTCACATTCAAAAACCAATTACTTTTCAAAAATAAACGAAATTTGTTTCGTTGTCAGCTGACCCTAGGTTCATACATAATTGACATTTTTTTAGGTGCCAATAAAACGTTAGGCGCCACGAAAGTTACCGATATACGTTAGTTATGACAAGGAGGGCAGTATACAGAAAATAAGAGATAAGTTTTAGGGATATGGCATCTTTTCAAATGGCTAAGGAGTATGTTTTTATGTGTATAATGTAATCAAGTCTTTAGAAATGGGTCAAAAGAGAAACTTGAAAGAAAAAAAAACTGTTGCAAATACGTTTTCGCTTTATCTGTCCCTTCTGACCTACAATTTGTTCAATGCCTTTACGGTAGACTTAAATGTCAAATCATGGATTTTTAGTCGCAAGTAAAGTTCTTATTCTGGAATTTTTATTGGAAATTCTTTTGAAGATTTAAAAAAAATATTATCTGGTGGTAAGGGTACTTTGCAAGATTTTAATTTGCTATCTCTATTTTGTGGGCAAATGTAGATTAAAAATACTTTTCAAAATTTTTTCTAGAAACGAAAGATGCTCTCCATGTCCAAGGACGCTCTCCATTTACACCTACATAAACGTAGCTAAAATGGCCTTTGTGTATATATGTATTTATAAGCTTGATGTTTGTTTTTGTTTATAGGCTTCTATTACTCTAAACATTAATAACATGACAAATGTTGTTAGTAGTCTTTGGTAATTTAATAAATGTTCCATTAGGACCACCATCTTTCTTTGAATACCTATTCTTTGTCTTTGAAGGTTTGTTATTGTTTATACACTTTTACGACTGTATACTTGTTAGGCAATTACATAATAGATATATGGTGACATTTGATAATAATAATAACCGCAATAATAACAACGCATACACTCATATGTAGCTCCGCACTAAGGAAACCCTATATCGCGGGTGCCATGGACACACACATAGACAACCACAAATTACACCCAATCTTACAAGAGGAATAAATGTATACCATATAAATATTTTTCCCGGCCCGGGAATCGAAACCGGGACGTCTACATGGCAGTTCAGCATGGCAACCGTTCGACCACGGAGGCAATTTTACTATTCATTAAGGAATAAGAAGATTTTTAAATTCAAGCAATTCAGGCAATTTTACTATTCATTAAGGAATAAGAAGATTTTTAAATTCAAGTTCATTCATATTTTGCTATTGGGTTTAACCCAAAAGAAAGGATGGATGTAAGATCTAGTTGACTATAGAACAAACCAGTTTGAGAGCTAGATAATAATAACGCGTCTCTTTTCTGGTCTTTTTTTTTTGCGAGAAATTTGCATTTTATTTATTTATTGATTTGAAATAGTTTCCATACTACTTTCTAAAATGTAAGCTTTGGAGCCATTTGAATACAAAGAAAACTGACTAAATTAATTAAAGTATTGGAATAAAATGTCATTTTAATTATTAACTATTCAATATTACTTACTTATGATCAGTTACAAAATTCTGATACCGACACGCACACCAAATTATTATTAACCGACTTCAAAAAAGGAGGAGGTTCTCAATTCGACTGTATGTTCTTTTTTTTTTGTTTTTTTTTGTATGTATGTTACGCGATAACTCCGGTATTTGTGAACCGAATTTCATGATTCTTTTTTTGTTGGAAAGGGGGTATTTCCATAGTGGTCCCATTTCATTTTGAAGAAAATCATCCACCTCAAAGGGTGGCTGTTCACGCATGAAGATTCATTTTTATAAATAGCGCCTAACTTTAATTTAGGAGCAATTACTTTTAGCAATTATTTAGTTGATTTTGCTATTTCTCCAATTCAAGGCGTTTTTCTCTCGATATACTTTGAGTAGTGTCGTAGTGAGAACCTATTTTTATTATCTCCAGTATCAAGTCCTGCATAGTGGCGAACTAAGGGATATTCCAATGAAACTTAACAAATAGACGTAATTCCACGTACTTTTGAGGTCGGTTTTTTTAGTACTCTGTACTGAGATCATCACTAATTAAAAGTTTCTTTTCACGAAATTTCGAAACGGTTACACGCTCCATGGTCACGGTTGACTATGACCATGGAGCGTGTAACCGTTCTGAAACATTGGGAAAATGAAAAGAATTCATATCGTAATTAAGTAAGAAATGTGTAATTGGTGATAATAATGTAATAAATAACCACGAAAACCTTAAAATCTATATGACATGTTATACATACACATAACATAAAAATTGGAATTTCAGGAAAAAATTTGAACAATTCAAATATAGAATATCAATGCGTTACCTTAATTATAGTTGTAAACTAATGACCGAGAAATTCTAACTTCAAATAATACGTTACGAAATAGGTCAATAATATAATTCTGTAGAAAACATGGACTTTGAAATTAATGTTGTACTAACACTACCGTGTTAAAAATAATCTCAAGTTTTAATTTTTTTATACAATCTTTAGTTAGATAGCGGGCTCCATTAAGCAGCTATAACGGTCACGAGCCGCTTCCCTTTATTACTGCCCGCAATGCTTCCTGTTGCTCCTCCTTTTTTCCCTCTGAAATATTCTGCTAATTAAGGAAGGAGTGCAGCCTGAAGATTTCCTGCTGGTCTAGCAGATTACCGCCGTAAAAAATCCCCGCAAAAAAATGTAACTCTCAGACAGAATTCATTTTTGTGGATTAACTTTTTGTGCGTTGTTTAAAAAAGTTTAAAGCGACGAAATGAAGGCGCGACATAATGTCGTGTAAATAATCAGATCTTTTATTGTAATATTTACTTTGAATTTAGTATTTCAAAAGAGGTCTTGCGCTTTCTATTTAGGATTAAATAATATTAACGTCTCAAAAAACATATAATATATTGAGAGACTCTATTGACGTAATTTTCTTTCAGCATTTCTGTTTTAGGTGTTTTAGATCACCAGTGGCCGTAGCATGGCAGAATATGTGTGATAAACCTCCCCGTGATAATATTTAATTCAGTTGATAAATCTAAGTTTGCTTATTTGGTAATGAACTATTGTTATACATTTTGAAGAACAAGGGCAACGATATGAAATTGCATATACAGCTAGGTATCTTTGTCGTTTAATCATCGCCGCGAAAACATTGGAACAAAAAATGACTAAGCTAAATTTGCTTATTTGGTAATGAACTATTGTTATCCATTTCGAAGAACAAGGACAACGATATCGATATGAAATTGCGTACATAGCTATCTTTGTCGTTTAATCATCGCCGCGAAAACCTTGAAACAAAAATTATAAAATTATAAAATTGATAAAATTACTGTGCAAATGTTTTAAAATCAGCTTTTTTATATAATATCAAGTGACCCGACGAACAAGTCGTGCGCCTGATGGTAAGCTACACGCCTGTTGATAATAGTTGCAGTGCCACTCAGAGACATCTGAGGGGCAGGGACCTTTTGCAGTCATTGGTCGCCGGCGCTTGCGTTAACATAAATATTTGACAACACGGTGTTCGCCATGTTCGCTATTGTGATAAAATTTATCACTCGAATTTGACAGCTAAATGTGGTATAATAGCTTTATCGAGGCGGCATACTATGGGGGCAGGTGTGGAATTATTTCCTTTTTTAACCGATTACAAAAAAGTTTTAACAGATTTCAATTCATCTGTATTGAAGTCTATTAAATCTGTGTGTGTGTGTGTTTGTTTTGCGATTACTCCGACATTTGTAAACCGGTTTCGATGATTCTTTTTTGTTGGAAAACGTGAGTATTGATCTCAATAATCCGGTTTATTGCATTTCATCCACTTATATTAACCAGTTTCAATAAAACTTGGCACATGGGTTTGACAAACAGATGTGGGGAACTCCTCAACGATGTACAGCAACTACCTTGTGCTTGGGTTCATATGATGCATTATGACGATATTTAGCATATGAGTTTAAGTTATCGCTAAGTAACAAACACAGCGAATACGAATAAGCAAACTTTGAGGTCAGTTTTTTTTATCAAAAAAGCCATTAAAAACAAAAACACTGATCAGCAATCGGTATATATTTACTCGGATGTAATCGCTTAGTTATAAATTTCCGTAGATGTTGAGTTTCTGTTTCATAGTCTTACAGTAAAAATGTTAAGGAAGCAATATTATGCAAATCGGCGGTGGGAAAGGCAAATATAAAAAGCTCTCGTTCGCCTCACACTTTGCATCTCAAGGCTATGCATCTGACTGATACCGAGATGCCCCTAGAGAAAAAATGAAAATGCTATTTGAAATTCTATGCGCTTCCTGCGTTATGCTACCTCACATGTAAAGTTGCTGTATAAATTCTTCACTTAGTTACAAAGAAAAATCGAAATAATACGAAATCAGTATTAATTTCACTGCCTCTGTGGCCGAACAGTTACCATGCTGGTATGCCGGGTTCGATTCCCCAGCTGGAAGAAATATTTGTATGGCCTACATTATTTCTCTTGTGAGTTTTGGGTATAATTTGTTATTACCCGTGATATAAGGTTTCCTTAATGTGGGTCTATGAAAAAAACATTCTAATGTTACATTATTAGTGTGACGATTTTTGCGAAATTCGTGACGAATTACTTTAATATCTTTTTAATGTAAAATAAATATGACAAATGCGACCATTTTATGTAATGCGATAACAACTGTACGGTAAGTAATACTAACGTTTGTTACAAACGTAAAGCACGCCACCTTAGTAACGGTACACCATAGAGGCTTATTAAATTTGACAAATTCTTTACCAAGCATTTAGAGTGGTTACACAAGGCGACACAGTTGCTAATCTACCTTTAGGGCGCGTTCCCATTATGTCGTAAGTTTTATTTATCGTTGGACGACTCTCGCGTCTAGCCTGTTCCCATATCACAACTATCTGTCATGACTGTGTCGTGGACGTTTATTTTATCGTCGAATAACTGTCGTGTCTAGTTCCCACTAGTCCGTAGTCGCCTTGTCGTTTGCAGGATAGAATCGTTGCAAGCTACTACTACCTGTCGTCACATTTTTATCGTGATGTTTTATTTATCGTCAGACGACAGTCGTTCTAGCTCTTCCCATTATCACGACAGTCTGTTGTCGTAACGTCAGAAAGTCGTGAACGACAGGTAAACATGTTTTACTATATTTGAACAACTTCCTTTACATACACGCCATAGCCACGACACTTTAAACTGCACGACTATCTGCCGTCACGATATAATGGGAGTGCGCCCTTATACACACGCGCGATTTTTGCAGCAACACAATTGCGATGCAAACTCGACGCATACGCGATGTAAATGCGATGCGAAAGCGATACAAATGCGATGCATGTTTTTAATGATTCAAGATAAGGAACTGCATCGATGCGGTCAAATCGCAAGTGTTGCGATGGAATCACGCGTTTCATAAACGCGCATCGCGACACAGACAGTCGCCGTGTGTAACTGCTCTTAAATGGTATCCTTTATCAAAGTCAGTGTTACAAACGTTTTTGTGTAGATCACATCATATTTTGCAGAGCAAACATCACAGAAGCTGAGGTTTATACGAAGAGCACTTTATAACTACGTGAAGTAGGAGTAGGCGAGCATCAAATTCAAAGCATTGTCATGCAAATACTCGTGGTTTGGTTTGCCAGCGCCAGTACAAGACAAAGCGACGTTGACGACCGACATCGGTTGTTACTATCGGCTCGGTACATCCACTTCATCGAATTTACAGTATATTGATTGCAAATTATAGGAGTACACATCTATTAGATAAGGACAGACTGATTCGAGTGTAGGAAGAGATAAAGTTATAATGAGATTATGTAAATATACAAATATGTACATCGCCAGTACGAGTCAATACTCCTCACATAACCCACTATAGCGCAGACACTGACTTCGCAGATCACAAGAGCTTTCCATAAATTATACGGTGGACCGATCATACTCCAAGCTGGAATAACATATCAAGTCCTGCTTAGATTTCTGATCGTCTTCTCCGCATAACTCTTGTAATATGAAACTCACATAACAGCTCTACTGTCCGACACTTGTGTAATAGATACCTAAGTAAATTATACTTGAAATATTCAAAATGAATAAACATTAATATTAATTTGTAAAGTATAATATTCTAATAAGAAGAATAAGTAAGATTAGTCTACATTTGATATTAATTAACATTTAATGTAATCATTTACAATACCTGTTTAATATAGAACATAAAGTTTGGTTAGTAGAGATAAATAGAAGATATTTTGATTATTTACATAGCAATGCTAATTTTTTTGTCTTTACCAATACCAGTAATCATTTTTACTCTCTTCAATTATTTGTTCTAAGAGAAAAAACCGATTTTTTAAATCATTTTAACATTTCTTAGCCCTTTATTTAACAAGCTAAAGTTGTTTTTTGTTATATCATTAAAGATTTCGAAAGAAGATCATTGAAAGGAGAGAAAAAGATCTTATCAAAGATAAAAAATAGCAGTGTTGCCATGATTATTTTAATATATTTTCTATTTATGTTAACTTATCAATATGTATTTACGAAATATGTATTTAGAAAGAATCTGGAAGACCTATTAAATATTCTTTCATAAAGTTATTAATTAGTATTAAGTCTTGGTGGTTTTGAAAGTTTCATCTGCAGTTTAATGTACTCGTATTATATAATATACTCGACTTATTAACAGTGTAGACACATTGAATGCATCATGCATCTTTCTAAAATTTGTCGTATATCGATAAAGTGTTGTTTCGAAGATGGTAAATCTATCACTGTTTATCAGCACGGGTGAAAGGCTTTAGCTTCCTAATGGCTGTGGTTTTTACAGTTCAATCTGCATAATATTGCTTCCTTAATATGCCAAGAGTCAAAAGACAGAAAGGCGAAATTGCTTTTTTTCGCAATGCGAGGAGTCAATGAAGTCGGTGGAAGAAGATAGTGGGGCTGCGTCTGATATGTTTGTCTAGTCAAATGCGATGGAAATGTGGAACGGGCAAAATGCTCTGTTCCAGCACTCCTTTTGAATTTGTTTAAGTTGCAACGTTGTGTGCGTTGCTAGCGTTATATACAAGTTGGTACCTACACCTACACAATGTACGAACAAACTCATCATAATGTTCAATTGAAAATTGTCTAGACATTTCAAATACATCCAAGCTTCTGGTTTATTCAAATAGGTATAATTCACATTTATACTGAGTATTTTATGACTATCTTTTATAAAAATGGAGATTTTTTTGACATTAAGCGACAGGACGAACAGATATTACGCCTGTAGTAAGCAATACGTCTTTCCATGACAATTTTCACGACCTCTGTGTTCGGGTGGCTTGCAAAAGCATTTTTCATAGTGTCTCCATCTCAGAGGTCCCGAGTTCGATTCCCAGTCGGATCAATGTAGAAAACTTGTTTGACGGCAGAAATAGGTAAAAAGGCAGTGTTTTTTTTCCTGTATGTGTATGCACGCTTTTCTAAATACCTAATAAACACGGACTCGATTTGTTCATGTTGCTCCTTAACGTTGTACGTTCTTAGTAACTTCTTATACATGTATATATAATATTATTTTTTTAAACCAAAACTATTGACCAAAACGTTTGACTTTCTTATTTAATATTCAGTTAAGAATGCTACACGTACGGAAACACTGCTCGGAGAGACACCCCTCACGATAGATGGCGATAGAGGCACCTATAAACCCGATGAAATGTGGCTATGCCGATTTATAGGAGACGTGGAGCGCGTTAGTTTCAATAGCCACTGAGTCAGGGAAACTATAGATAGGCGGGATTTTAGAGTACTGTACTATATAAGATATAAAACGTAATAGGATGCGTTTTATACTACAACAGACGAAGGAACCCAACACCTTAATAATATTAAAATTATTATTATAAAAAAAGATTGACGCTTTAGGACATGTAATTTCTTTCATTCTTGATTCAAAAGAAATCCAAAACATTTTCATGCCAGGAAATCAAATACCATGAAGGTAATATTACTTATTGACGTGAGTGAAGCGCATTGTAAATCTTCCGAAACGTCCGGCGGTCAATAGGTAATAACAAACATAAGACTATAAGAAGAATGTGTACGATACATAAATCAGGAACACAAGCTATAAATTTCAGGCTGTCGTTAAGGCGCTTCTGACGTCCACTCCAAATGAGGAAGCACACAATGTCGAACATAATAAAAGTATTTCCTCAAAAACGTTGCGATTCTCCTCCCAAATTAACAATGGACCGACTTCCCTGTCACAAGCGTGTCATACAGGGGCAGGTGCTTTTTCCGTGACAGCCAGCACATGAAGATGACGTCGTTATTTGCTCTGATTTATTTATTCGAAACTTGTGCCCGTTCCGGATGACCACTGTCTACTCACAACCTGTCACTGTATTTTCCCTGACCCTTTATTTTCACTTGACAAGAATATTTCGAGCCATGTCCTCTCGATATTACATTCCGATACGACTTTTTATTCGTGATATATTTTTCCAATTGTCTCCGTCGTGCGCATCCGCACTGCGAACTAACGGAATAGAATTTTCAAACAGTTTTGATTGATAAAGGTAGACAGGTTTTCGCTTTCTTTGTTTACGAAATTAGATTCAGGAGGTAGCGTGAAACTTCAGTTCCACTTGATTAATGGTGATTCGAGGGGGATCCGAAAAAGAAACGGCTTTAGGTCACCCGATTCTTTATAGAACACGAATGGTAGTTAATCGTTTTACGGTACCTACTAAATCGGTTTTTCACAAAAATGAATGTGTTTAGATGCAATAGCGCGATATTATCCCATTTACCGTAACAACGCTCCAGCGATGTTAATATTTGATGTGTTCTCGACTTTTCTCGAATTTAACGCGCCGATTAAACAACGCCGGGTGCAGAATTTTGTGTGAATATTTGAAATGTTTATTGATTTTAGTTTTGCTAAAATTAAGCAATACTTTGTAAACTATTGCTTAAATTATGATTTATAAACAATACGTTTAGCTTTAATTTATTGGTGAAGTTATTACAAAACACGCGGTTTACGCGTAGTGTCCACTTTGAAATATTAAATAAAAGAAGAGCGTTGCATGTCGAGTTTCTGTAGTCATAAAATAAAATACATGAGGTTAGGTGTTCTTATTACATGCAAATTGTGTCTTGAAGGAAGTGCATTGGCGATGGTTTTGAAGCGGAGCGGTGAGTACGCTAGGTGCAAATTGGCCACATAGTTGCATCCCGCAGGTTGGAGGACCATTAAAATGAGAGGATTACTTTTATGGCCCAGTTAGTCCGCTTGAGATAATATCGGTATATTTTATGGTTGTAATAAAGGGAATTCAATTTTAGCCGGTCATCTGTATGCGATTATATAAGTAGTTCCCGATTTATTGTAGAGTAAGGAAAGTGCAGATATGAATTTCATAAGAGGAAATATATTCCTTATAAATGTTTAGAAACAATCTAAAAAAACTTTTGGGTAGAAAACAATACGGTCATTTATCAAACGACTCTTAGCAATGATTTAAAGGTGATCCAATTTAGAAAGCTCATAAAAGATTCCTCTCACTAAGAAAAAGAAGTTCCTAAAGTTTACATTCACACAATCAGAAACTGGGTTAATGAGATTCTTTGAAGAAAAACATCTCGTTAAAGCATACATTATTCAAGCTTTCGCAAAGTTATTCCGCGTTCACGCGTTCATTAGGCACGCGAACAAACTTGCGATTCCCGTAAAACGTCCTGACACACCTACTTATCACCCGAACAAACTATTTTCAAGTATTTCGGCTCTCCTTCCAAACACACACCCTCGGCTTGTTATTTAAATTTATCACTCAACTTTTATCCTCTAAATTCATTGTAGCAGGTAATATTTCACAGGTTATTAATTACAAAACGCTGGCATACTCACCGTGTAACTCTTATTACATTATGTCAGTTGCAAATTGAAAAATTCCCGGGGCGTGTGTCCCGTCTCTCCGAAGTATTTTGGCAAAATTATTCTCATTCATTAAGTCGAGAAGTGGAGGCGCGCGAGATTGTCGACGTACCATTCACTTGTGAGTAACGAGGTGACTTCCTATTAGTTATGTCGGAAAATTGTTTTTCTTCCGCTTTGCGATTTGTTGAATGTTCTGATTTGGACTCTCACCTCGAGAGCTCTGTTATAAATTTGCGATTCAAATCACATATCTGACTATAATTTTTTGTGTGTACTACGCACAGCGGAACCTAACATGAGTGCAATAGAGTAGTAATGTCAGGTCAGTGCTAAATGATTATTATCACTGCAACTTAGTATTCAATTTTTTTAATTGCATTAATGGAATTAATAACAAAAGTTCATCTTTTTATGAGATACCATTAAATTAGCATAGTAGTAGATTTTTGGCAAAACCATCTTCAGACAAAAATTTTGGTAATGAATTTTTTTTCGTGGAATCGTATTTGTAAATGCTTTATTGTATACACCAATACTCATTCCAAATAAACAAGACTTTCAAAACTTGCATGTAGTGTTCTCGATGTCCAGTTGGTCGATTACCAAAGGCATTTGTCCCTAGCGACGAAACGCGTGTATCAAAGTAGCGATCCATTAATTAAAACTTATTTTGTAGACCGATCAGAACAAACAGGGTCTAGAGCCTAATTTCGAACATCCTCAACTTGTTGTGTAGTTTATGGGGCACGTTCTGAAAATAGATTGGCTTAATTAATAAGAATAGATTACAGAGGTGTCTTTTAAGTCGCCTCTGTAAAAATAAAAATATCGCAGAGCTTTTACAAAACCTTTTTAGTAAGTAGAATTCCAGGAAAATGCGCTTAGGCCACCGATTTCGACGTCCAATACAGTTCACGTAGGTTCCTGCAAAAATAGAAAATCTCTCAAAAGGATGGCGTTTAGTGCGAGACAAAGACTGATTTATATCTCCTGTAGCAAAGCCCTTTGCGGACCACTATTTGTTTTTCTCAAGGGACTGTACATTTCGTCAGGCTGGTGAATAGGATTTAGCTACAAAGAAAAAATTCAACATTTCACACCAGTGAGCTCAGACCGATAGACTGCGGCTTGAGCTCTTTTGTTTCAAGCCATGTCCAGATGCATTGCATTGCCACTGTTGAGAAAGTGTTAGGAATTCCAAGCGCTTATAAAAGTATATTAACTTCCACAAGGAGTAATGCAAATGGTCGTAGCAAATGAGTGGGGCGTCTCTAAGTACCTCAGCTTATAATCCCGAAGTGTTCCGTATGTACGTGCCACCGGCGTTATTCGTTGATAATTCCTCCATATAATTTTCCATGCTTAACTCGGCGTAATGAAGTTTATTCGACGCTACTTCATTGTGAGTCGTTCGCAACGAAGGAGGCGAGGAATGTAATCAGTTGCGAACTAATACCGTGTCATTTGCAAAGCCCCCTCGCGTATGGAAATGCCTCGTCGGAGACGCCGTTAGTTCTTTTGATTGCTGCGCTCTTCTCCTTGTCGAATTAAAACTGAGATCGAGCCGGGTGATTTCGAGAAAATTAAAGGAGCATTTCATTCCAACGATGGCGCTTGGCGGTTAATGTTAGTATGATTGCGGGTGTTCCTCCTGCTACCATCCTAAAGAGGTACTTATTTTGTGTTCGCAGTTTATTTTAATTAAGTGAATTTGATAAGAATCCGCGTGAATCCAGGCCGAATTTTGTTCTATGCAAATATTTTGCATAATGTTTTTCGAATAACTTCGGTTATTCAAAGAAAGGCCAAACAACACCGTCAAAGAAAATGCAAAGCAGCATGCGGTAGCGACGAAACCGAAGTATGGTATAGCAGCAATACGTCCAAGTTCACGCAAAATTCATTACTGATTTGAACTTTAAATTGAAGGGATAAGGTTGAATGTTAGAAATTGTGTGGGGTTGAAATGGTATGATTAATGCATTTTAAGAAACGTTCTAGTTGCAATAGAAGACTTTGACTTGCGGAGCGTGACAGAACAGCGCGATGCTGTGAGGATTATGCTGTAAACTGTAATGCACGTAAAGGCAACTTCATTTTGAACCTTAAAACAGATTAACTTAAATTTTATTTTGCGCTGTTGAGAGAAAAAATATGAAGTTTTGGTTGAGATTTAAAAGACTCGGGAACACGAACCTCTTCACGAAAATCGATATTGACGCTAACGAGAGGTAGAAATAAATATATTACAGAATAAATTGTCAATTTATATTATTTTGAAATGTTATTTTTATCAATCAAAAGGTGTTATTCAGTGTAATTTAAGGTGCCATTTACAATAAATTACTTTAGCACAAAAATGTTTACAGCATTGAACTTTCCGTCTCTAATAATAGTGAGTCGGTACGCGCGGGTGAGACAAAAAGGCTCTCCCCCATTAACATAGTCACCAGTCTATGCCGAGGCTGTGACTTATGCAAGGCGTCCACCCATATCATCCCCTCCCCCGCGTCCGCTCCCGCTGACGCGTTTATTTTAGCCAGGATGCAAATTAAATTACACTCAAGTTTCGCCGACTTAGCTACACTGTAGGATAACTCGTTTCTTGTCGCCAGTGCTAACGAAATGGTTATAATCTTAATCGGCAAACGCATATTTAGCAAAAAAGATTTACGTCAAAAGCTTTCATTTTAAGTAACTGAGTATTTAGTGGAGTTTCATAGATTTCTCACAGATGGCGCTACGGCAAATCAGGCGTTGAAAACCAAAAACAAAGATCTGCAACAAGCACATAAAAAAATCTGACCAGTCGTTGCGTAGCTCAGTTGGGCGAGCGTTAGGCTGCTGAAGGCGCTGGTTCGAATCCCGGCGGATCGAAATAATGTTTCTTAGTGTTCAATATTTGCATTAGTAATTATAACGAAGTATATACAAAAATTTTGAACACAGTTTTGCCTCTGATAGAGCATCTTTAACTGTGATAGAGTATATTTAAAAGCACGTGCAAGAAAATAAAGCAACTCAGCTGTAAAATATGCAATTTATGAGTATTTAACCTGTTATTAAAGAGCTTAGAATCATAGAACTTTATGTGCGCAGCTATGAAATGTCGCAGCAACTTAAAACCTAAGTCGGATTTCAGAAATACTTTTGCAACGTCTATTCTATACGTTCCAAAGTTCCGTAATAACCGTAGAGCCATTCCACAAAAGACACATCCACAAAACAACAATAAAGTTGGCCGGATCTGCTGACCATTGCAAAAATCGCATAGTTCGCGGCGTCCTGAGCACAATACCAATTTAAATTGTTTGTAAAAGCGTTATGCACTCAACAGTTTCAATTTCCTCGCGAACTAGCCGTTGCAGATGTTCGGAGGACACTCCGAAATATGATTTGAAAATCGTTTTAAGTATAAGTCATAAACTTTTATCTTCGGTGCCAAACGGGGCTCGCTGTCTAAACGGTACCAGTTAGTTTCCCCACACAAAAGCTGCAGACGTTTTAATATCAGACCGTCTGGTGTTCGGTATCTGCCGTGTAAATTTCGCAGCAAAACGGCCGTCCAGCACGCTACCTCCGTTGGTCAAATAATACCGTCCTAATGGCTAACTATTGCTTAATGTATTTTGGCGAAATGGAATAATGTAGCAGGAGCTTCCCCCGTCTATGCCGGAGGTTGCGATTTAGTCTGTACTTAGTGCAGTCGAGGCGCTCGGAAGTACTCGCCGCTATTCAATTTCGGCTTATTTAAGACTTTGTTAGTGATAATAATTCTAGGAGTATCTCCTGAACTAGTAAAGTTGTTTCAAGACGGACCCATTTAGTATATAATATATACTAAATGGGTCTTAATGGGTCATTATGTACATTACAAATATACTTTATGTCATCATTATCGTTATATTTAAGAGCCAGAATCTTGTTGGTGTAGCCTCCTCCACTTCTCACGGTTCATAGCCAGTTCCATGACCTCTTTATAGCTGTTCATTTGATCTTCTTTTTTATTTGTACACTATACACCATACTTGGTCTTCCTCTTTCTTTTCCCTTCTATCCTCCCCTCAATTATCCTCTCACAAATTCGTCATTACGTAACAAATGTCCAAACATTTTGTCCCTTCATATATTATGTCATATATACAATATGACAGGTTTCTTTGTAAAATATACACAGGTTTATTGTAACAACTTCCCAGGACTATATTCAACATCATAAACAACAACTTTTGTTCCATGACTTTTTACAGAACACAATAAATTTAACAAAAATAAACTTTTAAGATTTTGTTTTACTATCTGACACATTTGAGATCTGTATTTGAGCAACGCCTACCTCGTGCTGTCAATCATGAAAATAAATTTGGTGGTTCTTTTGCTACCGCACAGAGTTATCACCATTAAGAGCGATCTATTTGAATATTTTTATTTTTTTACGAAAGTAAAATCTGATATATTATTTTTATTTCTTTCAAATTTCCTTATTTCAGTAAAGTACATGCATTACCGTATAAACAATTTACACATGAAATCACAATCTGCAGAATACTTTATCAGGCTAGACTGCACCTGTCAAAGCGTTATAGCATTACATCACAATTAAATAAGAGCGGTAAAAAACACGTAATATATAAAATAGATTGTGAAGTAATGCAATAGAACGCTTATTTCATAGAGGGAAAAATACTTTTTATTTTTTTATTTTGAAATATTATTAAAAACCATGGAACAAAAGTCGTTGTTTATGATGCTAGTAATATGGTCCTGAGAGGTTGTTGTTATTCTATAACCCTGTGTAAGTATTTTGAGCGCGAAATTGTACCCGCTCACAATCTCTGCAATCGGCTGTAAATCTAGCTATTGAAGGCTACTTTTCTTGTATGTAAAAGCGTGTTTTTGGACGAACAAATCGTGTCATGATGGTAAGCTACACGCCTGTCCATAACAGTTGCAGTGTTACTCGGAGTTTTTAATCGCAAAGATCTCAGGGGCACTACCACTGCGCCACTGTGCCTGTAATTTCACCAGCACCATTACACTTTCATACCGGACCGCAGTAATTTTCACATTACTGCTTGGCGGCAGTAATAGATAAGGCAGTAATAGATAAATACTTCCCTAGACGAATTCTTTCGCAAGGAGCTCTACTGCTTCCTAAAAAAGCACTATGTTATATATGTCGTAGCAATTAACATTATCATAAAATATTTCAAATTCAGCGTTCGTCTTCTGAATTCGCTAATGAACACCTTGCTACCTTCAGGCCGTCGCTCCATCTAATAATAAAAGAGCTAATTATAACTTCAATAGTAAATTAACCAAACATAATTCACATTGTTCACGAACACCTAGTTTAAATTAGCTTGAAAATTCCACAAATTCTCAAGAACGGCCTTGTGGCAACGCATGGTGATCTTTTAACCTTTATTACATACATAACAATTTCGGTCTATCCAGCGTCTCTTCATTACCACTTAGGCGACAACGCTGTTAGTGCTTGAGAAATGTGGACATTATTTTATCTCACTTAGATGATGCGTACTTACTGCTTATATGGAGATCCGACAAAACTTTTGGTATTGTGATTATAACAGTAATTTGTTTTTCAATGTTGCTAAGTAACGGAATGAGCAAGACATGCGTCTGGTGGTAAGCGACACGCCTTTTCCATAACGATGCAGCGTTACTCAAAGATTTTAAATCGCAAAAAAAAGTTGCAGCGGCATTCAAAGCTATAAATCGCAAAGGCCTGAAGGTCACTACCACTGCACATGTCACCCTGAGACAAGTTCCATGTACCTGTAACTTCACCAGTACCCTTGCGCTATAGTGTAATAATGTTCACATTACTGCTTAGCAGCAGAAAACAGGTATGGCGGTAGTACTTCATAGGGCGAATACTTTCACAAACCTCTGCTGCTACTAAAAAATTTCATTACTGAAGCTATATTTCATAGTAAATAAGTCCCGTAATATCCTGGATAGTCAACGAAAACTGTTGTTAATAAAGCAACGCGTTAATAACGTTCTATTGAAATAATGGATAAATAAGGAATATTTAAATGAAATAAAAGTACTCATAATTTCAAATACGTACATCTGGTATATTGATGCAATCAATTAGATAAAAATCATAATAAATCAAACAGTTGAGTACAGTTTGCGTTCGCTACGTACAATCCATTAATCTGCAAGAGGGCTTTCCGTTGCCGGCCGCAAATGAATTACATTACATAGTTGATTATGAACGTCTGAATGTTTGGTATGCATTATTTTGTTGCGTATGACGCATTGTTTCCTGTACTAATGTATTTATTAACCGTAATGTATTTGTTTTTGTGTATGCGTTGTTTATTACGTAAAGTTAGTTTTAGTATGGCGTGGGCTTCCATTGCAATTTAATAGAAGTAATCTATATATAATGCAGTGATTTTTTAAGTGTAGCGTCAAAAATGTAACAATTGTTTCAGTAAGCTATAACTTACTGGAACTGCTAAACTAACCACCTTGTAATTCTTTTTTATAGTTATGTATACTATATGAAAGTTTTTTTAATACCGATAGCTCCAATGCGCACTACGCCATTGTTTATTTGTTAATATTATGCTCCACGAATTTTGTGAACAAGAATAAAAAACAAAAGAACAAAATTTGAAAAAAAATGTCAACAAAACGAATTTTGTGAACAATATAAAGAAACAATAAAAAAAACAAAATAAAAACAAAAAATTACCCAAAATTAAGACGGCGAAGTGTTCATTGCAGGTATCGCCCTATATGCGGAGATATTTTTATCATTAGGTTATTTTTGCTAACTTGCAGTGACATTATTTTATTTAATCCTACGCTGACACTTTACTGGTTCAAACGGTTTCGTTTTCTTACGACATCTGCGCGGTGAAAACCTGAATGGCGTTGGTGCAAAACTTTGTACTTGGTACTTGGTGCAACCACTTTGTAGTTGCCATATACATATAAGTATGCAAAATAATTTAAAAATTAAATAAACTTGCAGCGTGCTATTTATGTAATACGAAAACAGTTTTCGACTACATACTTACTTAGTTGTAAAAGGTTGTTTAATATGTGTATGTATTTCGCATATAACTCCCAATTGTACATTTTATAATTTGATTTACCGTTAAACAGCTAGTGCATTCCGAAAATTGTTTCTCACTGGAATCGAGTTTCGTAAAATAATTAACGCATTTAAACATTAAATAATAAATAAGCAATCCAGTAACGTTATTCAAATTAATTATATTGTGCTATGTAAAGATATGTGATTGTTGGTATTTGTTCCGTCGCGTACCGTAATTAGTGCAATTATATTCAAAATAGAAATAATTGTTCGTTAACGTAAATGGCGTGTGTTTTACTAGCGACAAAAAATTGTGTTTGTGCTAATTAATTAATGATTTGCACGCTAATAACGTTTTGTTACTGAAGTCATATTACATCAGCGATTTACGAGATTGGTGGTCGCACTGTGGTGCGTGCCGCGACATCACATCACGCGACTTGAACCGCGGACTGACTTTTATAAAGGCTACTATACACTGACCACACATCACGAAGTTGTGCGTGATTGTTGCTGTGCATATCGCATATAGACAGTTATCACATGATGACGCCTGTCATGGCGACACGCTTTGCAATGCGACGTCAAAACCGGAGCGTGGCGCGTCTCCGTGACCGTCATCATCGTCACCTTCATGCACATATACAATGTTACAACTGCAAAAATGTAGCGTAACTGCATAATAGATTTAGCTTGGTCTCTAAAATAGTTAAATCTTGTGCAATCGCGAGTCTATATACCTACAATATTTCAATTCATTTACTTTTCTTTAAAAAAATAAATTTTCGTTTCACGTCCGTCTCACTTGATGGACAGTGAAGATAAGCTCGACGGGGGTGCATGTACACCTCAACCTATTCACTCTTGCCTCGAAAAGGTCCAAGTTATAGCGTTCAGAGAATAAGTCTGCAGGCAGATAATTCCACCCCATAGGTGGTCGATGTGGAAGCGTAATTGATAGGTATGTCAATTTCCAATGCGTTTGATTCTATCCATGTAATCCGTTCTTAATTTATATAATAAACCTATAGTCTTTTTTGATGACGAAGTAAAATGACATTTTCATGGTTGCCAGTTTCACAAAAATTTAAATGGTCATGTAGTTGTTGTCGACAGTTTTATCGATAGATTGTGAAAGAAAGTAAAATTTTGCCAATAATGTCTGAACTGTGAATGGTACGACGTCTAATGAGTACTGATTGCCGTATTGCCTTCTTTATTCTTATTTTGACAGTTAACCTGCTAGTATAGAAATCTATTTCTATTCGTGTACATTTTAATAAGGACAGGCGGATTTGATTATCTGCATTGAATTAATATTGATAACTTTAAAATATGTCTCTTCTTTATATTATCGATAAACATATAGTTCTAAATGTAGTGCATGTACATATGAACTTACAAAAATTGTCGATTGAAATGAACCTGTGTCTAGCAGTTGGATGAATAATGGTCTGATGATGATTCGAATGAAACAAGTTCGGCTATTTATTTTGTAAACGGAACCAACATTTAGTCGATAGTCACTTACGATTAGTTACAGTCACTTGAATAAGAGTTACATTACAATATTTCAGAATTGTTTTCATCCATTTCTTCTGCCATTCGCCAATAGGTGGCATTTTAGCAAAAATACTACTAGTATATAATAACTAACTATTACACGTTACATGGCGCTGAAACTCATTTTTCGTTACACTAAGAACTCACGGAGCGGTTTTCACCCGCGTCTGCCGCGGGACCGCGGCATCTGTAGAATGTAACAGTTAAGTATGTAAAATTAGTAGCACATTTCACGGCGCGTTTTACGCCTGTAGCGGTGACGGTTGTTCGCGGTTGCCGCGACAGGGTACTAGTAGAACCGCGCAGGACGCGATGACCTGCGCGCTTGGCGGCTCTCGTCGCCCGCACACTTTGGCGGTCGGTTCAGGCGCAATGTGGTGCAAGCGCACGCAGGGTAAGTTCTCTATTAACCGCGCGACTTGCAATTAACTCCCACTAACTTTGCGGTCCGTTCCGCAATCGCAACGGTTTCGTATCCGCAACCGCGGCAGTTACGTGCCCGCACAAACTTGCAGGGTCGTGAGTATTGAAATAAAACCGCTGTCTAGCAGCACCGGCGGGCGCGGATGGAAACCGCTCCGTGAATTGTTAACCTTATTAACCTTAAACTGACGCTACTCAACGAGTGATGTGGTCCTACCTAATCGATAATTGGAAACCATGTGGCTGTTTTTAGTATTAAAAAAATATTCCATTTTTCATACTATATTTACACTGGTACGGTATTATTAAATTAATATAAATTATTGAGTTCTTAGGTTTTCGCGATTTTTACACATAGGAAATGAAACTATTTTTCCGGATTTAAATTGCGTTGCGATTTAAATTTGAAAAAAGAAATATTTCTTTTTTCAAACAAACGTCGGCTTGTTTTGAAAAAGCAAATATACGCGATTTAAATCCGGAAAAATAGTTTCATTTCCTATTAATATAAATTATTATTATTTTCTTAATGGCGGCAACTAGGCTTGGATCAGTGTCAGTTTTATAAGAATAATATAAAAAATATGGCGACCGTCGCCAGTGTCAATTTTCCATTATACGTTACCACGGATTGGTGAAGCTGTCACTGTCAAGAGTAAACTCGGAACTGTCAACGAATTTAATAAATTAAATTATGTTGTTTTTTTATGAACGATTTATGTAATTTTCTATAATTGTTTCTAATTTATTTTGCATGCACAAGTAAAATAAAGCCGATTTTTTTTAATGTTTTTTTTTAAATGCATTTGCTATGGAAATGGAAACAAAGTCAGAGATAGTAATAAGAAAACCAATCTTTCGATTTTCCTGCAGCTTCAATCCAACCTATTGTTATTTTGAACTCATTGGAAAAACTTAAAAATCAAATATACGTTTGATCTACGAGTATAATGGAATTTAAATATCTTAAATATCTAAAACAAACAACAGAACATCCAAATTGACATGAAATTGAAACGGTTGTCCGAAATATGAGTTGTGTTAAAGTTACTCGAAATTAAATATTTAGTAATAATAATAATAATAAAAGAAAAGAAATCAATTTAACGTGAATGCTTTTCGCTTCGATATTTTGGGGACTTTAATTATAAAAATCATAGTAAGAAATTCAAACATTTCGGTAAAAATTTATTGTCGATAATCATCAGTCTTCGTAAATGAACATATTATTATATAACATAGAACATAGCACTATATTTGAGTCTAGAAATTTTTGGAGACAAAAAGAAAACATAAGTCAATGGAAAACATTGAATAATAATAGAAATAAAACTAAAAATGCAAATAGCCGGTGGAATATTATCTCACTGGTTTTAAAATTTTTTTTCACTCTAATTTTTACAAGGTGTATCGCTACAACTTCGCATTTTCACGTTTTACGAGAGATCTACAACGATCGCCATGTCACTGTGGCGATGTTTGTTGGCGTGTCACCTCGATATGGTCATTTTGACCATATCGAGCCGACATATACATATTTTAACTGCCTCCGTGACCGAACGGTTACCATGCCTGACTGCCACGCTGAGGTCCCAGGTTCGATTCCCGGGCCGGGAGAAATATTTGTATGGCCTACATTTATTTCTCTCGTGTGTTTGGGTGTAATTTGTGATTGTCTATGTGTGTGTCCATGGCACTCGCGATATAGGGTCTCCCTAGTGCGAGGCTATGTTGAGTGTGTGTGTTATGCGTTATGCGATTTACTTTGTATGACATCAATGGTCTAAACTTTCTCATATTTTACTGTATACTTATAGTAATTGCAGCAGAGTTCCTTGTGAACGAGTTCCTCCAGGGAAGTACAGCCACCTTGCCTTTTTCTGCCTGCTTAAGCTTCTTACGCCAAGCAATAATGTTAGCATTACTGTGTTCCGGTAGGGTAAGGGTGCTGGTGAAATGACAGGCACATGGGACTTGTTAACTTATGTGTCAGGGTGACGGGCGTAGTGGCAGTGCCTCTCAGATCTTTGCGATTTAAAGCTCCATAAGGACAGGCGTGTAATTTACCGTTAGAAGCACGACTTGTTCGTCCGTCACTTGGTAGGTATTATAAAAAATATCAGATTCCCAGATTTCCATAGTATAACAAATTTCAAGTCGAACGGACAAGTGAAAGTAAAAAAAATAATTTTATGACACAGTCCTGTACACAGGCTTAGAAAAAAGCTGATGTCAAAGTCAAAGAACCATTTATTCCATAGGTAATATAAATTTACACTTCAAAACGTTACTTTTAAGCTGCTCGTTCACTACGCTGACTTCCCTGAGAAGAACGACTAAGAAACTTTAGGGATTGCTCTTTTCAAATAAACTTATATGTTCGTGAAACATAACAAGAACCATCATTTAATATTATAAAAAAAAGACTTTTCACCTTTGTCCCGCTGTAGACGGACACATATGCGTTGACGATAAAATCTGCTTCTTATCGTATCGATGGCATGCACTATAATGCTTGTTATCGAGGTTAAAGGCGTAAAGTACTCGCCGATTGTTGCCCAGGATGCGCCAGAAGTACAAGAAGGAATGGTACTGTAGAGAGGGACATAACTTGGGTTAGCGTGAGGCATTTTTCAAATATAAAACAGGACTATATCCATAAATAAATATTTATTGCGTATTTTCAGTTCGAAGCCTGTTCGAGAACAATCAAGATATTCTTCTTTTTTTTTTCAATTCTATTTTTTTTATACAACTCTAAACACAAACCCACATTCATTCAGCCTGTATTTCTAATCATACTGCCTAGTCTACATCCCTCTTCTTCACAAATAAAGGGGGAACATCCTTAGCTATGATAAGTAACTTACACATGTGATCAGCCTTTACTATAGGCTAGCCACACACTGCTCGGAAGTCATTACCTTACCAACAAACAAAACTACCGAGGAGGCTATGGCTTTAACCTGCCAAAAACCTATCTAAAAGGACAGATTATAACCACACCCTATGCAAACAACTCAAATATATTTACTCATTATCTATCCTAGCTATTTAGGCATCCTAGCTAAACTCTAGCTATAAAACCTTAACTCCTTATTTTAGCTAAAATCGTAGCTAGGCTGAATTCTACTGAATTTTTTTATTTCGTTTACAAATAAATAATCTTCGTCGCGCACGCTATCACGATGACATCACAGGCCTGAACATCCATCGGATGCTCACTGGGTTACATCAATATAGATCTCCCAGCTGCCCTAATCCTGGTCCTGCAGCTATCCACGTTCCATCCGATTTTCTTACTTTATTAGGACAAATCACAAAAAACATACAAATTATCCTAACAAAAATAACATCAGGAATAGATATGATATGATGATATATCATATTGAAGATTCATAACAATTAAACAAATATATTTTCAGTTCATTTGGAGGAATGATCAACAACCATATTCATATACACAGGTTAATATATCCATGAATCAAAATCAAAATCAATATCAAAATAAAATAAATCATATTCATCCAAATGAACAATCCATCTCCTCCTATTCTTCTATGTTAGCTTCTATCTGCATTCGCCAGAAAGACTTCCATCCTATAACTTTGTCATCATGGCCTCATAGTTTTCTCCATATGAACAAATACGAAATATTAACAAACATACAAGAACAAAATATAAATAACTTATCACCCATTAGAAATAGAAAATCCTTACACTATCTACTGAAGAACCTCTTCCTTGTGCTTGCGAATATACTTGCCGAGGTCTCAAATTGTACCTTCCGCGTGGCGTATTCCGCTGCATCTCAAATGGTACGACGGCCGTGACTAGTGTCTGTGGCGTTTGATAATCTGAATATGTAGAGATGGGTCCACCAAGCGGTGATGGATCCCCTTGTGCTTGTCAACATTGAGAGTGTTCCTTCGAAATACATATCATTAACTAGATACTCTGCTGTTCTATGTTTGAATCTCGATTAAACGCATCCTCCATCTGTATAATTGTTTAGACGCGAACAACTTGCTAGCAAGCACCCTTCGATAATTAGGAGTTAAAAACTTCAGGTAATGTTTGATAAACTTTACATTGTCTTGTATCTTTACTTTTGTTGCCAAATTATTTAGATTATAAAAATAATTTAAGAGCGATTCGTTAGGCATCTGTCGTCTATAAGAGAACTCTTGGGCATAGTCTATTTGCCATGGGAACTGCTCTTTTAGTTTTTGCGCAATGATATCATATGTTGCATAGGTGTGAGGAAAAATTGGTTTTGTACCATTGAAGAGCTGGCGCTTCCAGATACGTTGCAATCACGTACCTCTTTTGCACATCTGACCAATTGTTGATTACGCTGATCGACTCAAACTGATTCACAAACTCGTCTACGTCGTTTAAACCGTAAAACTTCTATGCGGCGATACTATTCATATTCTTTCTTGCCTTTTTCACTAACACACAAAAATAATAAATAATTAAAAATTACGACCTTTTATGTTTCTTTTTCTTTCCTTCGGAAATTTTTCCATAAAATCGTATAAAATTTTTCCAAATCGGCGCCTCCACCACATGTAAAGAAAGACGTAATGTGGGTTAGCGTGAGACACTTTTCAAATATTATTTATTTATATATTTTATATTTATTTTTTTCAAAAAAAAACCTTTAGTCTTCACACTCTTAAACCTATATAGGTTTGTCTGAGTGTTGTAACTTCTCTTAAACAAACTACTCTTATAAAAACACGAATTAATAATAAAAAGACACGAAGGTACATACAAATAACAAAAATCTTTTCACTAAAATAATTCTCGCCATCGAGCTTGAATCGCCAACAACGCAGAAAACCGGTCCCGCTTCCAACGCCAGCGAACATACAGGCTGCTTAATTAGAATAATACCGACGTTAATTTATTTTTTATTTTTTATTTTATTAAATGCGTTTTATTTTTATTTAATTAATTTTGTGTATATTCCTACATGTAATATATATTTTTATATTATTTGACTATAATTTTAATTTTTAATTTCTAACTGGTGATACATAATATTAGGAAAAGAAATATTTTTTTAGAGTATACTTTATATTTTTCGGGTTCACTTGTTTTTTAAGATGCAATGGTAACTTATTTAACAATCTAGGAACCAGGTAATCGGTTGTACGCTCTCCATAAAAATTACGAGCTCCTATAGTCATGACAGCCTCTTGCGTGACCTGACGAGTCTCTTTACCGAATTCTTTATAATTTTGATTAAAATTAAAAAGTTTTCCGTTAATAAAAGCATATTCATTCTTTCTTGTACTGGTAGTACTATGCAAAAATTAAAAATTTTTATATCATTATCTTCAAATTTTTCTTTAATTTTAAAAGGCACAAGTTGTTTGAGGTTTCTGAGTTGAAGACTATAAATCCGATCAATATACGTTTTAAATGTACGCCCATAGCTGCTTAGACCGTAACATATAATACTCTCAGCTAATGATTTATATGGTTGCAATCTTACGGTGAATGGCACTTTTCTCTTTAATAGGTACAATTTAGCCATTATGCTCTTAATTTTGTGCAAATATAATCAAAGTGAGGACCCCAATTAAAGCGGTTATCGATAGTCATACCGAGATAAGTGTGGTGAGCTACCTGTTCTATGGGTTTGCAACTACAAGCCGGCGGATTGTCATGCAAGCACTGATGATCATGTGCAATCATTTGGTTAATCACCGCGTTATTGTAGCTGGAGTGTATATGAAGCCATTTAGTTTTGTCGGCGTTAATAACCAAGCCGGCACCGTGAGACCATTTGCAAATTGACGTAAAATCATTCTGGAGATTTTCCAAAGCAGTTGCAGCGTTCAGGTCATCCGATATTAGACACGTGTCATCTGCAAATTGAAACACTGTGCAGTTTTCTATGACGTTATTAATATCGTTAACATATGTCAGGTAATGTAATGGGCCCAAAACTGAGCCTTGAGCAGTGCCCTCCGTAACGCTGACTGCATCACTGCAAGCACTACCTATTCTAACACAATAACTACGCTCACGAAGATAATCCTCACACCATCGAAGCAATGTCCCTCTGACCCCACTATTGTCAAGTTTTTCGATAAGTGTACTATGACGCAAAGTATCAAACGCCTTGCTGTAGTCTATGAAAACCACCAGCACGTGTTTTTTATTATTAAGGCAGTTGTTTACGTAATCAGTAAATCTTGACAAAAGCTGAGTCGTACTTTTATTGGACCTAAAACCATACTGCTTTTCCGAAAGTACATTATATTTGCCATAAAAGTTATGTATTTTATTACACATATATTTTTCAATAATTTTATCCAGGATGGGCAAGATGGTAATAGGTCGGTAATTGCCATATTCCGCTTTACTCCCTTTTTTGTAAATAGGCCTCACTATTCCCTCCTTAAGTTCCTTAGGATATTTGCCAGTTCAAATACTCGCGTTAACTAAGTTAACAATAGCCAGAGTAATCTTTTCAGCAATAGATTTAATATCCATAGGCCTCATTGCGTCTTTTCCCGCTGATTTGTTAATGTTAATATTTTTAATAATATTATGAAGATTATGGGGTTTCGCCTTTTTAATGTACATAGATATATTGCTTGAACTTGTGGAGTTACGTAATAATAATTTGTTGCAGTTTAGTAATATACTTTGTACAGACTCTTTGAAACAGCTTGCGAAGTTATTCGCAATATCGATTTCATTGATAGTACTGGATTTCATGGCTTTTAGTATTACATCGTCTAGGGAGTCAGGTATTCTATCTGTTAGCGAATTGAGGATTTGCCATAGCTTTTTGTGTCATTCAAAGAGTCATAAATCATTTTCCTATAGTAACAATTCCTTGACTTATCTACTAATTTATTGGTTTTATTACGAAGTCTATTATATTCTACTAGGAGTACCTTATTATTGCTATCCTTTTTTAATTCTGTGTATTTTCTGTCCTTTTCTCTTATAAGTTTAGTAATTTTAGAGTCAACCCAAATTTCTTTACTACGTTTCGAATTTTTTAATTGTACTGTGTATTTAGATTTTTGATAACACTCTGTAATTTTCGATTGAATATAATTATAGATTGTATTAGGACACAACATATGGCTGGTTGGTTCCCAATCTATAGATTGTAGCTCCCGTCTCAAAATAGTATTATTAAATCTAGTAGTTATTTTGGGTGCAGCCTGTATGTTGCCCGTCCCTATGCACGTGACAACAGTCAAGCGATGATCAGCCAATACAGTCCCGAGCGCAGCGCAGTATGTGTCTTGAAGACGGGATCGAACGAATAAGTGATCGATACAAGTTTTTGAAATTTTATCTAACTTAGATTCAATTCTAGTGTAATCTGTGATCCCGCATTTAAGACCACACTCATACATCATGTCTAAATACTGATTACGTATGCTATCCATTAACCTAAGGTCAATATTGAAATCTCCTAGTATAATTAGGTCATCGGAAGGATATTGGTGCAGTGTACATTGTAATTCTCTAAGAATTTTTTTTCTGTTTGTAGAAGGAGGCCTGTATATCCCACATATGTAAAGTATGGTGTTATTAATAATAATCTTTCCCAATAAAATTTCATAGTTACTAGTTGCTACGGAAATATAATGAAAGTTATGTTTTTTAGATACATAAATAATAATTCCACCTCCTCTTTGTTTTTTTCGTAAATTAGTGTGCATATTATAACCGGGTCAACCGAAGAGTGATTTAACACTATCTGATATATTGACCTCTGACAATACTGTCACATCAATACTTTGGGAACAACTATTTACTAGGTGCACAAGCTGTGAAAATTTTTTATAATAGACCTAAAATTAACGTGAATACAAGTAAAACTACGTGAACTCATACAATACAATTCCAATAATCGGCTAAATCAATACAGTTCTTAATTTCTGAAATGTTATCATTGTACTCGTATGAAGCCATTGATAAACAAAAATATTAAATATACCTTCAACCTAGATGGACTGCAGCGCTACGCCTTCCGTGTTGTCAACGATCCTCATGTAACTGAGCATGCGGAGTCGTTACAGCTTAGCAGAGATATAGCGTCTCTTAGCGTATTCTATCGCCTGTACCACGGTGAGTGCTCTGAAGAGTTATTCAACCTTATCCCTTTCTCTCCTTTCCATCAGCGGACCACCCGTGCCGGACTGCGTTGCCACAGATGGACGGTCAGTTCAATACCGTCCCGCACTAAAAAGTTTGGCAATTCGTTTTTATGCCGAACCATCAAATTGTGGAACCAACTCCCGGCGCATGTATTCCCTCCCCTCTATAACATCGGGTCCTTCAAACGTAGTGTGAAGAAGCATTTGGCCAGACCGGCAAAATGATAGTGACGGAGTGAAGATATTTGTGTTTTCCATCCGTTACTCTCATCTCTGGACTGTATTCGCACTTTCCATCAGGCGCGGTGCAGTCATTTTGCCGAGTCACAATAAAAAAAAAAAAAAATTATACGTACCGATAGGACTTAAGACTTTAATTGCTTTAGTTTAGACAAATCACTTTCACATCTCACAATAAGTACCTTTTCGTTATCGTTCTTTCTTGCCAACACTTTACCTTCTTTGCACCAGACGTATTTGTATACACCATTGAGTTCTTGTTTAGTTTTCCATAGGAGATTTTTATTGAAAGGAGTGAGCATTTCTCTTGCGTATATTCTACCGTCCATGTGATTGGTGATAGTTGGTAACAAATCTTGAACTGTAATTGTAGCTTCCTTAGTAGCTTGTAACCATATTGACTTCGTACACTCATCTATTAATGTAACTTGTAAAAGATCTGGTTTTCCTGCGCGTGGCGGCACTCGCCTGGCTTTTAAAATTTGAGATGCCTCACCACGGTTCTTCCCCGAATTGATTTTCACACTTATATTACGAGTTATGGATTGAATGTTTTCTTGTTGCTGAAACGGCACACCCACAATCTCAATTGTATTACATATTTGTTTTTGATCAACTTCGTTCATACGTTGCTCTAAGGCATTGACCCTATTTTCAAAATTTACAGATTTGTTTAGCAACTCCACATTCTTTTTTTCTAAATCCTTAATCTTCTGCTTAAATACCTGCATTGTTTCAAGGCACTCATCAACTTTATCACTTAAATACTGAACTGACCTATTAGTTTCGCTCAGATGTTTTTTCAATAGTTTATCAATTTGTACCTGCAAGTCGTCCATGAATTTTTTAACATCAACAGTTACAACCCGCTTTACTTCACCATCCTCTTCCTCTTCGTCATCTTCAGGGATCACGAATGAACTTCTCCTAGTACTGCTATTAGCGCAGTCGTTGCAAGTCCATTCCAGGTTGTCAGCTGCGCGTAACGCCGTAAGTTGTTTAGCTGTAAGCCCAGCACATTCGGTCTTCGCATGTACCGTAATTGCACACTTGTTGCATTCTAGGCCTGAAGATTTCTTAGTAATACTTTTATCACATATAGAACACTTCTGCATTTTGAGGGTAGATGGAGCTAAAATTAACGCGACAGAATAATACGTGCTGTTCGTACGAACGTCGGGCGAGAAGTCCAAACAGAATTAAATATAATATAGTATAAAACAGAACTATATCCATGAATACATATTTATTGCGTATTTTCAGTTCGAAGCCTGTTCTAGAACAACCAAGATATTCTTCTTTTTTTTTCAATCGTTTTTTTTATACAATACTAAACACAAACCTACATTCATTCAGCTAGTATTTCTAATCATACTGCCTAGTGAACACGATCACGATGAAACTATATACACTTCTCCTTTACCTTATGGAATACCATAAAGAGTTTTGAACAATATCTTTTTTATAAGCTTTTAACGGTATAATACAATTTACTATAATACCAATCACATTAATTTGACAAACTCAAATAATATACGTAAATTGCACACAATCAATAATAATAATATTGACGTGACGTGTGTAATTATTAACAATGTACATAATTACCGTATCGCGGTATCCTTGTACTCCTATGGCAAACAATGTCCGATGCATACAACAAACAAATAATATGCCATGAATTATTAGCACTGTTACATTCTAGTGCATAATTAGGTGCAAAGTTAATTGCAATATGTCATTTCGCTGTCGGCAAACAGGAAGGCTATGTCTTGACGTTTATCAAATGCACGTTGGGATTAGGTAGGGAATTTATATGAGGAAATGTACGCGTCAGATGTTAGTAGTTTTGCTGTGATTTAGTGAGTTGCACTTATATTTACGTATGTACATATAGATATACATGTGTACAGAGTGTCAACAATGTTCGTATTTTCAATTGTGTCTGAATACAACAGCTAAAAATAATATTTCTTGAATTTTTACACTGCTGAAGCAAGGCATTCAACAGATCCTACATCGACAAGTACGCGATGGCGATGTCGTTAAACCGCTGGGCAATTTGCAAATTTTGGCACAAATGTGAATGTGATAACTAATAGAGAAATACTGTTATTTAAACTTTCACGATTTTTACACATCACTTGATTTTTTATTCGGGACTTAATCACTACTACACAGATTAGCCTTGGTGCACAAATAAATAATGAAGATCAAGCGCGAGTGGTTAGAAAAACTCGCACGGCTAGAAGATGGTGACATCCACCTCTTCAGTCCCTTCGAGACCATGGACGTTGCAATGCGTCCGAAACGTCGAGGTAATTAAAATATGTTTTATATATGATTAAGTCCCGAATTAAAAATCAAATAATGAATAGAGAAATATCTCCACATAAAAATTATGTATAAAGTTAGATGTTTTGTTCTTGAATAATTGGTTTTAGACTTTTATTTTTAACCTGTTTAAATTAGCACATTCTTTAGACAATATCTTTGGGTGTATCGTTAATTTTTATTAAACCGTTATTTAATAATAAATACCTGAACTATTTAATCTAGCAAAACAGTTTTCCCACTTCTCCTCCTGTGACTCGCCTTAAGGTGGGGTCAATAATGAACACACGGTATCACGACTCAAGACGCAAATTGTATCGAACATGGACATGACTCTCAAGATAACGTCTAAAGTAGTCAAAGAATTAATTTAATGTGGTCGCCAACGGTAACCCTTCCATTGCTTTACACGGCGCAAATACTTGAATATATAATTTGGATGCAGTAAATGATTTCTTTGCATTAGGTTTACTTCTAATAGATATTGTTATGATATGATATGATAAAATATAAGCTGTGACGAACTCCAGCATGAGTCTCAAAATGTCTGCCAGAGTGGAGTTTGTAATAAACAAACGGAGCGTGTGTCGCAACCGATAAGCTTTCAGTTGTTCTATATTGACGAACTTGGCAGTCGTTGACATCACCAGAGGTACTGTTGAATTTTCGAGGCAAAATTCCAAAATGCAATCTCAAGTTTTGGAGCATGGAAATTTCAATCTTTTTGATATTAGTTTAAATATCAATTTTCAAAACTGACAAGGGCTATATTTTTTATAAGCCCTTCTTATATTAGACTGTATAATACCACCCAGAATTAATTTGTTTGGAACTAGTCTAATATTAATTATACGAGTACTTCACAATATACAGAAATTTCAATCTTTCTGGTATTAATTTAAATATCAATTGTCCACACTTTAACATAATTTTATGTTAGCCCTTATTATATTAGACATTATAATATTACATTTTACTTCAATGTATGGAAAAGAGAATTTTGCACTTCCTGAAAAATAGACATATTATTTCCTTTCTTTTCAATCAGAAATCTACGCTGATATTCAAAAGTAATAAACAAAACGGTCCTCAAAAAAAAAAACATATAAAACAGACTTTGGCAAATGGTTTCCCAATAATGAAAGTCAAGTTAAAAAACCTATTAGCTGCTTAATTCCTAAAATTTTGCTTTAAAAAGGCGAACTCGGGCAGACTCTTTTATTGGTGTCAGGTTGAAAATGCATTGGGGCGGCGCTGCAATGAGATTAGGACGTCTAAATTCGGGCTTCAATTTTAATCGCCGATTAACGCTGCTACGAACTAAGTCTTCATTTTACTTTGCTTCACAATTTTGTTAGGTTCCCTAATGAACTTTTATAATAATGAAACATTTATTCTACAATACGGTTTTTTAATATAAAGTAGGAGTCAAACAAGCCATTGATTGATGAGAGGTGTTCATCATCACCCATACACATTTGCAACATTAAAGTATATGCGTTGCCAGCCTTTGAGTGCTGTGTTGACTTGCTTTTTGCTTGATATATTTGGATAATCAGTTATGTTTGTACGTGAGAACATAAAGAACCTTCTTTTTATTTCTATTCTCAGTGTTTAGCACTATTACCTAGTTCTAAGTTTAGTTACTTGTCTATTGTTGTAATACTTGTAATGAATAAAAACAAAGTTTTATCCCAAACACTTTACAAATCTACCTACTGAAGCCTAAAAGAGCCATAAATATGCAGCATGATCACATAATCCACTTTATGCCGGCAACAGAATTGGAATACAGGAGAAATTATTCCATTAAGTGGTTTGTACAGCAAACGTAAGCAGCTATACGCGTTATTTTTCACTTGACTTTATTTTTACTCAGAGCTACATCGACGGCGGGCATCGAACGGGATTCTAATCAATTTAATTTATCTGGGATCCCCCGGAGCCATTCACTTCATTTAATGCGCGTATTTTGCGGCAGAGCTGATTGTTTTGAACCATTCAGCTATACGGTCCATTTAGATTAATTATTGGATTACTTAATTTCGCCGTGGATTATGCACATTCATACCTGCTTGTTCATGTATTTTACACAGGAAATAAATTAGATATTTCTCGCACAATTGCTTGATCGTACTCAATTTAGCATACATTTTTTAGATTCTGATAAATCACGTTTTATACGGCTCGTGAACGATGTAGGCAAAAGCTAACACACGTTAACGGAGTGACCGCGTCTACTCCAGAAGTCCACGCGGTCGTAAGAAGTATTAATTATCGTCAAGATTAAATAAGAAAGGCGGCAATCGAAGACTGAAATAAGGGTGGAATTACGACGGCGACAGCATTTGTCCCGGTAACTAATAAAGGAGACAATATTGCACTCGATACGTATAAATGTGCGAGCAACATTTGGGGCGTGATATTAATTCCGCCAGTAATTGCTATCGGTTTCCACCCGAGGCTGCAGCCATGAGCCATGAATACGGGAGTTACCGCTATTTGTTCCTGACGTTGCGGTTTAGGGTTTCACCTCCCGTCCTATATTTATTTTGTTCGAGTTTTGTCCAAACACACAATGCCGAGTGGATTATCAGTTGCGATACTTTGGGCTTAACGCTGTGGAAAACAATAGGCTTATTCCAAATAACACTATTGAGTGTAACGCGGTTAAGAGCCACTGCCTATACCTGCAATATTTATGACTAATAATAACAAAAAAATCTAATCTCCCTTTTATCAGCGCAATATTTTTATTATAAACAAAAATGTACTTTAAAACATCTGGAGCAGAGATTGTTTTGGTATATTTAGCAGATTTTCTATTCCAAAATTCATTTTCCATGGAAGCGTTTTTTAGGCGGCTTGATTAAAGGATAAATATTTGGTTTATTGGCTTTTTACAGTCCATATATAAAATGTAATTTATAGAGATATTAAACGTAATGTCAACCGTGAGGCGGCTCATTTAATTGTAACTTGATAAGTACGGGAGTCGCAGCAGTATCAAAATCTCGTCATCCATAAATTAAAGGTGCGCGGTTACCGGCTGCGCCGTTTAAGCTCCATTGTGCATAACCGAAGAGGGACAGGAAACCGCAACACAACTCCAAGTAAACTAGCACCAGTATCGTTTAACACTAGGTAAATTATGTCGTTCAGCTGACCTCTTTTCCACCATGCATCGTTAATTGAATACTCCACAATAAATTGTATTACCTTTGTATAAAGCCGGAAAAATAATTGATCGGAAGCTGTAACAGTCTGAATAATTATTTCTCTGTTTATTCGTATAAAACACGAAAAGTGATCATAGGCTTATTACCACATTTTGTAATATTGAATTGAGTTGTTCCTCTTTCAAGTAAGAAAATAAGGCATCGTCCTCTTAAAGATAAGTAAGACGTAACTCCATTCGGTAAAGGGCCTCTCCAGTCGGAACTCGCGTAGTGGTTCCAATTTGATGAGAGCCTCCGCCTCTCCTGTATCAATGTACAGATCGAAAGAGGTAGAGGGAATACGAAGATTCGCGATAGGTCCATTATCAATGGTCGCCTCGCACATAGTCGGCTTGATGCGCGGTATGAACGGAGGCCATCGTTATTTTCAATTTCCATACACGAGCGCCCTATCCTCTATATGTTTTCGTGTAGGAATATAAACCGAGTGTATTAAGCCATGAATCTTCTAAAGACCATGGGCTGATTTAATGCGTTTAGAAAGGATCCCTTCTCAATTGTTTCCTTTGAATACAGATTGAATGGGTAGCAAATTAAATTATGAAATTGACCAAGTCTGTTGTCCAAATCAAGTGAAAATTTGTTACAAATCTAGAAGTTAGTAAAATAAACGTGGATGTTAGCAAATAAAGAGGTTTTTTTTACCTATACAAAGTAACTTAACACACCTCTCCTTCACGAAGGTCATTTAATTTTGACTCCCCTTGCGGGCGCCCTAATAAATAATATTCTTGTAAAGGCAGTGAAAGGAGCATTTTTTCTAGACCGCGTTTCCCGCGTAGCCCCACTCAAAAATATTAAGGTGTGTTATTATAGCACATTCCCGGCTCCACCGGGTACAACGACAAAATTGTATTTCCATTTTTACAATTTCAATTTAGTATTAATTCGAGTCCGGAGTACGGTCGGGCGCGCCGCCACATGTAAAATATGGATCGGCTAAGTGAAATTAAAATGCTCTATAAATTGTGATTTTTGCAAGTCCTAAAGTGGAGAAGGCTTTTTATTATTTATCGCCCGCCCGCCCGTGGCCAGCGAACGCTTACTGAAAAATCGCTGCGTTATTATACAATTTACTTGTTTGAAATATTAACTTCAATGCCAATCTGAATAATCTTTGCATAAATGCTAGAAAGATAATGTTGAGTTACATGAAATATCGATCAGGTTAAAACATTTATTCGTGCTGTAGAAGAATGGAGGGAATCAATTGGACAGACAGAGAAACCAATGATGTTAAGAACAGTGCAGGAAAAGAGAACCTTTTTTATTATTATATCAAGTGACGGGATGAACAAGTCGTGTGCCTGATGGTAAGTTACACGCCTGTCCATAATAATTGTAGTGCCACTCAGAGCTTTAAATCGCAAAGATCTGAGAGGCACTGCCACTACGCCCGTCACCCCGAGACATAAGTTGACAAATCTCATGTGCCTGTAATTTCACCAGCACCCTTACCCTTCAAAAGCGGAACACAGTAATGCTGACATTACTGCTTGGTGGCAGAAATAGGTAAGGTGGCAGTACTTCCCTGGACAAACTCTTTCACAAGGAGCAGTCATCTGATAAGGGAAATGTTAATGTCGTGTTGTGTCAGGAAATAAAAGTTAGGGCACGGAATAGAGATGTTTAGCGATTACTCCACCGACAAGAACTTAGGCTTTAAATGAGAAGAAGAAGAATGAATATACTGTATAAATATATTGGTTTGCTTGTCTGTTAAGTATATAACAAAGTTATGAGTCAGTAGAGCTCCTTGTGAAAGTGTTCGTCCAGTAATTTGCCACTTTTGCATTTGGGAAGTACTGTCATTTTATCTATTTATGTCGCTAAAGTACCGGCACGCTACGGTGACCGTTTTGGCAGATTACAATAGTGAGGTAAAATCTCAATTCATTATCGAAAAAAATATGTTTACTTAATAAGTCTTCAATTCGAAACTGCTTTGTCTTTTTACAAATTTCGAATTTCCAAAAACAAATGCCGAGTTGTGTGGTAAAATTATACATTCCATAAATTTAACTGCACGTCACTATTGACAATAATGTACAGCAATTAGTTCCTTTAACGTAGTTATGAATTAATATGAAACTTGATGAGCGGACAAACGTCAAAACAGCCATCACAGCATTTCGTACTTTAAGTAGTAATGTGTGCATTACTGTGTTCCGGTTTTGAAGGCTAAGGGTGCTTGTGAAATGACAGCCATATGGGAATTATCAACTTGTGTCTCGGGGTGACGAGGGCAGTGGCAGTGCCCCCAAATCTTTATGATTAAAGCTCTGAGTGGCACTGCAACTGCTATGGATAGGAATATCGCTTACCACCAGACACGTCTTATTCGTTTCGTTACTTGGCGTTAAAAAAAAACAAAATCTAATGTGTCGGACAACCACACCATTTGTTTCAAATGAGTGAAATCCCTGTACTATGAATACCAGAGCAACGGAATTCCGTGAATGAAAGTGAATTAACTTTTCTGTATTGGTTCTAATCTGAGAACCAATATAGAAAAGTTCATTCCCCAAACTGGTCCTGCCGGGAATTGAACCCGAGACGTCCTCATCTAGCGCCCACAGTATTAACCATTGGGCCATAGAGGTAGTTAAGACTGATGAACATTAAATGAGCAATTCACATAACTTATCTTTAATTTCTCTGCACGTTCTTTTAAGTACCGTTACCGTACAGTCACTTTCGTAAATACAATTTCGAGTGAACAATTTAAATCACTCAATAAATAAAGCACTCGAAGGAAAGTTTAAGTGAGAACAAAATAAACACAAACGTCGTTAGAGTCGTCTCGCAATCAGGGAGACAGCCACTATCGGCAGTCCCCTTTGCGCTGCAGTCTTAAATACTGAAGTAGAAATTGTAGATATGTCGAACGAAATTATTATTTTATCACTTTGTACCACAGTTTGCTTGCAATTTTATTATGAAGAGAAGAAATTGAGAGGCAGATATGATTATTTTTTTATCATAATAAAGTTGAAACATATTGTAGCATAAATATTCTGTTTTGGGAACCCTTTTTCTAAGGTGTTTTCATACTTACATAATTCTGTACATGCTTGTGTATTCTACTGTATGTGCTTATTCTTTAAATTTCACATTTACATAACAAAGAAGCCGTGGCAGCCTAATGGTTTGACGTACCTCCTCTCAAGCAGCGGGCGTGAGTTCGAATCCGGGCCAGTAGCTTTACATTAAGCTCATATTATATAATTTTCTATAAAATGTGAATATTATATCAAACAAGAATTATATGAAGTTAAATTACAGAAAGTGAAATCGGTCCAAATAAAAATTATATTAAATGAATGGTATTTATCGAGTTCTCAGGTTTTCGCGATTGTTACACATAGGAAATGATACTATTTTTCCGGATTTAAATCGCGTATATTTGTTTTTTCAAATTAACCTTTTTGTTTGGTTTGTTTGGAAAAACAAATATACAGGATTTAAATCCGGAAAAATAGTTTCATTTCCTATGAATGGTATTTGTTTTGAAATTAGTGTATATAATTTTCATATAAATGAGGCGCACCCCTGCAAAATGACAACTTTTCTGCAGAGAGGTTTAAAATTTTAGGAACGAAATTAGTCGGTTATTTTTTATTATTGAAAAGGAGATAAAATTTCACATATACGCAATTTGTTTCATGTATTTACATTATTTTTATAACTCTCATATGTATTAGAAACACTTTTCACTTGTGGTTTTATTATGCAATGAGTACGATTTTCAGATTTATAAACGTTTGGTGTTGTATGTATCATTTTCTAATGTTATTCTAAGCAATTTATTTTCGTTAGGGCTAAGAAAGATGACCATAATTGATTATGTTTTTGTTTGTTTCAGGGGCTTTGGATTTATTACATTCGGCGACGCGGCTAGTGTAGACAAAGTTTTAGCGCAAGGAACACACGAATTAGATGGCAAAAAGGTGTGTATTATTTACATTATTTAGTTAAGCAGGGAGTCTCAAAATTTAGCGATAAGCAGTGGCAAGGGCCCAGTTGCCCAGTTTGTAAGAACCTAGAAAAAATATATTTAAAAATGTGAGTGTGAGTCCTTACAAACTTCGATTTCTTCTAGTCTCAGTGTGGAATTTTTTGGGACCGCCCCATATTTTTGTACATTAGTTTTGATTATAGTGACCCTCTCTAACGAAACTTAGGGTATACGAGAAGGGCACAATGACTTGCGCGAGTTTGTCCACGCAGGGACCATCTAAGTTAGGTCCTAACCCCAGATCGGTCCGTTTGCACGGACTTCATCCGGTTCTCTAGTGAGTCACCTAGGGTGCACGTACAGCACCCTACATCCGGGTTCGCCAGAGACGTCCGTGAAGGCGTATCGGCGGAGGGCTGAGGCCGGACGCCCGCCGTAACCTGGTCTTGCCGGGGAGCCCGTAGTCTCTACGGAAAGCAATATCTCTCGGGTCGGTGATCTATTAGGATCCCTTCAAACCTTGGCCTCTGTATCATAAAACGTTCCATGGGATCTACATTTATTAGGGCACGAAGCAACGATGTAATCGTTACAATAATAGGTATTATCATGACCATTTGTACTCTAATTAACGCCGTTAACAACACAATATTCTTGACACAGTAGTAAAGTAATGTCAGACAAATTATCATTTGGTAACGCTTGGTTCTCATTAGTATTAAGATCTAATTTATAATTGAGCTTTAAATTCGGTCTCCTGGGCCTGTTCAAAATACCAATAAGTGTTGCGCCGGCGCCGAGTCAATAGTGACGGAGCTCATCGTCAACACAATATTCACAATGCAATAAGTTATTCGAACTAGACTCAGTACCGCTTCCTGTGTTCTGTATTCTGTACTATCCGCGCCTCCACCTGACTGAAGAACTGTTCTATTGAAGATATGTAACACAGGATATTTGTTAGAGATTTCGCAAGATCGTGATGAACGCGGTCGTGAGTGAAAACCTGAGAAATATTTCTTATTTCTAAACTTTCAAACGAACTCGAGATCTTGGATTTAAAGGTTGATGCAAGCACCAATTTCTTTCCCTGTCCCTGTACTCGCGAGTTCAATATTTCTCGCTGCTCTAAGCGAGATATCGAAACATTAAATAAATTGTTAGATATATTTGATTTTTGTGATAGTTACTCACTACAAGTACCTTTAAATTTTAATTGAATTAATATTCAATTATTTTTGTGAAATTACTCCACTAGTTTGTTATAATTATTGATACAAAGGATAGTGGAGTAATTTCACAAAAATAATTGAATATCAACTCAATCAAAATTTAAAATACAGTGAATAGACATCTCTCGCCAGGGCTGGTAGCTGCAAAAGTATCTAACAGGGTGATAAAACTTTCATAGATGGCGCTACGACTAAAACGTCGTTGAAAAACCAAATACAAAGACACGATAACAAGCACATAGAAAAAATCGTGAGGTCCGCTGGTTCGTTCCGTGCCTTAGTTGGTATAGCGTTTGGCACGGTAAGCTAGAAGACGTCGGTTCGAATCCGGCCGCATCGAAGGATTTTTTTCTGAGTGTTCGATCTTTGTATTAATAATTACAAGTACCTTTCCTTTAGAAAGGTTTAATTTGCCATACATAAATAACACCATAAAATATTATCTTCATTTAAGTACGAAGCATCGACGTTAGAAACACATAGGAAAAAAATGCTGTTTTTCGACATAATCGTTTTCTATCTCTATACAGATAGTATAATAACGTTTCTCAAGTTTTCTTATTCCCTCCGAAAAAAAATCACTTAAAAACGAGGGCCGTAACTGCATTGTCATCGTCAAATTTTGTTTCACGAACATAGTGTTTTAACTTTGGGAATAAGTGAAAATCACCACAAGCCAATTGAATATTGCGGATGATTAAAATTTTATACCCACGTATGCGGATTCCTGTGAGTGCAACTTTGGAGCGAGGGGTCATTGCTGTGGTCAAACAAGACGCGTTACGATATCTTTCCGTATTTGTATTTTAATTACTAAAATAAATAGCTTTATTAATAAAATAAATCACGCGGCTCGAAGATGAAAGTATGTATTATCGTACTTCTTTTGAGAAAAGAATTCATAATTCCAAAACACAGAGACCATAACTTTGCTGCTGAGGGAATAACATGAAATGTTGTTGGACTAGATGAAAAAGCAGGTCGTTTCGAGAACATGTTTTTTTATTACTGGGCCAAAATGTGGAACCCATACCTCATTCATGATTACGAAACGACGGCAAAAGTTTTCGAATCACATTGAAAGATTTCGAGATTCTGCTACGTAACTTAAAAAAAAGGTCGAATCTTGTTTTCTTCGGTTAACATTTGCGAAACCCATCTTACCGATACTTCTCTAAATCTCGAAGAGTCTGTTAAAACAGGTGAACTCTACCAACTCGAAGCTTCAGGATATTTCTTAGATATTTTACAGGAATTCCTTTGTCGTGAAATACTATTTTTTTCTTCAAATTTTATGATAATTTCTGGATTCACTTCTTGAGAATTGTTTTTGCAGCTAAATCTGCCTCTTTAAAGTTCTACTACCCTATATATGATCGCGGAATAGACAAAAGTCAGTTCTTAATATTTCTTGAATGTGCAATAAATATTATTTGGTAGACGTTTTTTTCAAGAATAGGGACTTTATTACCACGCATACACCAATTTTATACATATTTGGTTGGTTTTGATAACTACTTACAAGAAAATCGTGTGATATTGAAAGAGGTTCAACCTACATAACACTATCAAAATGTCTCAGATAAACTAGTAACGCAAAAATTTATAGGCATATTACAGAATATCAGAGATTTCATGAACTATCTCTTTATTCCTTGTTCACGCAGTATTAATTGCGTGAAGCGGATTCCTCGTGGAGAATTGATCTCTTAAGGAGGTTTTCGACCGGCGAGGCGAGGCGAGATGAGGCGAGACGAGATTTGAAATTTGTGTGACAAAATTTATATTCTCTACTAGCCCATCTTCGGTGGAAATTATCTGGATTGACGAGGACGGGCGAGGAGAGAATGGAAATATTTGTTGATGTAATATTGAACCATATTGCTGCTAATATAGAGTGTTATACTCTTTAACGGAAATACGACTTCTCGCGCGATCTCGCGGGTACTCGCACGGTCTCCACATTTATTTAACAATAATAATTTACGGGACATGTTAGTTCAGTAGCGTATTTATCGCCAGATGAACTGAACAGTACTGAATCTTAACATTTCACTAACAGCTCGCGATGGCTCGCGCGAGCTATTAATGGCAATTGTTGGTGGAATTAGAAACCAGAGACGCAACATTGTGACGACGTGTCGATGATAAAATGTCGCGACATCATGATATTATCATTATCAATAGTTGCCTTGTTCGTTCCGTCACTTTATGTTATATATATATATTCGTGTGTTTTACATCTATACCGACGACGTGGTAACTATACTATCATTACGCCCTAAAAAGTGGCACTAATTTATCAACGGAGGTGTTTCACGATTTTAGTCTCCGAAGACTTAACTACCGCTTGTGTGACATGACTTTAAGAGTTTATTGACGCATCTAGAGAGAGATAAAATTCTCCCCTTCGGTCAAATAGCCTTGGCGCTCGCCATAAATAGTTGAATCACCACTGGCTTTTAATATATCGACTCGGAAATTTTGTACTTCATGGCAATTATGAGCATGCAACTTTATTTGCGATGAAAAGTAAAATGTGTTTAAAAGAGTGGTTTGTTATTTTCCTCTTTTCAATTGTTCATTGGGTTTTTTATCAATTAAGTGGTGTCACTTAAGTATTGTATTTCTTAATATAAATGAACACGCGAACATACCAATGGTACGCCGGTATATCTGTTGACGAATTGGCTGGTTTGTAGAATATTTAATAATCATTCAATTCTATTTTAACTTCACCAATTCAATTTCAGCCTCGGGTTATTTTAAGACAGGATCGTAAGTCTTTGTGTGTTGATCTTTCAACTTGAAAGATAGCACTTCTGCTACTAGAGAGAAATAGGTTAGGCGGTGATATCCACGGAACCTTTACGCTCTACAGGGTAGATTTCCAGAACTAAATTTATATTAAAACAATATAAGGCAGACTACAGAACATTTGCAAAAAGAAACATAGAAACAGTCCTAATGTTAGTCATTATTTATAACCCAATAAAGAAAATAAGACATACTAATGATGGTATGAAGGGAATTTGAATCGTAACCGAAGATATATACCGTTTTTATAGTTACTTATGCTAATGTGCTGTGTCCATCGCCGGTTTACGAGTTCAATGTATCCCAGAAATGACAAGCGAATTGCTCAACTGTGGCAACATGTTTATTATATTGTACAACCTCGTCGTGTAAGAAACTATAGGCGATGTACAGTAAACCAAAAAGTACTGATCAGCTTAAACGGTGTTTTACATTAACAATAATAGCGTTTTTAAACAGGTGTATACATAATATAATATTAATTTTAGTAAGTTCGGTATTCGAACCTCGGCCTTTAAATTGAAAAGAATAGTTCTCCCAGTAGACTTTGGTAGCAGTAGAGCTCCTTGTGAAGTTTTCGTTTAGGGAAGTGCTGCCACCTTACATATTTCAACTGCCAAGTAATAATGTGAGCATTCGTGAAACTTTTCAACTTATGTCTCAGGGTGACCGGCGCAATGGTCAGATCAAGTGACGGGACGAACAAGTCATGCGCCTGATGGTAACCCACACCCTGTCCATAACAGTTATAGTGCCACTCAGAGCACACAAATCACAAAGATCTGCCACTGCGCCCGTCACCCTGAGGCATAAGTTGACAAATCTCATGTGCCTATAAGTTCACCACAACCCTTATCCTTCGAAACCCGGAACGAGTAATGCTAACATTACTGGTTGGCGGCAGAAATAGGTAAGGTGGCAGTACTTCCCTGGACGAACTCTTTCACAAGGAGCTCTACTGCTACTAACTGACTCTTAGTATAATAAAGTCACAAGCGATCATACGTCAATAGTTATTTTATCACAATATATGAATGTTATAAAAATAATATGATCTATATTATAATGTGAAATTGTATCTCTCTTAAGCATAAATAGTTATCGGCCTATTTCATTAATATTTCTTGAGAAGTTGTAATTTTGCGGATTTTACCTTAATACGCCAAGTTTGCGATCAGTACAAGTTAGTTAGGTTTATTCCCTGTACTTCCGTTTATTCAATTCCACGTGGTATAATTGCAACCTTAAAATGTCATATTTATTCCTGTTAATTCCATGTAATTTTAAACTATTTTTACACCTGACTGTTCTTCCACGTTAGATCTTTAGAAGTTCATTAACCCCATTTCCAATTTGAACCAATGTTTTAAAGAGTCTATAATTGCAGAATATGCGGTAGTAAAATACTATTTTATTTTTACTTTTTTACTATTTTTTTGAATATATTACAAATATAGTTATTTGTAATACATTTTTTTTAATAATTATTCATTATAATTGTCGCTTTGTATTATTTGCGTCAGTAATCATCTTCAGGTTTTCTTATTCTCATTCTGACTCGTACAAGTGTTCAATTATACGAGAAAAAAAGTCGATTACAATCGTTCGCCGCGAAATAATCTAGATAAATTACAGCCAACGCCGTTGCTTACTTTGATTAAATTGCAGTCGACTGGTGGAAGATTAGTCGAAGGCTCGCAAATCGAGCGTCAAGAGCATTTTCTCAATTTACATAAAACGAACGCGGAAAATCACAATAGTGTTTTCATTTCGTATTTGCCATGTTTCCGATTGTTTTACGAGTACGTGCCAATGACACAAAAATTGTAAGCGAATTTTCTCCAAAGACGTATAAAACGTGATTGTAATTGAGAATTTAGACTTCCGGTATGGATTATAATGTCTGAGAATTAGAGGCATTTTTCTATGATGGTAATAAACAAAAAGAGATTAAATTTAAGTAATTCTGGACACCTTTATTTTGCTACTAGCGGTATTAAAATGATATTGAAATGAAATCAAGCAAATTGAGTTTCGACCTTTCGCAGAAAATGTTCGAAATAACGAGGATTTATTGAAAATTTAATATTTTTACTGCGAAGTCTGTACAATTGAGATCGACTGTTTTAGGTCAATAACAAATGAAAATAAATAAATAAAATGTAGACGAGTAACAAGAGAATACCATTAAAAGGTTTTCAGAAAGTTAATCCTGTCAGGCAAAATTTTTAGGAGCAAATTCAGCTATTGTTATATGCCCGGCGTAATTTTGTTAACTAATTTCAAGAATTCAATTTGGAAAGAGAATTTGTCTCTGGGACTATTGAAGTATTTGTTTGTAAAAATTTCATTTTATGACTCTATTTTCACAATGTACAAACATTTTCTAAGTAACCATTACAGTATGGTAGTTTTCAACCTTGTTAAGATACAAAAATAGAAAGATGAAGCTGGACACTTTTTTAATCGTTTGAAATTGACTAAATATTTGACACAATATTAATTATTGCTTTCATTCCCTCACAAAAATATGATGAAAATTTATATGAAACTAGTTTGTCTATATCTCAAATAACACCAGAATAATTAATCTTTAAAATCAATAATGAGTGATGCTCCGTCCTTTTTTACAAAGCGGTCGCTATGTAGCTTGTATGGCGCCATTAAACGACGTATGACGTCACAAATTAATATCGCATTTTTTCTGTCTCCTGATTACTGAATGCCTGTAACTGTTATATTTTCCAGTGATAATGAAATGCTATAGTTATACAGCCTATGTAATCACATTGCTGGATATAGTCCTGCTCTCATAATAAGACGGCTTGGGCTGTACTTCCCACGCGAACTCAATGTGAATTGTGAACTTCACACGTATCGCTTTTATGAAATCCTGTGTTATAGTTGTAATTGGGTGGGATATAAAGCGCGGGATCTACATGCGAGAATAGCAGTACCTCGCGTTTAAGTCGTTCTCTCGCAAGTCACGGCCTGTTGTGCTAGCCCTAATACTAATGTCTGTAACTGTACCAATGAAATTAAATAAATCATTCATTGACTTACAATTGTATGGACGTCGGGTCCGCGCTAAAAAGTGTCCGCACTTGTAGGGCGCTAAAATCGTATACAGAGCGCCAAACTCCGCTTTAGTCTTCATTTGTTCGACTGACAGCGCGATACTGCGATGACATTACAATTTAAATTTCGAATAGGTTGACTTGGGACATTTTTTTCGTGGTTTTTGTATTAGACCCGTCGTCCATTTATTTGTAAGTCAATGAAATTAAATTGATTTACAGATGTGTGTACATTTCTTCACACTGTTTTCTTTCACCGAAAAACTCATGGTAAATTAGAAATAAACGGCTATAAATTCCGAAAAACAGAGGTGCAAGCATATCCCACGAATGACCATTTGCTTGAGAGGCGGTAGGTCATGCTATATCAAAATGCTATGTATGAGGCGATTATTACACTGCATCGCGCCCCGCGACGGAGAGTGGGGCGCGGAATCACGCGCACGGTGGCGGAGACGCAGAACTGCGTCAACGTGCAGTTTAATCTGCGCGGGGGCAGCGGTCTAGCGGCCTCGCGTCACTTAAAGTACTCGCTTCGCAGTTGATAGACATAGTGATTGTATATGTAGCTGAGATCCTTCTTTGATAAGTATGGTTAATAATACAGAACTCATTCAGGACGCTGCAGCTATATTGTCCATTTGGTTGTTGTTTACTCAAATAAAAAGACACCGAAGATATTGGATACATCCCTTATTACGATCCAGATCGATAAATGGATAATTTCAACTTCATTACAAAGATTTAAGAAAATATGAAGATAAATATCGTCTATTTTCAATAGTAAACATAAATTTAACGTCGAGATCTATTGTAGAAAACTAAACATGTCCTTAAGCTTAAAAATCTGCGCGGTATTGCGGAACGCAGTGTGCTATATCCTGCGGTTCGTCGCGCTCTCCGCGCGGGGGCGCGGTAAAACCGTGCGCGCCGCGCTCCCGCGGAGATGCCTTGTCAGTGTGTTCGACGGCGCGTGTTTTCCATACAAGCTGAGGTACTTCAGTACATCGTTAAAAAACGCAGCTCCGCGCTCCGTCGCGGGGCGCGGTACAGCATGATAATCGCCTGAAACGTTTTATTGGTTTGAATAGTAGGTAGGTAACTATTTATTAACTATTATTCTTTATTTACTTGTTTATTATTCAAATGCCATGCAATGCCACTTCTCAGTTCTGTTATAGTAATTAGTGGTTAGTGGTTAGCGGTTAGAAATTATCTTTAAAGTTTTTTTTCATTTTTTATAATATCAAGTGACGGGACGAACAAGTTGTGCACCTGATGGTATGGTACACGCCTGTTCATAACAGTTGCAGACCCAGTCAGAGCTTTAAATCGCAAAAATTTAAGGGGCACTGCCACTGCGCCCGTCACCCTGAGACATAAGTTGACACGTCCCGTGTGTCTGTAACTTCACCAGTATCCTTCCAAATCAGAACACAGTAACGCTGACATTACTACTGTTTGGCGGCAGACATAGGTAAGGTTTCAGTATCACCCTGGACGAACTCTTTCACAAGGAGCTGTATTGCTACTAAACATTTTAATTATGTTTTAATTGCCTACTCTTTGTTGACCCAAATAAATTTAAAAAAGGAAAATAAGAAGCAAATCTTTAATTTTTAGATAGGGTTGTGTATATATATATATATATATATTGAGAATAAGCTGTTACATGCGTGGAATAGCTGTAATAATGCAGACACTCATACCTAGGAAATCCTTTATCGCGGATGCCATGGATACACATTTAGACAACCACATATTACAGCGAAAGTCGCGAGAGAAGTAAATGTAGGCCATACGAATATTTCTCTCGGTTCGGGAATCGAATCCGAGACCTCTACGTGGCAGTTCAGCATGGTAACATGGTTCAACCACGGAGTCAGTTATACCCAAATTATGTAGAGAACTCATTGTTTTTAATATTTTTTAAAGCAAAAACATCGCATGTCTGTAAATCGTCGGTTGGTCAACGAATTTTTCGGTTATACATACTACGCGTCTATCATAATTTTTGTGTCGCGAATGTACACATAATTTTTTACAAACTTCAATGATGTTGGTATTAAATGCAATCACGGACATCCTCACTATCG
>NW_020654810.1:16195161-16382625 GCF_003589595.1 Hyposmocoma kahamanoa
TTCAATGATGTTGGTATTAAATGCAATCACGGACATCCTCACTATCGAAAATGACTATACTCGAAATTTTATTATAACGTCATATCTGTTAAATGTTCTTTATGCGGGAACATGTTTATATCGGAGATTCAAATGAATAAGTTTTATGGTAGTAAGATAGATGAATCTGCATAAGTTTATCTCGACTCCTCGATATCTTAAATATAAGTAAAAGTTTTCCCATTTATATTTGATTGAAAAGAAATATTGAAACTTATTTACTCCTCCATTCAACTTTGTTCCAAGACTCATCGATTGGAAATGTTTTCAACAAGTAGGTTACTGACTACTTTATGAAAGAAGTTTTATTAATTTAAATTGGATTTTAACAACGATGCAATTTATGAAAGTCTAAAGAATAAATAAAGAAAGAGAAAGAGACCGAGAGATAGAGAGTAGACAATGACATTGTTATATGAAAGTGTGTTTTGTTTTACAAGTAACACTTCGATAAAATATCGAGTGGCTTGATTATCTCCGTGGTCGTGTGGTTTGTACACCGGCTTTTATGGTGACGCTATTCTGGGGTCCCTGGTTTGATTCCCAGCTTGGTCAATCTAGAAAATTATCTTATATATATTATCTCGGGTCTGGTGTTTGTGGTACTATCGTTGTTTCCGATTTCGATTTATATTTATAAATACTTTATGTACTTACTTTGAGATCGGAGCAACGAATGTGATGTTGTCTAATATTTATTCATTATTATTTCTTTATTTTATTTATGTATCAAGAGAAGATATCAAATGCAAAAGTTTTATGTAAACTTTGTACGTAATGTATTTGAGCAGATTATTAAAATTTGCTTAGAATTTCAAATTTAAGAGAAGGATATTTTATAAAAATAAATTCCATCTAATATTATTTAAATGTTTATCGTTTTATTGCCCATAAATCTGCGTTAGAGTGACCTATCAAAACGACATCGTCGACGTATCCTGAACGTGACACAAATGTCTCCTCTCATCTCGGTTAAAAGGCATTTACGATCCCGCATTAATAAATCACGTCGAATTTAAAATACAGCGGGCATTTTTCGAAAAATTAAAATTTTCACTTCCACGGGAAATGTTGGAATGTTTTATGCGGTTTTATATCGGTGTCCAAAAACATTATGCATTTTGTAACCAGTTGATAAAAATTCACGCATATTTGGTGTAATCGAATTTGCAAGTATTTTGGTTAACTTTATAATTTTAACACGCTCGGAGTAGGTGAAATTGTGACTGCTATTGACTGTTATTCAGCGCGCTGGAGTATCATTAATTAATTGCGGTATAAGATCATACGAAATGTGAACACACGACTATACTTCTATCCGTTACTACCTAGTTTTGTTGTCGTAGCTTCTACGTCGTAGCTTGTAGCAAGTGCGTAGTATCCTAAAAGGTTGTGTAACCTTTAAGGATACTACGTGCGTGTGATCTATTGACTCACTTTTGAGCACAGAATAATGTTGTAACATTTTCCTCGTTTAAAATACACCTCATTTTTATAAAAAATCGCCGTCGACACCATAGGCACATAAATCCCTATCCATAGACAACCATGGCGTAACGAATTGCGTTGTTAAAGCGGTTTATGTAAGTTGCATGGGCTTTTATTTCGAGGCCAATTAAAAATTCCTTTTCCCGTTTGAGGCCCACTGGGACGGCTTTTGTCGCGGCCGGATCTGCGTAGGGCGTGATGTCTCTTAAATTTCGCAAGTGAGGCTAAACGAGACAGCGTATAAGACCTAAGTTGTATTAAGTACAGTTGGGTTTCTTAAGTGTACTATTGGGGAGAGTATATTAAGGGAATTCCGAGGATATTAACCCTAATAGGAGTAGAATATATTTTCAAGATATAATGTAATAACCAGACATAAACTTCAAGGTAATGATACACATAGAGTGAATAACACCTACCTCTGAAATCCCGGACTCGTTGTTTGTATTTTAGTGTATTTAAAAGAAAAGTTTTGTAATAATCAGCAGAAATAATTAACCTCGATATTATTGATACAAAGATAGATCTAACATTACGTTTGTAAAGAAAAATTCCTTCTATCCGACTGGAGTCGAACCAGTAATTCGTTTGCCAAACAAAAAACCTTCATAGGTTTCGTATAGGTGACGTTACGGCAAAAAAACCACTAAAACTAAAACACAAAGATCTGCAACACGCTCATAGAGAAATTCGTAAGGTCTTCTAACTCGTTCGGAGCGGGTTTGAAGAAGGATAACCCGGTTAGGCGAAAAAGTCGCTGGTTCGACTCCAGCCGGATCGAAGGATTTTCGTTTTGTTCGAATCTTGTATCAATAATAACAACAAACTAGTGGAATATTTTTATTTTATTTTTTTAAATATGAATATCATTGTAGTAAAAATATGATATTCAATAAAATGAATGATATTGTCTTGATTTTTTTCAATTATTTCTCACTTTCAGAGAGGTATTATTCACTCTATACGTTTTATGAAACTCACGAAAACTTGTTTTTCAATTCCGATATCTGGTAATAATAAATAGACACTAACTTTTATGATTAACTGCACAATACGCATCGTGTTCGAAGTAGCATCACAGATTTTTTTAGGTCATAATAAATAACTAAAACGCAGCCCAATAAATTTCCCAACTCACACGTTTTGCGAAACTGCAACAGCGACAGTAGCAGCCATTGAAAAACATAAGTAGTCGAAATCCGATGGCCAGTCGAGTTGAAAAAGCGCTTAATTAAATTCCGATGTGTATTCGTCGAATCACGTTCGCTTTTAACGCATTTAATTCGCAATGATCATAAATTCATATTGCCATCTAACACGTTCTGCGCTCTCTGGGTGAATTCGAAAATACAGAGCTATGTACTAGTCGCCGTCGTCCATGGAAATAAAATGCTTTCAAATGCAGCCATTGAAGTATGTTACCGTGCAGCTGCATGAATTTGCTGCTATTTGAATTATTGCATAACTTGTAAACACGTTTGAGACTAGTCGCGCTCGCGACACGAATTCCTTTCGTTCGTCTATAATCGATGTCTTTTACTCTTTTCGAGGAACTTTTAATATGAAAATATTTTATGTGCGTTTTGGTATGAAATAACAATTTGTGTGGTTGAATAAGGGCATGGCAAGCAGCCAAAGGATTAAGACAAGAACACTGCAGCTATACGGAAAAATAATGCGACTAAATAATTTCCTTAACGTACGATTCGTAATAAAGCCGAATAAAAACGCTCTGGATAAGAAATGTTTACATTATCATTTTCGCAGAAACATTATTGCTACGAAAACTATTTGGTCGTCTATAAACACTTTTATATGTAAAAAGCTAGTGGGAAGATTTCATAACCTTCCTTTTATCGAATAATATCTCAACTTTAAGGGAGAAAATCTAAAATCAAGAAAAATTGGAGGTAGAAAAATGACTTCACGTCTTCAGCAATCTCTTATTAAAAGAGCAGAATCCCGGGCCCGCTGTAAACACGGCTGTTACGTAAGCACTCCGTAGTTAGCGGTAACGTCTGGAGCGGTTACTCTAAACGCGCTAAGTGATTTTTATCGTCCGACGATTACCCGACAACGTTGCGAACACACATTTGTGTGCCACCACTACATAACGTGGACTCGGCGTGTTTTTGCGCCAGATTACCCGTTTAAACAAACCGGGAAAACACCAAATAAAGGGAAGTACTAACCGACGCCCGCGTTATTCTTCCGAAATTAACTCATAACGCCAAGTGCTTGAAATTTTTTTTTGGTCTGTAATCTGCTTTAATGGGCACGCGGCCAGTAGCTTTTGTAAATCGGTTGCACGCGAGTACCGCGAAACGGGAATATCTAAATAGTGCCTACATACATTTTTAATGTCATTTTAATGCCACGCTTCAGTCTGATTGTAGCAGCGATTAATGCTTCAAATGTCTCCTTGCTTGGTCTTTAAGTTCACTTGGATAGGTACCCACAAAAATACCATGTATTTTTTCAAGTTTACTTGGTAAGGGGGTATATTTTGTGTTCCTACTACATATAGACCATGTTGGAAGAAGTTTAAGTTTTTGTTCATGTTACAAAAGATTTTTTTTTCAACAAATTACGTGTTATTCTCAAACAAAGTTAAATATTATACAAGCACAATTAAAGCCCACTGCTTGAAGCGCCAGCGTAAAACATATGAAAAGAAATTAAATGTGTTTCAACAAAAAGTCTCAAGAATGAAATAAAATGATTAAAAATATGTACATACGTTAATATATTAGGCGTAGGTAGCATAAAAAAACAACGCGTCGCCTGCGGTCCCGAAGTAATAAGTTGAAGTTGAGGTCATGTCCCCCACCTGAAGAGATCGGGGGACAGGAATGCTTAATATGAAGTCCTTTACCCGCATCAGGCTCCCGAATAACATCGCCTACTTACTTAAAGTAAACATATGCAGTTTCAATTTATTTCAATTTATTTACAGACTTCATACTTTGAAATATACATTATTTAGTAGTTCCACTTACATAGCTCGATTCTATTTAAAAAAAAATCAACGTATTCAAATACCATGGGCAATTTGTAACTTACGTGATGTGAAAATATAATGCAAAGCGCGAAACTTATTTCAGCTATCACGTTGATTTAAATTTTTCCGAGAAAATAGAAAGAGTTTTAAAACTGTATTTTATATTCCAGCGATCAACAATCTGGATTTCGTATGCGAGTCTGCGAGCTAAATAATATACCAAGTATTTTGCCACCGTGTTTACGTTTGGCTGACAGGCATTCATTCTATGCACGAAAAGTTTCTCGCAGCCCTGTCAGTCGGGAGTCGGGAGCAAACTTCTCGGACATCAGGAACCACCGTAGATACAGTTGCACAATGGAATAAAGTAACATCGGAAGCTCGTTGGAGTTAATAAATAATACAGAAGCGGAGTGACATGCGCAGAGTGCAGCAGGAGCATCCTAAGTCTGTTTTGACTGCAAATATCTGCGCCGGATGGCGGTCGGTATGCCGGTCACGGATGCCGGCGGCGTTTGCTGGATGGGTCACGGGATGTATGTCAATGCCTCGGATAGCGTTGACATTTGTACTAATCAGGAAGGGATTTAGTACGTGGTTATGACAAGCTTTGTAACAAGTAAGATAGACCAGTAGATTCGGAAACAAGTAATGACAATAAGGACTAATTCGAACTATTTTTAACATAATATTTCGTGAAAACATCAATTTCACATTCCTTCAGTTTTTCTAAATTTTAACGTCATTTACGAAAGCATTGTTACGTAGAAATTAATTACTAAAATAACATCTACAGGGTTCGACGTATAGTAGGTTTAAGTATGTATATGATCAACGTTTTAAACTGGCTCGCTCGGCCGGAGTGCGTAATCTTTGTCTCGCGAGACCACCGACCACATTGTCCGGTGCCTCTGCTACCGGCTTTGTGATCGCTAAGTCCAGATATTCAGCTTAAACTCCACTTGTGTTCAATCGATTTTCTCTTTATCGATTTAAAAGATCAAGCGCTATTACAAAAGATTATAAGGAGGAACTACAAAGAAATTTACTTTTATTTTAGACCTTCAACAATTTGAAGCCAAACAAATAATACGAAAACGAAAACAATAAAGGAAGGTACCACTCAAATAAATGTAAAGCTAATTAACAAGGGTATTAAGAAAAGCGAACTATGTCGTTAAGGTCCTCGACAATTGTAGCGGACGTGAGCACAGTGAAGGAAAAGGGCGATGAATAAAACACACGTTAATAGCTGCGCGTCTAACTACACAAAGAGCCCACATTAGCACCTAACGAATAAGGTTCGGCTGATGGATAAGATTACGTCTCTTTTCTTCCGCCCGTTTATGTTTTCGGCGGCGCTGTTTAAGAGAAAGTAATATCTGACAAAGTGGTGAATATATATGTCGGCTGCACTTAGATGCGAAGCATAGGCCGAAGAAGGCCAGTGTGTCGGTTCCCACGAGGCTGCTTGTCTCGTGTTACACCGAAAAGAATCCCATTTTTTTTGTCAGAGAATTAAACGAGCGATAAAATTCTTGCGCCGTCGCATGAAAATGTGCGTTACCTGTCTTGCATATTTATGCGTGCCTTAGTAATGACGTTTGTCGGGCCTTGTCCTAGCGGAGTTTCATTACTGCTTGTCTTTGAAGCGTTAAGCAAAGCTTTACTTCGTAAACAGTCTGTGTCAAGTGTTTTCCGATCGTATCGCAACTTGTTTGCATTTTTCTCCATTGAAACAAATGCTCTATCAATTAAAATAATGCTCAATAAGAGCGTGGTTATCTCTCTACGCGGCGAAGTTGCGCCTCGTTAAGTCTTTCTCGCTGAGGTGTTCCGGAGACCCGTATTTCTATTTCTGTTCAACGAACCTTATATTAAGCCATCGCACTGTACAGAAGTACTCCACAAGCTTGTTCTAAGAATGTGGGTACATAAGTCGTCACCAAACATTAACTCTGGCTTAACTGTGCAATATCATTTATCTCGGCGTGGGTAAATATTGTTCTTAATTTAATTCAAGTTAGTTTGAGCGCATGTGGGCGACACGGCGCGGGCGAAGTGATGTAGGCGACGGCAGCGCTCGGCGGGCCACAAGTCGCACGTTGCACATCAAATATTTCAGGGGAACGGTCTGGAATATACTTGCAATAGCTCGCCCCTAATCTTGAGCCAAGTTGAGTATTGCACCTGCAGCCAAATTCGTTCCAATTAGGAGGAGTTTACAGTGCGCATTGCCGACTGAACAGCAAATGATGCGGTCCCCACTTAGCGTCGCCCGTCGACACTCACGTGTCGTCTGCACGTAAATAAATTCAGTTACCGCTTGCACTGAGTGCACGTCATTAAACTTTCTTGTCCTTAGCACCGCGCGGCGTGTGACGTTTGTTAATTATCGAGATTTTAATTGAAACTTAAGTAGGGCTTGGCTGACTACAGGTTGGTAAAGTAATGGTACGAAGAAACATTTTTATGCTTAGCAAAACACGCGATAAAACTAGTTGGTAAACTTTCACTATAAGATTTGTTTTTGTATTTTGCAATAATTGTTTCCTTACACGAGCACTTTAACATTTAGATGCAAAAATCGTGCCATTGATTTCGACTCTGCAATTATGTTTGCTGTTGAATAGCGGATAGGTAAGTTTTTGACGTGACGTCATTGTCTTTCTTAAACTATTATAATAAGACATGAATAACGACTATTGCCTATTATATAAACCAATATTCTATTCGTACGACGTAAACACTATTACGTAATATTTATTTCTCGATGGAATTATTCTATTCGACGAAATTCACTTCACAAAAATCGGTTTCCTCAAAGTAGGCTCAACGGAAAATTTAAAATAGGTCAAACCCATGTAGCGATGTGACGAATGTACTGGATTAAGGACATTTTATATTCAAACTTGTATTGCTAACACTGAATAAGAAAACAAAATTCTGCTGTAAGTCACTCACCCGTTATACCGAGCATTATTCTAGCGTCTCCTGAAACCCCGAGACATCGATACTGACTGTTTGCTTAATATAAAATTTACCGTAATCGACTTTACATCGATGCCTTCGCGGTATAAGCGAACATGCTCTTTTCGAGCTGTAGTGATATCCCACTAATGTACTTTCTCCTGCAATCTTTTCTTGCGATGACACGCTAAAACGATAAGGTTATCGATTGAATTTGAATCGTAAGGCGAATGGATTGGGGATTATTTTGGTTTGTTTTGTTAAGGTGGAGTTAGGATAATTTGACGTTAAAAAGCGGTGATGTCAATCTTTACCGCGAGGGAAGTTGTAGGGAGGGGGAGGTCGAAAGAGGGTGCGCCGCGGCGTCGATTGTAATCACGCAAATGGCTCATATCAAAATGTCACATTCGTATCGATATTTTGCTGTCATTTTTGCGCATGAGTATCTAGTTTATTCTGCAATTTATTCATTTTTAAGTATCTCTATACTTTAAATGATTTTATATGTATTTCTTTCCTGATTTTATCAAATTAGATGGTTAGTTAACCCAGCTTTATTTTGATCTCTGGATGTTCCAAGAAAAATATGTAAGATATCCTAAACATTCAAGTGCTATACTTACATCAAAACAAAATTAAATTAAATTATTAAGTGAAACGATAATGCAAATGTTATACTATATACATATAGTATTATAATATTTTTTCGCTTTGTCAGTGTTTTTTTTTTTGTTGTGTTATTTTATAAAAGTAACAAAAGTCGACGATAATACCAACAAGTCATAATAATAAAAATCCGGAAGTCAAAACGTATAAAGCACTCTTTTGGAAGAGTTTCGTTTTATTTTTCTATCGGCCCAGGCTGCCGGCTAGCCACTGACTGCGATCGCCTCCATTAAAATAACTCGTTAAAATTTATCATCGACCCGCTTAATCGCTTTAGCGCCACCATCTGGGGTTTTATGATTTTTCTGCTTGCTCTGTATACTTTCGTGGTCATTTTATAACGTTTACAAAATTGCTTGCGTGAAGCGGTTAAAAGGTTTCAGAAAAACAATTTTATAAAACACCTTTTTGCTTACCGATTTCATTTCCACCTCGAGCGATTGTTCCGAACCGCTTCTAATTATAATAAAATTATTGTAACGAAAAATTAAATTTCCTTTAGAGAAAATCCAATTTAATCAAATTATGTCGGATTTTCTGCTGCTGCGGTAGTCTGTAGCGCACTCAAAAGATAATTAAATAATTAAGAATGTATGAATGACGCTGTAAAGTCGTTTCCCTGATATTGTAATAATGCAGTCCTCTTGGGCAAAATCTTTTGAATTATTCTCTCGCGGCGGTTTCGTAATTACGTGGCAGTGATGTCTACTGCTCGTGCATCTACAGTATTCAACACTAAAAAGACATTTTAGAAATTTATTACAATTTACTTCCGAATGTATTCAGCGAGTTAAAAGGGGCAATTAAACAAAAACACTTCACCTAATTTTAGACTCAATTCACTTGTCTGTTTGTGCTAAATTCGTTATGACGTAGGAATTCGCAAGCCTTGTTTTACTTGCTCTCTATCCTTGTCATTCCTTTTTACTAAATCCACCAAGTCCCGTGCAAAAAATTGAAAATGTTTCTACGGAGTGTGGAAATCCTTCTTCAAAAACGGTAACACGAATGGAAATGAAACATTTTACGTCTAAAAATGTCAAAGGTAGCTTCTTTGGGTTTAAATTTTGCGTTTATAGCGGTCACCACGCGTCGGGGCAAAAACAAAAAGACCAGGAGCGACCGTTCACTGCCGGGAGAAAATCTCAGGGCTTAAACAGTGCCACGTATGAAATAGTGGCGCTCGGTTACATGAAAAAGACGAGAGGCGAAATCGAGTGACAGCACCACGGTGCAGGATTTTCAGTCCGATGCTTTTTTGCAGCCGGGGGTTTTAGGGCTGGACAGTGGAACACGGCAACGAAGCGAATTTATCGCGCCCGCTTTCCCGCTCGACGTGCGGTCCCTGATTAGTTGGCCCTGCGCTTCTCTCGTAGAATTTTTAAGCAAAAGTTGCTCCAAACAGTTGATCGCCTACTATTCTCCCTGGTTTTACCTACCTTATTGCTAACGAACGTTGTAGCTTCACGGTTATTTTAATAGTTCTGTTTTCATTTCAGATTGATCCCAAAGTGGCCTTTCCCAGAAGAGCACATCCGAAGGTAAGCCTTAGATAACATTCACTGGGCTGCGGTTAGACATAAATTGAAATATAAACCAGGATTTATAATAAACTCATTCCAACAATTAAATGCTGCAGGTTAGGGAGCTAGTACAGTTAAGTTACGACATATTGTGAGTGTAAAGGCTTGTTTATTTTCAAACATTTACACAAAATATTATTTTAGGCTGGACATAACTCCCTTTTGCCATTAAGATGTTGGCTCATGATGCATAAATAACTAAGGGCTAATAATTTAGTATGCGGGTTGTGATCCTCAGGCCGTCCGTTTCTAGATAGCCGTCTGATTGAATCGCATAACAACGTATTTAGTTCCTACCATTGTAACTGTATAATTTATACAGGATATGTACATTTAATTAGCTTCAACAAAAAGGTTTTTTTGTATTAAACTGCCTTATAGCTCTTACTTCAATTAGCATTGGAAACAAAAATCAACGTATGAAGTTGTTGTTTTAACGACGATAATAATTTAAGAGGTTTTAAGCTGATTTAAAATAACACTGTATTGAAATTTGAATGATTGATGGTGCTTGTAAGAGCCCTGAAATGTTGGTTAGTTTGAAAAAATAAATATACGCGGTTTGGATCGGTAAAAAAAGTTTCTTTTCCTGTGTAACATTCGCGAAAACCTAAGATATCGACTTGTACCCTACCTACTGCTTCTATCAATGTGAAAGTTTTTAAAATCTTTTTTTCTTCATGAACTTTTAATCTACAACAGTCTCAATGTACAACTCCGCCAGGTGCCGTAACGAAATTTACTTTTACATCGACAGATTTTAATGATACTACTTTATTATAGAAAATACATAGTAGAAGATTTATATTTCTCTGTCTTGTTCATCGGAATTTAAAATCTCACAAAATTTTTGTAGAACAAAGTCGAAATTCTCTAAACTAGTTGGTTTTGTAGCCTCGGCAAAATGTGAGTTATCACTGGTGGGGGGGTAGCCGCATTTAATGTAAATTGGCGTTGGCCTCCCGACCGCATCCCGCATCGCAACGTTTTTACATTCAAGTAGCTGATACTTGAGGTTTTATTCCACAGCTAGTTGGAACTCTCTCGCTTTTGTATTTCGGCTGTTGAATAGCAAAGTGTAGTCAATTGATAATTTAGGTGCATTGAGCGGTGTAGAGAGGATTTCTCGAAATTTATGTAGCTAGTGCGCGGGATACGCGGGATTATCTCATTGAATAGTTAAATCCAATATATTACTAGTTTTCATTATAATGTAAGTTTTGTGATGCTATATCAACGTGAATAATAACAATATTGCATACAAATGACTTAAGACTATAGAGTTTATTAACGTAAGAAAGCCTTATGCAAACAATGAAATTACACAAATTTTTGTGTCAGTATTTAACGTTGTTTTGAATTAGATTATTCGAAAATCACAAAAAAATTCGCGGAAAGAGTCGGCACGCTAGCTCCTTCTTTTATATGGATATTAAACGTGATGGATGGTTTTAAAACATCAGGTTATATTACTCTATCCGGGCAGCCAGTGCGGTGTTGCGTGGCCGGTCAAAGGGGATGCCGGCTATGCGAATTACATGAATGCATTAAGGGAGCACTGCCTCGTACATGTTACACTGTAATGCTCACGAATAAATTTAGAACGTGTTCCTTCATCATAGCACTCCAAATGGAAACTATGTAGGTATGTAAATTTTGACGTTCTCTATAGATCCTCCGCCGATAGCAAGAAGCATTGTAAAGCGATCTGCCACATGGTAAGCTCTAGCAAGGCGATTCAATTTGATAAATCAGAAACGAAACAAAGTTTACATTCACAACAACTGTTCGTTGACACAAACAATTTCTCAACAACGGAGATAAAAAGTTCTTTGTTCGCCTAATTAATTGCGATGATAAACGACGCACAAAATCGGATGATTTTGTCAGTACTTGCGGGGGAGAAATTCAAATTTCTGATTATCGTTTGTCGCCGTTCCTGCTTTCCCTTCTTAGGCAAACAATGGAAAAAGGGGACACCGCTCTCCAGGCGCAAGCTAAGAACAAAACAAACGAATTTTTAATATCGTCTTTATCGATAATTGAGACTCTCGCGAAAACCTCTTATTTTGAAAACTTTTAGAGACTGTGAAAGAGGAATCGTGAAAGAAAATGGAATTGGAAGAAAAAACTTTTTTCATCTTCTTTGTTTGACATTGACAGTCACAAAACTTTGTATTTTCACAGTGGATCTATTTAATTTAGAATTGATTTGGCGAATTTAATTGTCTCGCATCTGGCAAGTTCAAGAGTCATTTCCTTGGAATATTTTTTTTTACTTCTTATGCTTACTTTTCTATCTATCTACCAACGCCTAATACAAACCTACATAGCGATAAGTCATAGTTTAATTTGGATTGCGGAGTTCTGTCGCGTAGATTAGCATCAGAGATTGCGCTGCATCGCGTATTGCATTCTTGCTCTTGGTCATAAATAACATGTATCTGGATTACACGTATAGTTTCTTGCAAGTGAATGGCTGGCTGCTCGGGGAGCGGGATGCCGGGGAACAAAGGCTAATATGTCATCGAGGCCAAGTTAATTGACGCGGTTTCCGTACCGACGCGGCGGAACGCAGACGTCAGCGTTTCCTCCGCTTACATATTTATATGGAGCAACTGCGCTGACTTGCCCACCATGAAATTATATCTATTTGATTTAATTTTCGCAAAAGCTTCACTTTGCTTCATTTCTTCGAACTTTGTAGGTATTAGCTGTAACTTCTGCATTTTATTCGTTTTGCTGTGTTTGTATAGTCATTATAAATGCAGTATTTGAAATGCAAAAAATTAACCATGGTCAACGTTTCTTAGTTTTTTGTTTTCTCTAAAGTTATTAAGCTTCCGTAGGATTTTAAACTACATTCAAGTACCTATTTAACTCTAGATACTTCAAAAGAGTCGGTCGTATTATTTTCAATATTAAGGCTAGATTACCACTAGGAACGTTTGCAGAAAGTTAACTCACAGTAATTTCAATTAAAAAGCCTTAATCAAGCCCGAAACGTTCGCCAAAATCGGTGGCATTTATAATCACCGTGGCGTGAGTTTATACTCTTTAATGGACTTTGCAGAAGTAGTTCCAACTCTCCTTACCGCTAAGATATTTAAGGAAAAACTACCCGGCACCTACCGCAGTAAGTGGCAAAGTTGCAGAAGTATGGCAGACATGGAGGCACGGCGGCGCAGAGTGGCGAACAGCGTGTCGTGGCGCGCCAACCGGGCCCAAGCCCACTTGGCGCGATTTAACGTGTTTCATTAAACGTTTTGTCGGTGTAATCGCAAGTAATTTAAGTGAAGAGAGCGGAGCTTCCGACTTTGTAAGTATTTTGTGTTTTCTTTTTTAATTACTTCGTTTTAACTTTGTTGTCGGGCTTTTAAAAGCTGACTGACAGCCAAATAACAAAGTTCTTTATAACTATTTAGGGAGGTTTTAATGAAATTGTAGGCTTTTTATGTGATTCTGCCTGGTTGAATTGGATTCGCTGCATTGCAAGACACAATTGCTGTACAGCTCAGTTCCTACTTACACATCTCTTTTGAAACAACCTTTAAGTAAAATGTAATGCGTATAATACGTAAAGGTCATAACCGACTTTACTGTTAGTTCTACGAATTTGCCATAAGTGGTCTTATTTCGTTTAAGAACCACCATTCTCGACGTACCAGGCTGTGACATAATACCCTAAGATTCGCTCGTTTTCCATTACCATTTTTATTCCATCAAGTAAGCATATAAATTCAAACCGTAATCTCATTGATATTATTCTTATTATCATTATTACTGTCTTCAAAACTTACAATGCCGAATGCCAAACAGTATGTAGTAAGAGAGCGTTGTGGTACGAGAGATCATGTAGTGACAAGGATAGAGAGAGGGATGCTTCGATGGTTTGGTCATGTAAAAAGAATAGATGTTGGTAGATGGACGGCACAAATTTATAGAACGAATGTAGATGGAAGCGTTGGGAGAGGTAGACCTTGGCGAACATATCTCAATCAGATTGAGGATGTCCTTAAAAAAGGCCGGGTTAAAAGTACCAAGAATAAACAGGCATGTATGAAGAGATTGATGGAGTGAAGGGGGCGAAGGAGGTTTGTCTAAGCGTAGCAAGTGGAGGTCCATAGTCTCTACCTACCCGGTTGGAAGACAGGCGTGATGATACGTATGTGTGTGTAAAACCTACTTATTATCGCTGTGTATAACCGCAAATGTTGTAAGAACATCGCTGCAGCGCTTCAAACCGCAGCGTACGCTAGTTATAATCAACGCCCGTACATAAGTCACTCGCTACATCTGTTTCATCATTCCCCAGCGTACTCACCTTTATTACGTGGTTCTGCGATAAATTATTCCTAATATAACATTTATAGCACTTTTTAAAAATGGAGCCAGTGCTGGCTAAGTGTGTTTTTAATCAACGAATATATGATATGGAAAAAGTTTCCTTAAGGCAATTATAATACATTAAATGTTCATTTAAAAAAATATAAATAGGAACGACACGTTCTTGTCAAGCGTTGAAAACTAATGAAGCTATTATTGCAAAACAGCCGAGAGAAGCCAACTTTCCATTTTACTTGACGATACAAAAACGTTCGCCCTTTAATACTTTTGCAATCGCCCCACGATCGGGAGTCAAGAACACGGCCTTGTCGAAAGTTCACCGTCGTCGGACGGGGAACATACTCGCGAAGAAATTGCATTTAATCATGTTGAAACCTCGTAACTTTACTCTGCCTCATATATTTTATGAATTCCTAACGTACTTCTTGTCAACAATTACTTAACTTCTTTCGTAACGTATGAAGATTTTTGTAAGTCGCATTTATTATGAAATATTTTTGTAAAGGAGAGCGTGCATTATCTTTTTATTGTTTGAAGAGTTTTTTGGGTTGAAAGATGGGTACCATGTAGAGTTGGCTATAGACACAAAAGATGTAGGATACGTTTATTATAGTCTATGCTTTTTTTAATAGTGCCAGACAATGCTGGTCTTTAAGAATCCATTAAGGATTTCTCCACACGGCGTTCATAAAAAACGTTTTCGTAATAAATGCAATAACTGTAACCCATCACTGCTGAGATTAATATCGTACTGTAATAGTATCTTGCGACTAAAACCACGAGGAAAGTTTCAATTTATGTATATAAGTCTAGAATGAAATATCGGAATGAATGTTTCTTTTACCGAAGGGGTTGATTCTTTTTGCTCCACTGTTCGTAATCAGGGGCTAGTGCATACTCTTTATTGAGATTGAGTTTTGTTTGTCCGCGACGTCGTAGCAACTTTTAATTAATACCTGCGTCTGCTCGAGGCAGGATCAATACTGCCGCGTTTTTCTATACTTTGTTATGAACATGTATTGAAACGGAAAGTTGTGCCAGAGATTTGATTTCCGGAAATAAGTATTATGTTCCCGTTTTTAACTATTGTCCTTTGTAACCTTAAAAAAAAGAAGGCTATAAAATCCTTAATTGTTTGAGGCATTCAAAAGTTACGTAATACGCGTATCTGTTATTTTTTATTGGTTTTTAGTGACAGGAAAGTTAATGATAGCAAACATAAGAAATAAATATCATTAATTCATTCGTTCTTTAATTAATTTATTTATTCATCGTGTCATGGAATTTTGTTTCCAAAATGCGCAGTACATGGGCTTTCTCAAATTTCCACTGACTCAGATACTGACTACCAGACCGCGAGGATCCTAGCCATAAATTCCTGAGATTTATATTATCTATTATGTATCTAATTAGCCATGTGACAATAGTTGAGTGACTCCTTTTACATACGCCACAGCCGCACACTGTGTTGTATTTCATGTTTGCTTTGATGCTGTGTATAATTTAAATTTTGTTTAATTTTTTTTTTATTTTATTTTTGTCTTTATTTAGCTTTATTTTTTTTTATTTTATTGTAATTATTGCACGAAAAGAGCCGATTGGCAAATCCTATCACCACGATGGTAAGCATTATTGTACGCTTGCCATCGATACGGTAAGAAGAAGAATCTAATTATTTGGTATCTTAATAAGGAAATGTCACTGTATGTATGTTTATACACACAATCAGTCGGCTGTATGTATGTTTATGAATGAATGTGTGCCTGGTGGTAAGCTACACGCCTGTCCATAACAGTTGCAGTGCCACTCAGAGCTTTAAATATCGCAAAGATTTGAGGAGCACTGCTACTGCGCTCGTCACCCTGAGACGTAAGTTGACAAAGTCCCATGTGCTTGTAATTTCACCAGTACCATTACCCTTCAAAACCAGAACGCAGATAATGGTCACATTACTCCTAGGCAGTAGAAATAGGTAAGGCGGCGGTACTTTCGTGGACGAACTCTTTCACAAGGAGCTCTACTGCTACTAATTGTTTGCCCATATTTATCGCCTGACGTATTTTCGAATTTCTTTTAAGTGTCGTTACTCGCTGCCCATGTATCCGTACCCTTTAGTTTTCACACCCAACTGACGCAAAATGTATAATCACGTCCTCCTAAATAATAGCAATATTAATTAATAACTTGAAAGTCAACACCCTTCACCCGTTCATTAGTTTGAACAGAGACATATGAGAATATCAATCATTAGTTTCCTTATCGCTTCCATACACTACGTCACTTACGTTGCGTCATCTCATGTTAGTGATAATAAAGTCTATGTTTTTGCGGGTTTAAACATACACATATACAATACAAAAAAAAACACTAAACCAAAATATACAGACAAATAAAAGATAAAAGATGAAGGACAGGCGGATTTGTTTGTAAAAATAATACGTACACTTAATATGGAGAAAGAAAGACCATCTAAATGATTTAAGTTTATTATACCGCCTTTTTCTTTTTTTAATTTATTTTTTTATTAATTAATTAATTAATTTATTTATTTATTGCATATCACACATGAAGCTTACAGGTAGTACTTACAATATAGGGCAGTTAATATGTGACGCCCTGCAAGGGCACAGCAACTGTGGAAGACAGTCTCACATTGACATTATTAATACAGCAATTTACGAGTAATTAATTTATATATAATACAATTTATACGTTATGAGTTATAAATAAAATATTAGAACTAAATAATCATTTTATCAATTCGTCAAACGATAAACATCTTTCTAATTGTATTAAATAACATATGTCAATTAAACATTATAGGTAAATTGAATCTTTAATTAATTATTTTAAATGTAAAGTCATTGTAGCAAATCGTCAAAAAATTCTTTTAAATTATAATAGCATTTACGAATAAGGAATATTTTTAATACTTTGCAAAACTCTGTAAATTTTTGGAGATTTTTAATACTATTAGGGATATGATTATAAATTTTTATTAACATAGTGTGTGGGCCAGACGCAACTATTTTCATGTTGGAGAAGGGGATTTTAAGTTTGTTCATGTTACGGTCATTTCTTTTATTATTCTCTAGAGGTGAATAGAATTGGGGATGTTTTCTAATGAATTTACGCGATTCCAGAATGTAGATGGAAGTAAGTGTAAGAATTTGATTTTTAACAAAATAGGGGCGACAAGATTCTATTTGTTTAATGTTGGTTATTATTCTTACACACTTCTTTTGTAGTATGATACTTCATTTATCCCACAAGAATTCCCCCACAAAATGATACCATACGACAATACCGAGTATGCAAATGCATAGTAAGAAGTAAGGGCACTCTTAGAGTCCGTTACACGTTTGAGATGCAAAAGTCCATAAATAAATGAGTTTAATTTGTTAACTACTTTTTGTATGTGTTGTTTCCAATTTAAATTTGTATCCAAATTAATTCCCAGTAGTGAAGCCGAGTTTACCGTTTCTAGCTCAACATTATTGTACTTATATGATATTTGCAGTGCAGTTTTTTGATGTGGTCTAAATTGGATAATTTTTGTTTTATTTAGGTTAAGTTCCAAATTATGCAAATTTAGCCAGTTTACAATTTTATCCAGATTTAAATTTAATTTTGTTTCTAAATCTGTACTATTAAAGCATGGGATTAAGACGGAGATGTCATCAGCAAAAAGAACACAAGAGTCGTCTAGAATATTTGGAAGATTATTTATGTAGATAAGGAACAGAATGCATCCCAAAACGCTACCCTGTGGAATAGAGCCAGTTACAGCAACTCTATCAGATCTAATTTGTGTGATTTTTCCAGTTTCGAAATTGGTGTTTTCTATTTCTACATATTGAAAGCGGTTATTCAGGTATGAACTGAACCAATTGTGGGCTACTCCCCTAATTCCTGCCTGATATAATTTATGTAGAAACGTCTCAAAACATACTCTTTCATAGGCTTTACTCATATCGAGTAGGAGACCGACAGCAAATTTTTTGTTGGCAATTTCCAGTAATATATTTTTTACATATTTATAAATAGCTAAAGAAGTCGAATGATTCTTTCTAAATCCGTTTTGGTTTTCATGCAAAATTTTAAATTTTTCAAAAAAGTATATATACGGTTTTTTATAATCGATTCGAATATTTTTGCCGAGGTTGGTAGTAGGGCAATAGGGCGATAATTATTTATATCAGTAGTTGCTCCCTTTTTATGAATGGGTTTTATAACTGATATTTTGAAGGCGTCGGGGAAAACTCCCTCAGAGAAAGATTGATTTACAAGTGTAGTGTAAGGAACTGTTAATATGTTAGTGTTAATAAGTGGGATTGTATTGTGTTGATGTTGCATACGGAATAACGTATCGTGATTTTTGTTAAAGATAAGCCGATTGGGAAATTGCACTGGTTGAATAAGAGAATTTTTAAAAAGTTACTAACCATCGGGTATATGATGATGGGATACAAAAGGTTACCGTCATCAGCTGACATGCATCTACTGCTTGACTAAATCTCCCCCTGAGCACCAGCTCACTCGGTTCTGTACCATCCACATCCACCCATTGTCGGCCATCTTGCCGCAGGGCGTCCTAGACTACGTTTGCCTTCATGTGGTCGTCCTAGATAAGTGTGTTCCATCGGCCGTCAGCGCTACAGCAGACACGTCCGGCTCACATTTTGCGAGCTATGTCGGTCCCTTTAGTTATTACAAAAGGTTGTATACCACTTTTGTGATGTTAAATGAAATTTAAAGCTCTTGAGTAGCACTGTAACTGTTATGAACAGTTTACAATCAGCCGCACGACTTGTTTGTTCCATCACTTGATATTATAAAAAAAACATTGTCTATCATTTCGAGTTCTTAGGTTTTCGCGATTGTTACACATAGGAAATGAAACTGTAAAGGGCCCAAAACGTCGGTTTGTTTGAAAAAACAAATATACGCGATTTAAATCCGGAAAAATAGTTTCATTTCCTATTGTCTATCACCCTTTATGAGAGAGACCAATCAGTGTTTGCGATTTTTATAGTTCGGTTTAGAATTAGAAAAAAACAACAGAAACAATTTTTTTACTCAGCGGCAGAAGTCGTTTAGCACTGGTTTTCAGCCTTGCTCTTAAAGTGCAAGTTTTTAAAATATATAAAAATATAATAATATGTAAAAATATAAAGTTTTCTATTGAAATTCGAGTAAAAGAAATGTAATAATTACATACATTTTGTCAATATGTTCCAGAATTTCGTTTCACGCTATTTATTAAATTGATTTGTTACAAAATGACGAGATGAAGTAGCGCCTGTTAAAAGATCCGAATTTTTCTACTGTTTAATACTAAAAAAATGATGTATGGAATAAATGTTGACCACGTCCAAGTATCGTGATGAACCCTGCATGTCGAATAAGGTTCATAACCAACCCCAACTCGCATTAGCGGACTATGGCCTAATAACCTCGCCTAAGAGGGGATCAGTGCCTAATAGTGGAACGTATAAATGGGATGATGGTGGTGATGTCCAACTTTGTAGTTTTTACATGATTACTATGTACCAGAGGCCACAATAAGGTTCTCAATAAAAGATAGACCTGCTGAATCTGCAGAACATTTTTTCATGCTTTCCGTAGCGATATGTCATAACAGTGCCTCACTAAATCAACCTGAGAGAACGCATTGCGGGTTAAACAGTATGCCAGCTTTCAAAATCCCCTAAAGTTCTAATTCCACTAATTGACGGGCATGTGAATTTATTATTTGGCATTCACTGTTCCCATTTTAGAGATGTGGTAAAACATTACGCACTCTTGTTTTTACTCCGGATGTAGGTGTAAACTGGATTTTGAAATGGCTGAGGTTTTACGACTGCGCATGCTCACGACCGTTACTTTTCAACCCAAAATTCCTAACCGCGAATTTAATATTTAATCTCACCCTTGTCTAGAACATTTACCAGCGGTCAGTATATCCCAAAATACGTATACAGTGGGATGTTTCGGTACTTTCTGCTTCTCGTATTTTAACCTCAATAAATGGAGTTCAAATTTTGCAGTACTCAGAGTCGATTTCTGTAATAAATTACTGTTACTTTTATTGATTAATGAAACGAATATCATCTGAAATTTTCTATTTGAACATTCAGAGTCTAATTACTAATATAGTTAAATTTTTATTGAATTGATATTCAGTTCTTTTTTGTGAAATTACTCCATTCGTTTGTTAAATTATTAATGCAAAGATTGAACACTTAGAAAAAAATTCCTGCGATCCGGTCGGATTCGAACCGACGTCTCCTAGCAAACCGTGCCAGATGCTTAGTGCACAACTTTCATTATAAATTATAACATACTATAATATAGTTGTTGTTGAGTATGCAAATTCCACATTGACTTTCAAACACTTAGATAATATGCATGAACTGTGTTTGATTTAGAACTGCATATAACTTGTCTATTTACAAAGACTAGTTAGATCATATTAGTTTAAGATTATTTAGCTTATTCAGATATACTTTAAAATGATAGAAGAATCCATCATCTAAAATATGCAGACGGGACTTGCGACACTACGCCTCAGGTGACAATTTTAAGCTCTGAGTGGCACTATAAGTGTTATTGATAGTGTTATGATTTATGTACACCATAAGCAATTCAAGTTCCTAGAACAACCTCCGCTTTTCACAAGAGGACCATACATTGGTTAGGTACAGTTTTTTAATCACTGACCACTTGACGGGCCCTGTGATGGATGGCGACCGGTGCTCGGGTCACGTTTTGTCATTTTGTTAATACTTAAATTGGCCACGAGTGACGCGAGCGGAAAGTATTAAAGCCATAGTTTCTATAAATAATGGTTATACTCATTTGTTTTATTTTTGTGCAAATACTTGAAAATGGGAATAAACGCGATTAACCAATTTAATATGTATTTTATAATTTCCAATTATAAGCTGTTTCTTATTTTAATTATAAAAACAATTCCTTAATTGCCTTAATTGCTTGCTTGCTCAGTTTCTATAACCTAAGACAAAGAAAATTTTTACTGAGCGTCAGAAGTCGTTGAGCACTGGTTTTCAGCCTTGCCCTTATATTATTTTTGTTTGTAGTATTTCATATACAAAAAAATCAAATGTTGCAAATATTCGTCTTGTCGATTTAAGCATATCAGGTTGTTGTATACCTCGTTCCCAGTTTGACATTAGGCAGAGATGGCAAACATTTTCACAAATATTTACCAAGACTTTTTTACATGTATAACCCATATATTTTAAATGTTTTGTACGTCTATCTTCATATTTTTACCCTTTTCTGTACGTGTATTAGGTATGTTACATTCCTTCAAATAGAAAAAAATCCTAAAAAATAGTCCACGCATGTTTCAAAATACTACATACTTTCCCCTAAAAAGCTTACAGGGATAAAATCCCGTCATTTACAAAATTACTTCAGACCATCAACTTGAAAACGCATAATTCTAAGATCTCATCCGCACTACAATTCCAAGGGACTGGCCTGCATAAATACCTCCATAACGCCGCCTTTTCGTTTACAAGCCCCTAAAAGACGTGGCATTTGATATGTATGAACAACTGTGTTACATTTAGGAGACTCTACTCTTTTATCTCGCATAAACTAATAAAAATGAAACGTTTTTTTTTTATTTGCACTACATAATTTATAAACATTAATGGCAGGATTTGAAAATAGAATTGATACTCTAATATTATGTTTATTGAGTATCACGACGTTTTACTACCATGATATTCAATTATTTTTGTGAAATTACTCCACTAGTTTGTTATAATTATTAATTAAAAGATCAAACACATAGAAAAAATTCCTTCGATCCGGCTGGAATCGGACACTAAGCCATACCGAGGCTATCGCTCAAATGGGCTACGGAAGGAGTCAACGGATCTATAAATTTCTCTATGTGCTTGTTGGTCTTTGTGACAAATCTATGAAAGTTTTCCTTTGACATTCGTTGAAATATAAAATGGCATTATTTATGACGTCATAACTTTGTGGCGCCATGCAAAGTACATATTAAGTATTGTTTTGCTAAAAAAGAACAAAGAATCCTCATACTCACTTTCGTGTTAGTCGCATTATTGAAATAGACACAGACATACTTTTATTGGTACAACACAAAACCACACAAAAACAGTTTAGATACAAATAATTATTTGACGTATAATTACAACTAAATTAAAGTAAACATGCAAGTTATCTACTTGCATTTACTTACATAATATCTATTTCAATACACTTAAACTACAATAAAATAATATCAATTTCATTTTGATAGATACAAAATGATCTTGTTAGTGATTAATAATATTATTATCGATGGTTGAGATGTAAAAGGGGTTAAGCGATAGGTTATAAATGATTAGTAAGATTTGTGGATGATATTGGGAAATCTGTCAGAAATGCATTTTATGAAAAAATTTGACAGGATCTGGAGGACATTTTCAGCCTAAATATCGGGTGACGTTTTGGTAAAGTTATAGACACATCAGGCTTGTTAACTTATGTCTTAGAGTGATGGGCGCAGTGGTAGTGCCTTTTTTAACAAAACAACTGACATCAAAAGTTCGTGGAATTACATCTATTTGCCAAGTTTTATTGAAATTGGTTATCGGTAAATGCGCGAAATCGGATTCATACCCTAGTTTGCAACCCTCAGAGGTGTAATATTTTCTTGAAATTTAAATATGACCAATACTGAGTATTTTCTTCCCAACAAAAAAAATCATCAAAATTGGTTCACAAATGCCGTTATAATGCCGAGTTATCGCGTAAGATACATGTAAAAAAATGCAGTCGAACTGAGAACCTCCCTTTTTGTTGAAGTCGTATAAAATCTTTGTGAAGTTTGTGACGCTGTCTTTCAGACTATTATCAAAATACTACGCAATTTTCATATTTACCCTACACGTCTATTTATCACTCTCTAGGAAGGTACATAATGTATATATGTAGCTATGTATTTCAAAACATATTAGCGGAGTAAGTTGGCCAACCCTGTCCGGTTGGGTTAATGGGGTGTCATGGCAAATGATGGCTTTAAACTCGCTAGGATCACTCCACCTGATATTAACAACAACTTGGAATATGCTTCCGTGTTATACAGAATTTTAGTTCAAATTTAAACTTTGTCGAGTTAAAATTATTTTTCATACGTCTGTAAATCATCAGTTCAATGAAATGAAATACAGTTGATTTATTTATGAAATAAGAATTATAAATCAGTATGGAGAACACTGTCCATTTTAGCCATGCAACGTCGTAACATTCTTACACGATAGGATATTAATATAATTCATCTTAAATCATAGAATTTTTAAAGTTGTGAGAACTTATTAATTATTCTTATAAATTATTCTTGAAAGTTGTATCTTTGGAATGTTAGGTTTATTGGTACAAAGATCGAACAACCAGAAAGAAACAAATCTTCCATCCAACAACTACAAACTAGTTGGACAAAAAAAAAATACAAATATCATTGTAGTAAAAACGACATGATATTCAATAAAATAAATAATAAAACAGACATTTATTAAAGCCCGAAAAATAAATTAAAATGAGCCAATTTAAAATATAAATATTACTGCGTTATTTACATGCTACGGAATTTTGTTTTCGTCCAAATAAAAATACGGAAACAACCGAATAAAATATGTATTGAAAGTTCCGAAAAATCTTGCTGACATGATACTACTCTACCAACTTAATAAATATATGACCGAAAATTATTGTAAATAATTTTTATCATAAATCACCAATAACAAATTTAAAAGCGACCTCATATATGTAGTTCAAAAACTTTGGTGCTTGTTAAACTATACTGTCATACGGAAATGTTAGTCCACAGATTCATAGGAGTGACAACATAGGAAACTTTTAAGAAATATCAATATTTACTTGTAATCAGGCATTATATTAGAATAGTGAGGAGTGTTTTATTAGACAATAAGTTGAAATATACAGGTAAGGTACAATAAAAGCTTAAATACTAGAAAGGAAAACTAGAATTAAATTATATGAATAAAATAGGGTCCAAGATGCTGGCAGCGTTGCATGGCTATGCTAATGCGTTGGGCAAAGTAGCCAGCTCTTGGGTTTCCCAGACAGTCTATTGATTTTTTGAATAACATTTTGTACAGATGAAGGACCTCACTGGACCCCACCACCACTTTGACCCCACGGGCCAAGTCAACTAGTTACATATTGAAAAAAAATCTTACAATGATATGACTTGACACTAAATGGATGGGGGCGGTTGAATGATTTCTACGTTCATCCAAAAGACATAACTACGAAATCTTACCGCGTTCATGGTCAAAGTTTGATAAAAAAAATGCCGAGATGGCGTCGCATTTAAAGCTCGCACTAAGCGTCGCCGTCACAGGACGAGCGGTAGTAGTTGTTTTCATTAAATCTATAACCAATAATATAAATTAAGCTAGTTCCGACGGTGTGCTAAAAACTTTTTTATAAAAAAAAATGTATTTTGGCAGTTAGTATTTCTTTTGGAAGTTTAATGTTTTATTGGGAAGTTTAGTTTTCAAAGAATTGTAATTTGAACAATCTCTTGATTGTGTGCTAAGTATGGTTACTTTTGTTATATTTTATTTTATATTTTTCAATAACTCATTTTAACGCAGCTCAGTTACTATTACTTAACCTAGGAACGCTGCGCTGCAATTACATTTATTTTTCGGAACCCTTATTATTTCCCAATAAGTATTTTATATCCACTGATTAAAAAAAACTGTACACTTACAATCGTGAAAAAAAAATTGAAAATTAACAATGTTCTTGAATCAAGAATAAGTGCAAAATACTTTTATACTACAACTACAGCCACAGTTAGAAAGCGATTGTAGTTTCTGTGAAACACAACACAACAAGCGTGACACACAGATGGACATTGAAGTCTTACCACAAGAGTTGTTTTTTACCTTTTTTACGTTCGGAACACTAAATAAGGCCGACATAATTAAGTACCCATTTTCCTTTATTTATGTGACACGTACCCTTTTTGTGCCAATTAATAGAAAGGCAACTTCCGCGCCCATACAATACGCTTTTTCTAGTATAAGTTGCGCCTGGAACACGAAGGCCATTACCTGCTATATATTGAAGTAACTTTCAAGAAACTCTCCATCACTTTGTTTGTAACTGCGGAAGCGAAGGCACTAATGACATGTCATCGCTCGGTCCCGCCCTCTCGCTCCACCGATCACTGAACACTTCACTACGTAATAAGTTTATCGACCACCGGTTTAACTTTGAAGACACACCCTGTGACGTTTATTAGGGTTCCTTTACCTGGTGGACAAGGTCATTTTGTTGATGTGTAGTGACTTGTAAATATTCATGTGTACCATGTTACTTACAGTAAGAAACACAGCTTATGTTGTTGTATTCCAGAACCCAACTACGTTACGTTTAAAGCTCTAGTTAGGACACTACAATTTTATCAAAGTTATTCCAAAGAAGTTTTGAATTTTATTTCAATACAACAACAACGTAATATTAACTTTAGAATAACGAGTTATAAATATTCATTATTCTAGTGATTAAAGTGGCCGCTTGACTGGGTCGCATTAAATCGAAATGAGAAACTACGTCGAAGCACTTGCCAACAAGGTAATGCAATTTCTCGTATTCTGTAAAATATAAAAATTTCAACGTGCAAAAGTAAATGCACCATCGAAAAGCAAAGACTAGCAATCTAGCGTGGAATAATTTTTCCGTACGATTGCGATGCGATGTTTTGGCGCATCTTCGACAAATAGCCGCCGCCGCTGCCGCGCGTCTCGTCGCAGTCCGCAGGGCGGTCCGCTGACTCTACAATTTCTACCTCTCGTCGAGGCACCGGCAACTCGGAAAAAATGTCGAGATTGGCGAAGAGAGCAGAGAGTCTTGGGGTGTCGGCTGCCGATTCGCCACGTTGCAACACGGAGATTGTGTCGTCTGTTTTATTTGTCTCTTACCATCTTATTTCCGCAAAAGAATTGTATGAAGGTGCATCCAGCTTAAAATTGTTATTTTGCAAACTGTATCTGTTTAACAAGCTCCAGGAATATTCTTACGTAACGCACGTATTGCTCTCGTTTTATTTTATTCTTCATCTCCATTGTTTAATTGGGTACTCTGCGAAGATGTTCACGACACTTTAATACCACAAAATGATGTTTAACGCTACCTAGTTAGTAGTTAAATAGCTCATTCTCATTCTTGGAAACGTTCCCTAACGTAATAAACGACAAGAGTAGGAAGCTTCGCGTGAAAGTTGAGAGCGTATGCTATCTCATGCAAATTACAGCAGATTTATCATAAGACGTCTCCGTAATTGCGACGTGAGGAGATATGGCGGGAGCTCTTAAAGTCACTCCCCAGAAAAAAGGCAATTAAAGGGATAAACTGGAGCGGTTAAGTCGACCGTCATGCCTAAGATATCTCTTGAAAGCGAGCGCGAGCGTAGAGCGGGAGCGTGCGCGGTAGAAGTGCGGAGGCGGCGATGGCGGTGGCGGAGGCGCGCTGCGTGCGTGCTCGCGCCTCCTTCAGAACCCGGCGAACATGTAAAGGGCGGGGAGCAATATCATAGACTACAGGCTAGAGACGGGGGAGGAACATCCGCTACTGACGCTATTGCACTTGAAGCTTTACAAAGCTAAAAGCAATACAGTTATTTGATTTAAGTCGGGTGTGTACCACCTCCTTCCACTGGATTGTGTTTGCTCGGGTTTGGCAGATGTCAAAGTTGTATGTTTTGAAACAGAGACTCGCGTTGTTTGCGATGTTTGTTTTGAGATAGAAGGTATTACTTTCTTTAGGTATTTTTCGCAATACGCTTTTGGAATTTACTACACATAAACTTATTACTTTACAAAGGTAAGAAAAGTCGACTTGTTAGTTTTCGAGACTTGAAAATTTGAAGGCGAGAGTTACGTAGAAATGTCCTGTTCGGAAATAAAGTTAATTAGTGTTATAGAAAAGTTGAACAAGTTTTTCATCGGGTTTAAATAGCGAGATGGGTTTTATTTTATTTAGTTGAGCTTCAAAGTTGAGGGTGTCCATTAAATTTATGACTGTTGATAAGTTTGTCGGAGTGCTCGTGATTTTAATCAACACGCGTTAATATCGAGCTGCGAGTTCATCAAAATAATCATTTGCTGCATGAGGCTACTGATATGTGACATTCGGTCCGGTAATTAATGCAAATCAATGGTGGGACGTGCGATTGATTCCGGTTCGATTCCGGACTAGCGGAAAGCCGATCAATTACGTTAATGAGCTCGGAGGATCCGTATCGCTGACGTTTCAATATTAAGCAGATACTTACCGTTATTCACGAAAATAACCGACTGCACTTTCAAGTTTGTTCATTCCGAGCGCGATTTCATTTCTTAAATTTGCTGTGATTTTGTAGGTAGACGTTTTTCTACTAGTTTTTATGATTAAAAAGTATTGCTTGCTCATTATTTTATTGAGTGAAAATACAACTTGAAGATTTCTGTAGTGGATATTCATCGTTAAAATACCAATATATGAGACACTAAGTGCAATTCACAAAACATTATATATTCTAAACTATCAGGCGGTCCATATTGGAATAAGTAAATCGATATTACGGAATCGATACTGCAGCACTCGATATCGTAAGCCGATCAATGAGGCTAATGACCCCTAGGTGTGTCCGGACCGTCCAATATTATGCAAATGCTATCAACTAGTTAGCTGAAAGCCGGCCGTCTCTACCGACGTTACTAGATCGTAGCGAAACCCTTCACATAATACACTAGATCTAGCTTATACTTATAGGATGTTAATGTCTTGGTAATAATTTTTAATTCACTATCACCATCAATCCTTAGAGTAGCACTTGTGAAGGAATTCGTCCAGTGAAGTACTGCCTTTTCTGGCGCCAATCAGTAATGTCAATATTTCTGTTTCGGTTTTGAAAGGTAAGGGTGCTGGTGAAATTACAGGCACACGGGACTTGTCAACTTACGTGTCAGGGCGACGGGTGCAGTGGCAGTGCCGCTCAGATCTTTGCGATTTAAAGCTCTGAGTGGCACTGCAACAGCTTACCATCAAGCGCGCGACTTGTTCGTCCCGTCACTTGATATTATAAAAAAAATACATTTATACGCCCAACTATTGAACACGAGCCTTCTCTTAGGCGATGGTTTAGGGTATAGTCCGCCACGCTGTCCCAATGCGAGTTCACAGCCTTTCCGAGGGTTCTGAACCTTCTTCGACGTGCAGGTTACACCACGACGTTTTCCTTTATTTCCTATTAAATTTCACGAATAAATTTCGAAAACTCAGAAGTGCGAGGCCGGATTCGAACTAAGGGCCTCAGCTTGAGAGGCAATTACTACGATTGTTCAATTTGTTGAAGGTTATTAAGGTGGTGTGGTAGAACTTAACATTTTCAGTATCAAATGATGAAAATAAACAGAAAAAAATAAAGTGAAAGAAAGATAAAATAAGGTGACAATTGTACAGGGTTGTAACTTTACTGCTATTTCATAAATATAAACAGATAAAGCATGAAAAAAATATTTGCAAACATAATATATATGTAAGGCATAATAACAAACAAGTGACATAGATGAGCCAAAGCAATAATATCAATACGAAAACATCAAAACCTTTATAACCCAGTGCGTCTGATACGACTGTTGCGTTCACTTACAATATTCCACTTACGCGCTATAAACAGTATCAAACAAATAAAGGACTACCATAAGCATGCTTGTTGGACGTTATATCATGTTAGTAGTCATAAAAACTACGAGGATGGAGTGTAAACAAGGGTAGGGCTTAAGATGTGCCCGCAATGCACCAAAGTAGGTGACGTGGCTTCTTGTAGGGCGACACTGGCTGGGTCGTTTATCAAAGTCAATATCGACTGTCGACGCTCAGCCACACACATTATAGCGAGTACATATTACTTGCACACGCGTAACTTACGAGTTCATGTAGTAGGGGCTGTTGGGAATAGAGCTGAAATAGTTGTTAAGTGTACCAGCATTGAATGTTGCAGCATTCGTGTAGTTTGCGCACACAATTTTATGGTAATTTCGTAAACGATGTACTGACACGGGTTTATGGGAATTTTATTTTCTGTGCAATGGTTGGTAAAGTCATAAATAAATTAGAAGGAAATGAAACTATTTATCCGGATTTAAATCGCGTATTTGTGTTTTATTTTTGAAAAAACAAATATACGTGTAACAATCGCGAAAACCTAAGAACTCGAAATTAGATTATATTTCATATTTTTTTAAATAAGATTTAATTGATTAATAGGAAATATAGAGAAGAAATATAGAGAACTAGCATTGGGCCAGCGTGGCGGACTATGGCCCAAGCCCTCGACTGAGAGGTAACCCATGCCCAGTTTCGTTTCGAAGAAATAGGTTGTTAATGATGATGGTAGGATTTTAGAAATAATTTGGATACGAATATAATAGACATTCATGGATTTCGTGAAAATGAAATATATACCCACTTAAGTAAGTAATTAAAACACGAAAAAAAAATTAATTTATTTTTATAATTTCGAATGGGTTTAACGTTCAAATTTAGAATACGTTTGTTTTTACAGTAGTCTAATGCAAAAGGTTTCGGGAACAATCTAGAATTTATGGCTTGTTGCTTTTGAAATTCACAAAATACAAAATGCCATTCAAACTTTGCAAACACAGTACACAGTTTAAGAACAATGTAAATTGCACCGTACTATGCCTCGAAGGCGTTTGACAGTAACAGAATAACCTCTCCGTTTGCAAAATCGGTGGAAACAATACAACGTGCAATACTGACATAAATCAAATTTTTCACGTTATCGTCTGGATATTTCTAATATTAAAACGCAAGTCACGGCTCGCGTCAGATAAGATCGCCGTTACGGAACGACTATTAAAAATAGAGGAACGTCAATACTTGCGAGAGAAAAATAAAACGTCACATGTGCGAAGGACGTCTCATTGTATTCATACAATACAGTTACAAAAAAGAATTATATTTTGTTTCTAGAATGGTTTTTGAAGATTGTGATTAGGTTTTGATTTTTAAAGTATGGCCAACCGGCAAATAGAAATGTAACAACTGCTGCTGGATTGTAACTTTAAATTCACGTCATCTGTTTTTTTTTTATTCTGTTATAAACAGAACGCACAACACTCTTTCCAGTATGATATATAATTGAGGCATAAACGTAGAAAAATGTACATAATAATTGTATTTCTTATATTTTATGCATTTGGCGTTTTTCATACGACGCAATATGCTTATTGCTTACATAATATTTGAGTTTCTCATTTAATTGAATGTTATAATTCATGAGAAATAAAATACTTAGTCCCATAGTATAGGGAATTCCCTTCTTTGAAGTCGTGTAATTGAAATAATTGTTCAAACAAATCGGTTCTAATTAAAACGATATGCATAAAGGTATGCTATTGATATCCAACTAACTGATTTCTTTCAAAGACACAAGTATACTCGTACATACATACATTACATAGAAATTAGTCGGAAATGTTTATATTGTAAGTATGTAGTAAAGATAATTAATGTTATTAGGTATTTAACACCTTAAATAGCACGTAATAAAGTTCTCTATTCAACTATTATTAGTTTTCGAACTAATTCAAAATATTTCTTTGTCATACGGAATTTATACTTTCCAGGTTAAAGTACAAAAATGTAATTAACAAACACTACGAAACCAAACCAACATTTGTGTATTCCAGTTGTCATATTTCACCGTTTCGCCAATGAATAAACACGTTCTCCGTTCAATCATGCTACGATAGGCGGCGCCGGCGCGAATAAATCAAGCCTCTCACTTTTTCACCTGCCACACACAAAAGCTTTCGCACTGAAACTTGATTCGGGTTATTTCTGACGAAATATCAGCCAATTTGTTATACTATTGATACGGAAGCACGTGCGCCATAAGTTTGTACTTGTTGACGAGAGGGATAGAGTGAAAATTGCTTCCCGACAATGTGCATAGATTTCGATGTTAACTGAGCGAACCCTCTCTTGTTTCTTTTAAACGTGAGAGGCTTAAACAACTATGCAGTTTGTAAGGCTTTACTAAGTATTATTTATAATGCTAATAAGTACATACGTACAGTCATACTATACTATGTTTGTTACAAGGCTTTGACAGTTTTAAGATCTCGTAAATGTGTACTAAAGATTAAACTGAAAAGTTAAATATTATAATATCATAACGTCTAGCAATTTAGACTCTTGAAAAAAGCGCTATCAATGTCAATAAGTATCTAACGCCGATAATGTAAATTTATAACATTTGGTATCATTTACATCAACAGATTACGTCGAAAAGTCATAAATATCGGCGCGTACACCTTCCCGAAGAGTAATAACTCAATTATAGCGTAAAAGCGCGGCGTATCGTCGGTGATAGTACAATCTTGGAGCACAATCTAGCTAAGGAAGCTGTGAGGCATCTCATTGCGGTGTCGGTAAGTGCCTATTTGAAGCTACGTAGCCACTTACGTACGCGCCCCGATAGCGTAATCCAAATCGACGTGTATTGTGCCACACCGTGACGAAATGTCATATCTCGGAAGGAATATATTTTGAACGTGATGTTTCGATTTATTGTATTAAGGGTGACGTACGGATTGTATTAAGGGTACAAATTATAGTCAAGAGACGTTGTCTGTTCTTGGCAGAGGTTTAGTCAAGACTGCTCTCGTCGTCTTTTATTCAAAAGGAAGCCAGTCTAATTTTTAATACCTGTCTGTCTAGTGAGTCTATCTTTGTGACCAGTCAGTTTGCTAATCATCCACGGAGGCCGGACATTACAGATATACACCATACGGTCTTAGACGTCTTGCTTAATTGTAACTAGTTGGGGTGAGTTGACACACAATCATATACATACATATCATGACGCCCGACTCCCACTGGGATAGGCAGAGGCTATGGAACTCCACCTGCTACGCTCCTGACAAACCTCCTTCGCCTCCTTCACTCCCATCAGTCTTCATACATGCCCGTTTCCTTGGTACTTTTAACCAGGCTTTTATAAACATCCCCAATCAGATTGATGTATTTACGCCAAGATCCACCTCCCAAATCCACATTCGCTCTTTAAATTTGTGACGTCAATCTACCAACAGTTGCAGTGTTACGCAGAGCTTTAAATGTCAAAGATTTGAGGGGCACTGCCACTGCGCCCGTTACCCTGAGACATAAGTTGACAAGTCCCATGTGCCTGTAGTTTCACCAGCACCCTTACTCTTCAAAGCCGGAATGCAGTAATGTTAACGTTACTACTGTCAGCAGAACTAAGTGAGGTGGCAGTACTTCCCTGGACGAACTCTTTCACAAGGAATTCTGCTGTTACTAAAAGCTAAAGGACACAAATTATAATGGATAGTAATGTGACCAATCGCGATTGCATAATAACATCAACTGAACTAAAACAATTTCGATGCGCCAAAATAAACCACAAGTTCATAACAAAAAGAACCTTGTACGTAAACCGTACAACAGGTAACAAAAGAAACATATTGCCAGTACACCTTTGTAAACTTTTTAATTTATACAATTTTGGCACTTTTCAGTCTTATAAGATTATCCATTAAGTTTCCTTTTCAGTTATCTTTTAAAACTATTAAGTAGATAACTACTAAATTTTAAACGCTGCAGTTGAAAAAAGATACCTCGTTTTGGCTACTAACCGTATGTGTGTTGTGTTGTGATACTCTGGAACATGACTGCGGCGCCAAGCAGTCTATTCGAGAGCCTAATCTAGTATATCTATTTAGTCAACATCACAGTGCACAATGCACTGAGAGTTAGATATTATAAGACTTATGCATTGTGCATACTATTGTTTAGCTTTTCGACGTCTCCCCTGAATAAATGTGCAAATGTTATTACGTATTTTTCTATCAGGCTATAATGTTCTATTATTATCTATTAGAAGCTTCGTGTTGCTTTTTCACGCAAAAACATACATTTATTTTAGCGTAACTTATTTTTTTGATATGATATGGAATCATAAATATTATAAATTGCGTACCAATAAAATACCCAATACACTTCTAAAAAATATAAAATTTCATTTGTGACGTAAGAACACGGGTCCATTGATTTCCATTGTCTTCGTCGTATATTTTTAAATCAATCCATCAAGTGTTTTGCACTTAAAGTTTTTAAACTATTCGTGTTTTATTTATGAAACACCTCAGACAAAATCGTTGTCGTACAAAATAATAAGTGGTTATAATAATCTATATAAGGATAAGTTTTAAACCGGACGTATAGAATCAAAATATGGCAACACAAAAAATAAAACAAATTCATGATTTGAAATAATTAAATGAAGATTGTATACAGCTGCGACATCAAGCCGACTATAATGTGAACGTTTATATCAGATATAAACGGATTTGACGCAAATTATACACGATGATAAAAACACCATTGAGTGTGAGTTTGTATAATTAATTAACTCTGAGAAAGTCAAAGATAAAAAGTAGCAAAATACTACTAAGGCTACATTATTTTCGTGATGCTCGAGACTTTTTAAAACTTTCTTAATTATATTTCATTACATCGAAAGAATATTAATTTTGAATGTTGTGTGCAATTATAATTAAGTATGGATATCAGATTTATAATGTTACATATCTCATATTATTATGATGGTCGATGGTAATAAAGTGAAATACATTGGGTTTTATAGACATGTTTTTGTTTGGTCGCCACAACGTAAGTAACAAAATAAATGATAACTATTAATTCAAACAAACAAACTAGTGGAGTAATTTCACAAAAAATATTTGAATATTATGGTCTTGAAACATTCTGACATTCAATAAAAATGTTAAACTAAATGATTTTAAAATTAAACGTTATCAATTGTAATATTAAGTTTATTAAATATAACGACGTTTTGCTACTCTACTTCAATTATTTTATGCGAAATTACTTCACTAGTTTGTTATAATGATTAATACAAAGATTGAACGCAAAGAAAAATTCATTCGATCTGGCTGGGTTCGAACCAGCGCCTTCACCATACCTTCATCAGACACTCTCTTTATTGAGCTGCGGAACGAACTAACAGACCTTACGAATTTCAGTTTAATTGCTAAGAAAGCTATACCCGTCACGTGTTGCAGTAAGACTATACAATCTATCTATACTACAAATATATAGATCCAAGTATTATTTGAAGTTATTATCTGTTATTGTAACACATAAAAATAAAACATTTAACATCTCTAAAAATTTAAGCCGTAAACTGTAGTGACAGTGTCATATAGACTTTTTTGCTGTGTTTAAAGTAGTATACATCCGAACTAACAACACTTACAGAACAGGTATTTTCGTTGCAGGCACAAGATAATTAAAATTAACAAGTTGTAAACAACAAAATTCGTAAAGTGATCGAATAGCAGATAGGTATATGAAATATATGTGATTGCCTTCACAGGTCATCAAAACAATGGTTAAACAAAATCACAATAGAACATTTCGTATTCTTGTTATTGTAGAAATAAAATTTTAACTAAAACGCTGTAGAATTCAGTTTACAACCAGAATACGGCTGCGGCGCCATGCAGACTATTCCGAGAGCCTATAATCTTCACTGTAAATGGATTTAATGCAAATTCTGCCCCGACCGTTTCAATAGGTGTTTGATAAAAATACTTAACTCCTTTTGTGCTGTTCAAATTGTTTTTTGAATAGCTAAAGAGTTGTGCAATTGGATTCTCGCTTCTTATTTATTTTATTTAGCTACACCTGTGCACTTTAATTGTAAATATGTGTCAATGTAAATTAGTGTACTTATTTGCATTGTATTTTTTAATTTCAGTTCCATTGTAGTTCAAATAGCAACTTATTAATTTTGATAACGTGAAAAATATTGAAATAAAAGTCATTGTTTTTTAAGTGAAAAACCTACTTATATCGAGTTTTTAGGTTTTCGCGATTGCTACACTTTGAAAATGAATCTTTTTTCGGATTTAAATTCGGATTTTAAAAATTTGTTTTTCAAAGAAATAAACGTTTCGGGCTTTTATTACGTCTCACAGTCCAGCTGACTATTCGCTAAATCTAAATAAATCGCGGATAACATGGTTTCTAATCTGAAAATGTAACTTCAATTCCGAAATTTATTTAATGTTTTTTAAGTATTAAACAAATTTCAAAATGGTTTATAAAATAAGTATATACCGCCGTCCTTATCATAACAAATGTAATCGACATTTATAGTGAAATTGAGTTATTAACATATTTGGGAACAGCGAAACAATTTTTATTTGCTTTCAGTTTTATTGTTAAGCAAAAACAGCGTAATTTACATTTTCTTACGGATTTCAAAAAAAGAAGGAGGTTTCGTCTTTATGTATGTTTTCCGATTTCTCCGTCAATTGTAGACCGATTTTGAAAATTCTTTTTTGTTTGAAAAGGTGCACTCTCGTGATGGTCACATTATCACCAAGTCAAAATCTGATAAGGGGATCCCATGGAAATCAAGGAAAATCCTCAAATTTTTAGGCATGTCAGAGTTCTCGTAGATATCTCCGTCAACTGTGGAACGATACTGAAAATTCTTTTTGTTTGAAAGGGTATATTCTCGAGGTGGTCCCCAATTATTATTAACAAAACAAATTTTAGTGCCAACGACGGGACGAACAAGAAGTGCGCTTGATGGTAAGCGACACGCCTGTCCATAGCAGTTGCAGTGCCAGTCAGAGATTTAAAACACAAAGACTTGAGGGCCACTGTCGCTGCGCCCGTCACCCTGAGACATAGGTTAATAATTTTCATGTGGCTGTAACTTCATTCGCACCCTCGGCAGAAATAGGAAAGGTGGCAGTTCTTCCCTGGACGAACTCTTTCAAAAGGGGCTCTACTGCTACTGTCTTAAGACATACAGCAAAGTCACTCTCCGTTAAGCACTATACAGTATATTACATTCATATATACATACCTACAAGCGTATCTCCCCCTGGGGTAGGCAGAGATAATAGACCTCCAGCCACTACGTTCTTGACGTACCTTTGTCACTCTCTCCGCTCGCATAGTCTATTCACACACGTTAATATCGGTACTTTTAACGTGACCTTTTATAAAGGCGTCTTCTATGTTGTGTCTTGATTTTTTTTTTCAACAAATACACGTATCCCCTATAGAATAAATCCACATATTCACTAGATTCCCAGTAACATTTCAATGTACGTGTCCGTTTCCGTAGAAAAACCTCTCACCACGCAGATACCTTATAATTGAACTACGATGGAAATAAAGCCACTCGGTGCCCAACGGACTAGAAGGTACTGAGACAAATTTACATAAACAGAGCTATATCTTGCGGCTGTTATCATTCAATTAAAATAAGATATTGCGATACTGAGACTACACCTGTTCAATGAACTTTAATCGAATTTTCCTCTTGTATTAACTGTTCACTTTTGATTTTATGGTTGCTTTCTTAATAATTTTCGCTGTGGAGTAATAACAAGTCGTAAAAAGTTTCCACACGTACGTTTCTTTATTGAATTCACGTTTTAAATAAATTCTTTAACTGTTTCGGATTGTTCCTGTACATACTGCAATATTATTTATTATATGTTAAGCGTAACGAAGAAGGGTATTTGTAACCATTGATACGAAGAACTTTTCTTATTGAAATTCAATAAAATTGTAAAAAATATCAGCTACTTGATAAATCGCATAAGAAATCAAACATAAAAAATCTGTGGTAGGTAACTCAAAAATATTGGAAACACGATTTGAAAGTTCAAAAAATTACTTAATGGAACCAACAAATTTATATTCTCGTTTCTAAGTGGATAATAATCCTTATGTATAGGTAAAAATAATTCCATTATTCGTACCAATAATTATTCAGTTTTTTTTAAATTTTCAAATAGTGTTTTCTAAATTATATCATATTTGAGTTACGACAGTATTTGGTTACTTGTGCGATTATGGTCGAGAAATTATGAATATTTAATATAGAAAAGCTGATTTTTGTTCCACGATTTGAAACGGTCTCTATAGTGTACGTAGTTTGTATTAATGGGTGGAATCATCCCCCTTCGGGTGTAACGCAATTAAGTTAACACCCTGTTGAGAAAGGTACAGGGAGCAAGAGACTTAGCTATAGAAAGAGTTATAAGACTATGGGGTTGTATTATGCATAGTCCACAGTATGATGGACTTTAGATTTTAAAACGATTTATGGTAAGCTATTCAGAATTCTAATTTAACTCTACTTATGAGAAACTGGACGTGGATGAATTGTTATTAACTTAGATCAATGCGGATCAAACATAAATTATGTAGAATTTATATACGTAACTATTATATACTAATTATTATCTTACGAGTCTTATAAAACCGTATGGCGTCACTAAAATGTCTTTCTTTTTCAATCTTTTTCACGTAATATGTTTGATGGAAAACATGACCTTGTGGTTTAATCATATATATATAATTACCCTAATTCTGAGATTATTTAGGAACAGTTCCCTCTATCTTTTGTACAGTTATTATTCCCATCTGATGGTGGAGTCTACTTTCCTCGTCGTTCTCTCTCACATTTCTGCAAATACGTTAGAAACAGTGAACAAAATGTTATACATGTTATACGACAGGACTAGACACCTTAAATAACAATTATGCAGCCAAAAAAAATTCGCTTGTATAAAATGAGATTAAAATATTTCAAAATGATCTCACTTGAAAAGCGCAGAGATATATTAGACCTAGTCTTCTTTCAGAAGTTATTTACTAACAGGATTAACTGCCCACAACTAACATCAATGTTCAAACTAAGCGTTTCCTATCGATACCCTCGTAAAAAGATAGTTGCTCTTCTGTCACCACCACACAAGCGAACGAAATTGGGTCTCAACTCACCGGTCAGCCATCTGTCAGAATGAGTATAGTGCAATAGTAGATATTTTCTCGGACTCGATAACCGGTCTTCGCAAGGCAATCCTTAGCAAGTAGACTAGCAGTATTCGTAGCATTATGCATTAATTGCAAAAAAAATTATATTACACTAAACCTTTATATTTAGGATGTATATTTTTTATTCTGATTGCCACATTTTATCGTTATATTCAGTTTGTTCTTTTTTCTTTGTATAATACACTGTAATATTAAGACTATTCTGCTCAACTTAACGCAAGCTGTGTTTCACCTTTAAATAGTTGTGCATCTAGCTAAACACCTTCACCATTGTAAAACGTACATGTATCGATGTAACAATTGCTGGTGGACCTCAATAAATAAATATTTTTTTGTAACGTTTCTACTTTACTCTTTTATAAAAAGAATTCACAAATGAAGTCATTGAAAACTGGTATTCCATGCATAGAAAAATATACTAATGTAAATAAATATTGTTTGTATGTATGTATGTTTTATTTACAGTAACAAGAGCTCTACTCCTTGTGAAAGAGTTCCTCGAGGGAAGGACAGTACTACCTTAGTTATTTCTGCCGCCAAGCAGTAATGTGAGCATTATTTTTACATTGGATAGGCGAGTCGCTTATCACCAGGCGCATGATTTGTTAGTCCCGTGTCTTGGTATTGTAAAAAAAGGTATGCCGATCCTTTAGTAACTCTAACCGCACTCTCTATTATTGGGATATTAAATTGCCTTGTTTCAGCAATTTTAATTTAGTTGCGACAGCGTTCAGCGGTCCGTTCAATTGAATTTGTAACACTTGTGACAATACTGACCTTTTTTATCGTCATCCCTAAATGTGACCTAACCTTCAGCATTATCATTTCTCTAATACTAGGTCACATTAGCGTCTAAATATGAACCAGAAAAGAGATTATTAAAAAGGTGGGATGACGATGAAGGAGGTCAGCATCATCCCACACATTTCGAAGTTAGTATTATTTTTTATTTTCACAAAAAACCGCTGACAACAATCTCATTTGGTGTAAAGCGACAATGTGGCCGTCGATGTTACTCGTTTGTGTAGTAAACGCCTATTCACTCTAGCATTGAATAGCACCAAATGTGGCTTTCGGGAAACAAATGCCGGCAGTGTGTTTCATTCCTTTACAGTACGCATCAGAAAACATGAAGCAAAGAGCTCCGTGCGAATGGATAAAATCAATGACATAAGGATGGAGGGTTCCGAACTTTCTAGAAGTCCGAAGGAGGAACGGTGGGGGTGGTACTAAATTGCAAAGTTCTTGTCTGATTTATCAAAAGCAAAGAATCGAAAATTAAAAAACGCACAGTTTTCTAGACAAGCTGTTTTAAATGTCGTGCTTTACAATGAATGTTTTTTTGCAAATTTCATATATACAATTTATACGTCCCACTGCTAGTCACTGGCCACCCTGGCCCAATCTGGATTTGGTATTTCACACGTTCTCCGAGTGTTTTGCACCTTCTTCGACGTGCAGGTTTTATTACTATTTTTTCTTGAACCGAAAAGCTCAGGGTAAGTTTCAAATTTTACACTTAATTTCCGAAAAACTCAGGGGTGCGACCCCAGATTCCAACCCACAGCCTCTACTTGAGAGGCGGTAGGTCAAATCATTAGGCTACCACTCCTTCACTTTCACATTAATCGCTTAAATTTTTTATGCGGTTTTTTAAACAACATGTTGGAAAACACACGTTCAGTAATCTTATTAACATGTAATATATAACCAAATACCGTATCACCTTTTAAAATATAATAATTTAAGGAATCTCAAATTCAAACATACCAGTATTCATACAAAGAAGGAAGGAAATTCCGCAATAAAATGACATGTTTAATCCACCCGATGTCTGCGGAAAATCGAACGATAAAACTAACAAATAGCCTACGGTTTCAAAAATTTACATTGTAATTTTACGACTTGATTGTATCACAAGATTATGTGGAATCGCATTATATTACATTCTTGTATTCAACAGTGAAGTAATGGTTGAGTTTCTGACAATGTTAAGAAATTTGTCCGTTTGTGCAATGTACAGAGAACTGTATTTTCGGTAAATTGCACAAAAATACAAGTTAAAAAAAAGTTTTTGTTATAATTATTAATACAAAGATCGAACACTCAGAAAAAATTCCTTCGATTCGGCCGGATACGAACCGATGTCTTCTAGCTTACCGTGCCAGACGCTATACCAACTAAGCAACGGAACGAATCAGTGGACCTCACGAATTTTTCTATGTGCTTGTCGAGTCTTTGTATTTGGTTTTTCAACGACTTTTTAGTAGCAGCGCCGTCTATGAGAAATCTATGAAAGATTTATCACCCAATTAATACCTTTACAGCTGCCAGTCCTGGCGAGAGATGTCGCTATTCGCTGTATTTTAAATTTTTATTGAATTGATATTCAAATATTTAAATTTTTGTTCTTTATTTAAATATTATTAAACTTCCAGTGTAGTTTCTTTTCAGTTGTGAGTTATGTGTGTATAGCAAAAATATATTTCAAGTTAAACCATATCATATATGTAATAAATTTTCATAAAAGTCTTTAAATTATAGTTCTTTTTAGTTTCTTATTTTTTTTATTATTTATTAGGTTCATCAACAGTTGTTACATCAAATAACGTGAACCATTTGCATTGTTATGAGTAATAAGCCAAGATGCACAACTAGTGACAGACGAAACACAACTTGCATTGAATAGATTAGTGTTAATATTTAAATGCTATGAAATCGAATAAAATTACAAAAGGAACAGAAAACAATGTAGATAATAGATAGGTAAAAAACATGAATATCAATAATAATACTTATAGATAAGATGTTTACATGCTAATTATTGCTCTACGGAGACCGGTTAGCGAGTCCGAGAACATATCCACTGTGGCATTGTGCTCATTGTTGTTTTAAATACTAATGCCTAAGTTTGTCCCGTTGTGCTTTACAAAATAAGCAAGAATCGAGAATAAAAGACAAAATCTCGATGCGGTGCAAATTTTATTACTGCAGCTCTTGAGTTTCGGAAAAAACTTTGTCAACAATTCAATTCACGAAGTAGACTTTGACAAAGTATATTTAGAAGTCATTTTGTAAAGTGCCCGAATTTTACACGTTGTCGCCACGTAACAAATAAGTTAAGGTACTGAAACGGGACGGCCAGCGCTTTGTCATCGCGTGTTATACCAGGAAACTCTCTGTAAAATATCTACCTACCTAGTGCAATATTGTCAACGCCTTACGTACGCTATGAGGATATCGCTTGCGTTTTACGTCAAAGATAGTGAATTAAAACTTTGTAGAAACGTGCGGTTGCTTTGAACGTTGCTGAGTAAAGGAGAGAAATTAATAATGCCTTGTACAGAGTGTTGAAGCTACGTGAAAAAATATATTATTGGTAAAGACTCACACAAGCGCCATTGCAAAGAATCTTCTTTTTAAATATCTAAGAATATAACAACATCTCTCGCACCTATCCGTATTCGATCTAAAAATAAGAGCATTTATTATTATAGTCATCACAAAATGAGAGGCAACTTTTGACTCTTATCATCACAACGTAAATGGGGACGTGAAGTAAACATATCGATCGGTAAAAATACTAAACAATTCTCACGAGAAATCGTTCGGTTCGAAATATCATGAGTAATGTAATAGTTTAGATTATTTTTTGAGTTATTAGTTTTCAGGTCTAGATAGAAAAAATAAATTTTTTTTAAGCCATACAGAGTTAAATATAAGTAATTATTAAGCATTGTAAATGGTTACAATAATAACCTGTAGTTATTGTTGTCATGTAGTTACATTAACTAAGTTCACAAAGACAAGCTGTAGTTAAAATAGCAAAATTCAGAAGCAAAACAAAAAAGGACTTCGTAGCTGAAATACACACTTTCATCGGAAGGTGAGCCAAATCGTCAGTTGAACTACTATCATCTATATATAAAATAATTGATTTCATTCGATTAACTCAAATTTGCATTTAATTTTGGAATTCGTGCGAAAATAATACTAGGACTATGTTCTGTCATATTATTTAATGCTTCATTAAAATTAATGTATTTTTTTAAACCCAGTAACCTAATAATTACTGGTTTACTGTTAAGTTGTTTACAATTGGACCTACATTGTGACGACTATAAGTACTTTATTTTTGTAATTCGTGTTCTATGTTCCTTTAAATAAAATTAAATTCGCATTACTGCAGGATCAGTAACAAAAGTGCAAACCCAATCAACACAGTGTTAATCTGTAAGTGAATCAGCACAAGCTGGCAACGTCGGCAGAGCCCGCATACGCGCATTCGTTCAGGCGTACCATTTAAATTCCACCATACCACATTCATTTCAGGCTTGGTTAGACTATACTAGTTAGCGCTTAGTATAGGTAGTTTTTACGTTAATAGTTACGACTGAAAGGAGTATACTTTTTAGAGGATAATCTTTTTAAACCGTCAATGCACTGAAGCTTTTTAATAATATTATTGCTGTATCAGCAGTGACGTAAACAAGATTAGTAAATATTTTTACGTGTAATTTTTATATCACGTAATTTATAACAATGAAATGTTTATCCTTATAAGTACTGTGATTTTCGTGTGATAAATTTTGTATTTGCTTTTGTTTGGAGCTTATTTTTGTAAATGTTTAGAAATAAAAATATTATTGTGTTAAAGAACTTGCATTAAGTCGAAAATTAAGAAATTTCGAACCCAGTAATGTTGCAACTATAGAATTTAACGAGAATGTCAAACCACAACCGTTGATGTTAATTTACAAATGTAATAACAATACAATTGTATTTGCTTAATTAACATCCAAAATAACAGCCAATTTGGTTCGAATAAGACGCGCTCGAAACTCTATCCTCTTTATTATGTTTAACTGTTTTCCGGTCAAATTAGGACATAGGAAATCACTTTATTTATGTTATTATTTTTTAAATGAAGCCAAGTGACGGAACGAACAAATCGTGCGCCTGGTGGTAAGCGATACGCCTGTCCATAAAAGCTGAAAGGCACTCAGAGCTTTAGATCGCAAAGTTGTAACGGGCACTGTCACTGCGCCAGTCACCCTGAGAGATAAATAGACAAGTCCCTTGTGCTTGTAATTTCATCAGCGTCCTTACCCTTCAAAACTGGGACACAGTAATGCTCACCTTACTGCTTGGTGGTTGAAATAGGTAGAGTAGCAGTACTTCCCTGGGTGAACTCTTTCATTAAGAGCTTTACGCTACTAAAATTCCGTGTGATGCGTGTCGACTCTGACATTTATATTTGTGAGAACCAATACTTAGAGACTGAGATAGCATTATTAGTGGCGTTGTACAGGTCCTCGCGTTTGCAGGTGTAGGGACACGCAGGGCAGGATAGAGGATGTGCCATTGTCTGGGGAGAGACACCACACGGATATGCGCTCTCCGAGCTTTAACCCCAGCCGTGCATGCACTCCTTGCTTCGGCCGACTTGGGTCCGCAGCCCATTTAGGGACGTCCAAGTTTGCCAAGGTAAATCATGACCAGGAGGGAGGTATTTCGACAGCGAGATGAGTGATGCCGTGGGGTATTCGGGCCTGCTTAGTTTCCACGTCCAGAGGGTGTACTTCTTTAATGAAGCTATGGCGACTCTTTAGTCTCGGGATTACCGGCATGTGATTATGTAATGGGTGCCGCGGGTCAGTCACTTTTTTTAAGCGTTCCAGTGAGGTAGCCACGAGTCTTCGGACGTCCGGAGGAGCAACACCACCAACGGGCACAGCATACCGACAGGGGTTGGTTTCAGACAGCCAGTAATAATTCGACATGTGTCATTTAGTGCTGTATTCACCAGGTGCGTGTTTGCTGAACGACTCCAGGCTGGGCTGTGTCGAAGCTCGCCACTTACAAAATATAAGGCGACGCAGGAGGTTGTTCCGAGTGGTCACTTTCTGCTTGGTGTTAATGCAGTGCTGTTTATATGTTAAGGCTCTATTCAAGGTAATACAGAGGTATTTTGCAGTGGAGCAGGGGGCAATCGGAACATCCCTCCATCGGATGATGAGCGTTTATCGAGTCTCGCGGCTATGCAGGTGGAAGGCACAGGACTTGGTCTTTGACGGATTCAGTCGCAAGGAATTTTGATCATAATAGCAGCCAAGGTTTTCTAAGCTCCACTTAGATCCCTTTCGACTTCTTCAAAAGAAGGCGCTTGAGATGTCAGGGCCGGATCATCAGCGTAAATGAAGCGTTTAGTATTTGATGCATGAGGCTAATCGTTCATGTAGATGTTAAATAGCACTGGAGCTAACACACTACCCTGGAGAAGGCCATTTTTTAGGAATCTCCATCGGCTCCTTTCTGATAGAAGGTGGACCTGAAAGCGTCTATTGTGGAGAATTTCACTCAGGATTTGTGTACAGGCGTAATCGCTTGTGAGTGTGTGAGTTTCATGTTTACTGTGTCATACACTGCGGAAAGATCCACAAATACCACTCCAGTTACTTGACCCAGCTCAAATCCGTCCTCGAGATGTTGTGTGAAGTTTAGCGACTGGTTACAGCATGATTTCCCTGGTTGGAAACCTGCTTGTTCAGGAATGAGCTTTGGGTCCACAATACTGACTAGGCGGTTCAGTAGCATTCCTTCCAGCAGTTTATAGGTATGACACAGCAAGGATATCGGCCGATAACTCTTGGGATCGTTATTAGGCTTCCCTGGTTTTAGTAATGCTATATATTTGGCCTTTCGCCAAAGACGCGGAATTCGAGCAGAGTCCAGACAGCTGTTAAATAGCTATAGCAGACAGGAGATAGCTATGGGGCCGAGATTTTTTAATTGTTCAACAGAAATGTTGTCTACCCCAGACGCTTTACCACTTTTTAGTGATTTTGTGGCTATAATGATGTCTGTGAGCGAGAAAGGTTTACTGATAGCATTGTCATTGTCCGGATCGAGTTTGCCGACGATTGGGTTTTTCAATCGTCGGCAAACTCAGCGTAATAAGTTGATGGGCCACTTGGTTATCTGTGACCTGACCTGGCGCGGAACCAGTGGGGGAATTGCCGATAAGTTTCCGGATTGAGTTCCAAGCTTTTTTGCTATTGTGCGTCAGGTCGATGTTGGTCACCGTAGCTGCCCATCTTTCCCGCCGAGACTCGCCGATCTGAGACAGTATTTCCTCACCAGACAGGATGTTTTCTGTCGAGAAAGGATAGCTGGTGAACAGTTGTTCGTACTGCTTTAATAGATCACCTGATTCACGAGACAGTCCTGGGACACACGATGTACGACATCCTCGTAGAATATATTTGCAGGAAGCGGATGCTATGACCTGAGCAAACATTTCGTAGTTTTCTGTGACAAGAAACAAGACAATTCGATATTTAAATTATAGAAAAAGGTAAACCCAATTACGTTCAGAGTTGCAAAAATCGTCGTTGTCATGTAAATACTATCACGTCTAAATTAAACGTTACATTGGTATATATATTTTTTTCGTATGAAATGCCAATTCTCGATTAGTTAAGTTATGAAATATTTTTAAACGATATAGATTTTAAGACTTTCGTGGTTATTCACTAAATGATTATCACTAATATCAGGTTCCTTACCACGGTATGACTTCTTTTTATTTTCCCGATATTTCTGAACGGCTGCACGCTCCATGGTCACGGGTTGACTGGACGGCGGCAGATGACAGCTTTAAGAGCAGGCATATCTGTCTACCTTCTTGCGCTGTCGACGACTACCTTCATCGCGATTTGTTGTGGCGTTACCATTGTCACTCACTTTTTTCACACAAACCACACTCACTGTATCCACACGCGAAACTGAACTCGAGGTGTTTTTGTTTTTATTACTGCACGCACTACGGACCGGATTCCATGCACTGGACAGTTTAAAACCATCAACACGGTTAAATGTTTTGTACTTCGTGATCTCGATGGCTTCTCGTACCAACCGTGGTATGTAGTGACGTTCTATCGAGAGTACCTGGGGGCTATGCAACTCGATCCAGTGGTTAGTGTCAGTCTTTGTGAGATGTTGTGCTATAGCCGACTTCTCTGCATCATTGTTTTTTTTTACTGCTCGGATGTGTTCCTTCATACGATCGACAATTGTTCGTTTAGTCTGACCGATATACGAGCTCCCACAACTGCAGTTCACTTTATAGACACCCGGTGTTTGTAAAAGAAGGTGATCTTTTGGTGAACGTACCATTTTTCCTATTTTGGCTAAGGAGGTGAAAACAGTTTTTATGGAAAACTTCCTTAGCGACCTGGCTATTTTATCTGTCACCCCTTGTATATAGGGCAGAAAAAACTGGTAGTCTCTGTACGTTAATTTGCTTCTTCCTTTTGTGTATTGGTTTAAATATTTTTATTTTATATCCATTCTGTTGCAAAACCATCTTAACGTGCTCCTGTTCCTGTGGTAGGTGGTGTGCATCACAAAGATCATAAAGCTCTATTGGTTAATGACCTGACGACCTAATGTAGGTGTTTTGGGTGATGATGCGAAGTGGCATATAAATATTTGTCCGTGTGAGTTGGTTTTCTGTACACAGAATGACCGAGTGAACCGTCTTGTCGGACTTTGACCAATACATCCAAAAATGCAAGCGCGCGATTTTTCTCAATTTCACAAGTGAACTTCATTTTGTTATAGGTGTTATTAAGACGTGCTAAATAATTTTGTATATGTTGCTCCTTTCCTTCCATTATGCAAAATACGTCATCAACATACCTCTTCCATAATTTTATTGTTGATGGTGCTGACAGAATGGCGGCGTGTTCATAGTGTTCCATCCAAATGTTGGCAACAACGGGAGCAACGGGACTGCCCGTCGCTACACCATCAATCTGAAGGTAGTATTGGCCATTGTACAGGAAGTAGCTCGTGTTTAAGCAATGTTCAAGTAATTGAGCAATCTCCATTGGGATGTTATTTTCTTGCAGTTTCACTTTGATAACGTCGATGCACTCCTTTATTGGTACGTTTGGTAAATAGAAGTCATACCGTGGTAAGAAACCTGATATTAGTGATAATCATTTATTTTGAAACGACTTGAAAAAAAGGGAATTGTTCAATTCGTCCGTATTTTTTTTGTGTGTTACGCGATTACCTACTCCGACATTTGTAAACCGATTTCTATGTATTTTTTTGTTGGAAAGGGAGAATTGCAATAGTGGTTCCATTTAAATTTGAAGAAAAATTACCCCCTTTCAGATTAGCAAATTGAGAGATGAATACTGTTTATTAAATTTCACAAACTTTCCTTTAACCAATCTCGTAAAAACTTATCATGTTGATTGTTGATTGTTGTAGATGTAATTTCAATGGAAATAAATCCATTCCATCCAAAACACAGCGAAAACAGATAAACAGACTTTTGAGGTCGAAAACCGTTTTATAGAAAAATTACAATTTATTATAAAAGAATAAAGAAGAAACGTTACAAAGATATTTTTTTTTTTATTTAAGGCCCTTAATTAATGTCGAACCACATTTTTATTCGCTGTTCCTAACCAATCTGCTATCTGCAGAGAAGTGAGAGAGAAAGACGAGAAAAATAGACTCCACGGTCAGATGGGAATAATAACTGCACAGGAAATAGAGAGCTGATCCTAAATTATCTTGAAACATGTTATTATGTATATTAAATCGTAAAAGACAGTCATATACTGCGATATTTGGAACTTGTTCATATTTTCTACTCCTAGATCGGTACGCATTAGCAGTATTCATATTCCACCCAACTTCCGGCTACCGCAATGAAGAGATAAGATTGATGGCTGTGGGTTGTCCGTCCGTGATGTGCGTTTGATCGCTCGATACATGTACGATTCCTCTCTCTTGATATGTGCTACCTCAGTTGATACGGATATTGGAATTTGAATGGACTTTGTGTCTTACATTGCTGGGAACTTTACTGCTTATTATATTGACTAACCGACTATTCATTATAGTAGTATAATTGTAAAAACTTTTTTTTATCACTTCAAATAACAGGACGAACAAGTCGTGCGCCTGATGATAAGCTACACGCCTATCCTCAGCAGTTGCAGTGCCACTCAGAGCTTTAAATCCCAAAGATCTTAGAGGCACTGCCACTTCGCACGTAACCCTAAGACATAAATTAACAAGTCCCATGTGCCTATAGATTCACCAGCATTCTTACCCTTCCTGTTATGGACAAGCGTGTCGCTGATTACCAGGCGCACGACTTGTTCGTCGCGTCGCTTGGTATTATACAAAAAGATATCACTTGCAAAGTCTTTATACATACACACTTTTGTGTTCGACAATTTTTTTTCACATTGATTTTATATTTATTTTAGAAACGTTCCAGGTTTCTTTAGGTGTAATCAAACTAGCTGATTTATTTATATCAAAAGCTACTTAGTTTGTAAGGCAATCGTTTAAACACAGTTGGAATTCTCGAAATTCCTATTCCAAACTCGATGTTAGCCGCTTGTAATTGGGGTGGTTGCATTCCCCAAGTTTCAGCTATAATAGCAATAGCTGTAGAAATGCAAATACAACTGATTGGCTCGCCTCAGCACCTCGTTATACCTGTCTTTATGTTCATTTTCACTTGCAAAACCTGCATTGTGTTGCTACTTGTTGAAACCTAAACAATCTCTATTGTATCAAAGGGTACATTGCCCGCGTTACTACATTAAGCCGACACGAAGTTTTTGTAATACTAATTTTAAAGTAATTTTTTGAAGTTTTTAGAAAGTTGTTCATATATTTTTTAACCGGCTTCAAAAATAGAAGGAGGTTCTCAATTCGACTTTTATTTTGTATGTTTGTCACGCGATAGCTCTCGGAACCAATTTTGATGATTTTATTTTTGTTGGAAAGAGGGTACCCCAATAGTGGTCCCATTTTTCCCCCACTGCGTTCCGATTTTGAAGGGTGCGGGTGCTGGTGAAATTAAAGGCACACGGGACTTTTCAACATATGTCTCAGGGTGAAGGGCGTAGTGCGCATCAGATCTTTGCGATTGATAGCCCTGAGTGGACTGTTATGGAGAGTCGTTTACGATCAGGCTTGTCAGTTCGTCCCACCATTTAGTATAAAAAAAAATAATTTGAAGATTGAGATGAATGACTTTTGTACTCGATATTTTTAGTGCTCTATTCAGAGATTATGTAGTACCAAGTGACGGGATGAACAAGTCGCTTACCAGACGCACATAAGCGACACGCCTGTCCATAACAGAAGATCTTCGGGGCATTGCCAGTGCGCCCGTCAATCTGAGACATAAGTTGACAAGTCCCATGTGCCTGTAATTTCTATAGCACCCTTACATTGACAAACCGGAACACAGTAATGCTCATATTAATGCTTGGCGGCGGAAGCTTAGGTGGTAGTACTTCCCTGGACGAGCTCTTTCACAGGGAGCTCTACTGCTACTAGACATATCTTATGGTCAATAAAGAATACTTCATTTCCATTTTCAGTTAAGTTATTTTGCGTAGCTGCAGCAAAGTACATACCATTTAAATTGCAAACTACGACTGAAGATTTTCATCCCGAGAACCTTGCTATTATTATAGAGAAGTTGCGCATAAATATCACAAGTAATTACAATAAGAAGCGAGATCGCGGAAAATCACTGGGCACCGACTCGCAATTAGCTGGAGAACACCCAACGGAAATAAATAAGGATATTAGCTCCCGACCGCAGGTCTGAGGGAGGATAAAAATTATATTATTGTATTCTGTATTTTATTTGGAGTAAAATGCTTACCACGCTAACTTGGAGTCAGCTTCTCTTGGAAGCCTTATCGTCGCTGACGTTGAAACACTCGGTTTGCATCTTCTTTTTTCTTTCCTAAGATTACATGAATAAAATTGTCACTTAGCAATAGTGCTGATATGGTAGGTATTTTAGGTTTTATTGTACAGGTACTTCCAATTAAGTAAAATTAAGTAATTAAGTAAAATCATATTTACCAAAATTAAACACTTCAATAAAAATAAAAGTCCAGGCATTGACAAGATAAGGGTTAGGGATCTGCAATGTATAAGCTCGGAAATAACACCAGCCATAACTCATTTAATTAACTGTTGTTTAGCCACATCCTCATATCCCGACAACTTAATGATCGGCGTCATCAGACCTATTCATAAGAAAGGACCTTATAATGTCGTAAACAATTACAGACCGATTACAATACTTTCTAGCATTGACAAAATAGTGGAACGATACTTAGGGTATGAAATTAATAATTTTTTAATAAAAAAATGACATTATTAATCATAAACAACACGGCTTCCAAAGGGGCCGCAGTACTTCCCAACTTCTATCTAAGTTCATTGATGAGGTCATCGGGTACCTGAACGCTCACGAAGAGGTGCTCGTTATCTTTATCGACTTCAGTAAAGCATTCGATACTTTACGATACAGAACACTGTTTGACAAGCTAGAACATAATAGTATACAGGGTCCTCTTTTGGAATGGTTTCGGATTGATCATGAAAATAAACACACAATAGTACGCCTAGGAAGTAATCAAAGCAATGAAATACCTACTGCTCGAGGTATTGCCCAAGGTTCAATTCTTGGTCCTACTGAGTACTTGTTATACGTCAACGACATGTGCAACATGTTTTCGGAAGGTTCCATATCCAGTTCGCTGATGACACTTGCGTGATAACTTACAGTAAAGACATAATAGAGGTACAAAAAACAGTGCAACATAACTTCATTAACATTTGTAAATGGGCTCATGTTGTAGGCTTGGTCATCAACCTGACAAAACCAAAATCATTCACATACATTCTCCGTATAAGAAAACAACTCACGTACAAACTATAATCGCGCATGGTCACCAGTGCCTGCATCACCAGTCCACTGTTGGCATATGCAAAGCGCTCGCGTGCACTTGTGTAGCCTTACAGGTAGTTGAACAGCATACATATTTGGGCCTTATTATCGACAAACACTTCAACTGGGGGCCACATATCGAAAGTGTCACTAACAAGCTAAGATTTATTAATGCTAAACTTTCCATATTGAAGTACAAATTAACATATCATACACTTAGAATGTTATACCTTGCTTTGGCGGACACAGTCATAGGTTACGGGCTTAGTAGCTACGGGCGTACATATAGAACGTATTTAGACAACATTTATAAGTTACAAGTTAGCCTAATTAAGACAATTGTACGAAATAAAATAAAAAATAAATTTAAAGATAACAACACTGGCCTTTTTAACAACTGTAAGGTGATGTCGGTCTTTGACAAATCAAACATGTTACTAATATTAGACAAATTCGAAAATATTAGTATTTTAACAAAAACGAGTAGGCAAAATCGATTACGTATCTTACCTTATCTACCTACGTATCAACTGCCTAGAACTACTAACGCATACGGTATGAAGATCGCGGAGTACATATTGCCTGACATTCTAAGGGTCCTATTCTAGAACTCTATTCAATGCTCAAGTCAGGATTGCACTGGAAACACAAGCACTGGAAATACGACCCTAATGGCAGGGACTTGAGTATGATATCGAGTGCTTTAAACCATACTCAAATCCTGACTTGAGCATTGAGTAAAGTTCTAGAATACGACCCTAAATAAGATACCTGTGCAGCTCCATGTAGATATGTTAATGAATGTTAGGAAATGCAAACAAGTATTAAGAAAGTACTTGAGTACATTATCCTACCAACAAATGGACGTCGGGTCTAATACAAAAACCACGAAAAAAATGTCCGAAGGTAACCTATACAAACGTAGTGACATGTAACAAAATATAAAAAACTAAAACATTTAATTTAAATTGTAACGTCATTGTAGTACTATTTTGCTTACCTAATTTTGCTTGCAACAATTTAAGGACCCAAAAATACCATATTCAGCTTCTACTGAAAATTTAACAAAATGCACCATATTTAGCTTCGACTAAAAATTATTTGAACACATGAGTAATGGAGTAGCCTTTATCGGAAATACTAATTAATTTTTATATATATTATTATGTCGAATTTTATGCAAATTCACTCAAAGAAATAATAAAGAGTTGGGCAGACACAAACATACAAATATTACTACAAATGTGAAAGTAAGCGTGTACTATAAGAAATGTACTGATATTCCAACTAAACGTAATCTTCCTAAAAAAATACATTTGACATATTATTTCGTTAGCTCTTAATAAAAAATATTTTTTTAAATAAGATTAAAATCAAAGCGACTATAGTTTCTTTATTCTAAATATTTCAATCGCTTGTGGTTCGAACAATTGAAAATGACCAAAAAGTTTATATAAGCTTCTTGAAATTGACGTAATGGGTCTCTTTCCATCTTTTGCGCATGCAATGTGTATAAAAAGGACAGTTAGGTATTTGATTATTTTGTGTGCTTTTGTAATTTATATTTACGATTCATTATATATAAATTAAATACGATAAAACTGTACAAAATAACACTTTTAAATGAGAATTATGATAACTAACTAAGTATTTGTTTAGTGAAAATATGATACAAAATCCTGTTTTTACACTTTACTGCGGTAATTTTTACAAATTATTATTATATGGTACTGCATGATTGACAACCGCGCTGTCACTCGAACAAATGAAGACTGTTACGCGATTGATGCTCTGTATGCGATTTTAACGCCCTATAGGTGCAGACACTTTTTAGCGCGAACCCAACGTCCATTTATTGGTAGCTCAATGCTTGGGTACGTAAAATTATAACAAAAGCGATGAATATATATAAAGGGTTTTTGAAAGGAGTCTTATTGATAAGTATAGATTAAGTATTCTGTGTATTTTGAATAAATAAATTAAAAATCATTCAGCTATGTCATTTTATAATATCCAACATGTATAAGCTATATGTTAATTTATATATTCATACGGTTTTAGAAATGTTTGTAATTCGGTAGGTTGTACTTTTATACAATGATATTTTAATGACATCATGAGGGTAGATCGTAAGCATAAGGTGGACTCAATATTTAATGTTACTGGTCTGACAAGAATATTAAAATGTGCTACTCGAAGTACGTATTCTACTGTGCTACAGTATGCTACTCGCAGTACGTATTCTACGTTGACGAAGTCGCGGACACCAGGTAGTTTCGTATAAAGGGGTAAAGTTGCCGCATTTTGGACTACCTGGCGCTTTGAATTTGAATGTAAAAAAATATTAGTTCAATAAAAATAAATTCCTAGTCAATGGTAGGTATGTTAACTTTACGTAGTAATATAAGAGGATTGCTAATAAGAAGATTCTGAAGCGTCGGCGCCAGAACCCAATATATATTTTTAAAAACGTTTGTTATTTCGGTTACGCTTTTCTCCCGGGTACACACACACATATAACGCATGTGAACTTCACACACACATTGCTACTTATTAATGCGTAGTATGAATTACGCACACTGATTGCTATGTTAATGTGTACTATGAACTGTACACACGCATTGCTACTTGTTAATGCGTATTATAAACTGCACACACACATTGCTACTTATTAATGCGTATTATGAACTGAACAAACACACATTGCTACTTATTATTGCGTATTTTAGTCACTTAGTTACAAGTGTCATTTCGCTAGTAATCCATCTTTTGTAAATTGCAAATAAAAATAAAAATGTAAATTGTAAATTGTAAACTGTAAATTGTATGACAATTAGAATAAGGTTATGATAGGACTGGCACAACTAGAACAAAAGTCCTAAAATTAAATAGAGATTTTTAAAAATTCATCTTATATTATCAGAGTTGGATTCGAAATTTTTGAGCTGAATTTGAGTAGAATAATCTCAGTACAGAGTACAAAAAAAACCGACCTCAAAAGTACGCGGTATTACGTCTATTTGCTAAGTTTTATTGAAATATCCCTAGTTCGCCACTATACAGAAATTGACACAGAAGATAATAAAAATCGGTTCTCACTACTCAAGGTATATTGAGAGAGAAAAACGCCTTGAATTGGAGAATAGCAAAATCAACCATTAAATTAATTTCTTCTTAAGTTAAATTTAGGTGCTATTTATAAAAATGAATCTTCATGCATGAACAGCCACCCTTAGAGGTGGATGATTTTCTTCAAAATAGGACTACTATGAAGGTACCCTCTTTCCAACAAAAAAGAATCATGGAAATCGGTTCACAAATACCGGAGTTATCGCGTAACATATATACAAAAAAAAACAGGATTGAGTTGTCGAATTGAGAACCTCCTCTTTTTTGTGAAGTCAGTTAAAAATAAGTTTCAGCTTTTTTATAACGAACGCGGACTTGACAGTCCTCTTATGTAAATATTAGTTAATAAGTATTTCACTACAAAATGACAATAGTATTAATAAATTTAAATGTAAAGAGTGTATTAATTACGCAATTAATTTATGTTTTTCAATCCCAATTAACTTTTAAGCAGCTCTGTGATATACTAGTACCTATGACATTACTCCAATGCTCCAAGTCCGAGAGGATGTGAAATTGTATTATTATTTTGTACGTCCCGGTTTAATAATTCCAGGATTTTATATTTCAATTCATTTAAATTTTAATGAGGCATACGGGTGATTTAATAGTAGATAAAAGGAATTAATATTCGGACTTGGATGGTATTTCAATATTGCATTGTATATGACACCTTTTAATTGGACAGCCAAGTATTTTTTTAGTTTGTTAATAACATAGTATAAATTATTGAATAGCGGTGAGTAGGGTGAGCGAAGCTTTCTTAGCATCGACTCAAAATTTGAATTACTCGACAGTTTCTTAAATCAAACGCATGAAATTTAAAAGTCACAAAAATACAATAATGCGGGTCGGGACAAAGTTCAAATGTGGCAATTCGACCTGTGACCTGAGATAGTTGATGTCAAATCACCGTATTAAGTCTATGGAAAAATACTACCATCGATCAAGTTTTACGTACACAAATGTGCAGAACTGTGAGAAAAGAAAAAATATTTCCGCGTGCAAATGTGCAGAACCGTGACAAAAAAAACGTAAGAAAAATATTTACTCGCGCAAATGTGCAGCACTGTGAAAAAAGATTATACTAAGAAAGACTGCTGCGCTTCGATGGGGAACCGATTCCCCGAAGTTGTGTTTTTTGTAAACTACCACCACCCAATAAACACAATTTGTATTAGAAAATAAACGATTATTTAACTAATTCGAATTGCAAGAGTAATAAGAGGCGATTTTAGTTTCGATCACTTTCACATTAAAAGCAAGACAGCTGAAGGCGGCAGTGTGCTTAATCTGTAATAAGTTCGTGGAACCTTTATTCATTCAATAACAATTTTATATAAAGAGATCAAAGTTGCTGTATATATAAATGCTAATGCTTAGTAGAAGACCATTATACAAAACAACTCATAGAAATAAAGCTTTATATTATAGGAACGATCAAAACAGTAAGCAGGCAAATGGCACGTGGGACTTGTCCGTGATTAGATTGGGGACTGCACTAGCCAACGCACTATCATCTTTTGCCTTCATAGAAATAGAAAATATTGTTCTATTTCATATCTTATGATTGGAATATTGGATGTATTTAATGAATACAATAGAATTATTTATTTCAGTGCAATAATATCACAATATTAAAATTATTATACTTCCTTCCTTGTTATAACTATCACATTAGCATTTTGTTAACTTTTGAGATAGTGTACCCTAAAGTTTTTTCTTTGAAAAATATCAATTGCGGTGATTTTGTTTAAAAATAAAACTGAAGCTAAATAAAAAAAAAATTTTAAAGGGGTGTTCGCCGCGATGCCAAGGTAGAAGGCGCTTAGTATAAGTTCACCATTCATTTCCTACAACATTTATATTGCTGTCCTTTTTACCCTGCTGCAACTGAACTACTTTTCGTATCTGGGACAGTCTACAACTAATCGTTCTGAATAATTTCGACGTCTCGTCCAGGAAAGTACTATCTCATCTTACATATTTCTGCCCCCAAGCAGTAATATGACCATTACTACGTTCCGGTTTTGAAGGGCAAGGGTGCTTGGTGAAATTACATTCACATGGGACTTTTCAACTTATGTCTCTGGGTGACAGGCGCAGTGGCAGTGTCTCCCAGATGTTAATGCGATTTAAAGCTCCATCTACCAATCAGAAGTGGTACTGCAACTGTTATAGACAGGCGTATCGCTGACCATTAGGCGCACGACTTGTTCCTCCCGCCATTTGGTATCATAAAAAAAGGTCAAGGTTACAAGTTACAAGATACCCCCAATGAACAACTTATTTTTTGTCGAGTTCTTAGGTTTTCGCGATTGTTACACATAGGAAATGAAACTATTTTTCCGGATTTAAATCGCGTATATTTGTTTTTCCAAACAAACCGACAGTCCCATGGTCACGGTTGACAACCGTGACCATGGGACCTGTAAAGGGCCCGAAACGTCGGTTTGTTTGAAAAAACAAATATACGCGATTTAAATCCGGAAAAATAGTTTCATAACTTATTTTTTGGTCATTTTCAGTTATTTTTGTAATCTACTACTACTTTTGAACTCCCAGAATTTCGTAAAAAATAATAATAAAGAAACAAAAACAAAATTCGAGAAAAACCAAAAAGAACGAATTTTGTGAGATAAAAAGTAAATAAACAAAAAACAAAATAAAAACAGAACAAGTCCAAAAACTTAGTTGGCGTAGTGTTCATTGAGGTATCGAATATTATAGCAACATCATCGGACTTCCGTACTATATACTATAGTACATTAAATTTCAACTCGAACGAGGAAGTGGTAGTAAAATAAATATTCATTTTATAACTAAGATCGCTACATAAGTTGGGAAAAGAGCTGATGTTCTTTACACATAGCTAAGGCGCAGGCCACACCGCAAACGAAGCTAAGTTACCTTAGCTCACGTACTCGGGGCATCTTGTCATACTTCGGTTCACACCGCGACCTAAGCTAACCGAGCTTACTAAACTAACCCAACGATCCCGCTAGCTATGTAAATTATGTTGCCCTTATGTCGCCCTTCACCCCCACACGTACACGGAAGTTCACGTACGCATGCAAGTACATGAGCGAAGCTAAGTTAGCTAGCTTCGTTTGAGGTGTGGCCTGCGCTTAAGAACCATACCGATTAAATTAACCTTCAAACAAAAAAAAAACTGGTTTAAGATCAGTCCTTCTGTTTGAGAGCAACGAAATACAGATACACAGACAAGCTTTCAAACTTTTTTTAAATTTATTTAAACTTTAATGCACACCAAGTAATATAAATGGCGGACTTCATTCCATTAGGCATTGTCTACCAGTCAACCGGAGAGCTGAGTTCGGAATAAATAACAGGGGTGCATAACATGATAAAAAAAAGAAATAAACATTTTTTTATATTTTTTCATGTCAGACTAATGCAATACAGATTGAAAAATGTCGTAACTCCCCTCATTTTGAGTCAGGGTTTAAAAATGCAGTGACCGGTGTAAGTGATCACTATTATTTAAAAAATATTAGTTAATCGAACACAAAATACTATAACAAAATTTTGTCAACATAAACAAAAGTGTTATGAATACATATTTTCTTATCTTTTCAATGTGCCAAATATAATTACATTACAGTACAAATACGTGTTATTATTGAACACAGATCACACAGATGTAGAAAACAATAACGCCGAGAAAATAATTTGAAACTAAGGTATTGGAAATGAATTTCTTTTTCGGATCTAAATCGCGTATACTTGAATTTCAAACAAATCAACGTGTCGGGCTTTTTACAGGTCCTTGATCACGAACCGGATTATGGGCTTCGAATCCCGGCTCGTACCTCTGCTCGAAATTCACCATGAGCTTTTCAGTAAAGGAAAACATCGTGATGAAACCTGCACATCGAAGAAGGTTTGCATTTGCTCATTGCGGCGGACTATAGCCTAAAACCCTCGCCTGAGAGGAGACCCATGCCCTACAGTGGAACGTATAAATGAACTGATGATGATGGTTACGGTTGCCTGAACAATAATCTCCTGTACAATGAGTTCTAGAGTGGCGAAATTAACTCCGGGTATACAACCCAGTATAGACCCAGACCGAAAGCAATTTTTAGAAAAGTACGTTTCTTAAACTGGTCTTACCGAAAATCAAACTCGGGTCCTCGTCGTTAAGCATCAAGCGCCCGAAGCGCTAACCGCTGGACCATTTCCCTAGTACGTACTTGATTTTCATATTAAAAAAAGAGCGCAAATATTTTCCTCTTGTACGCTTAGCTGTATAAGAATTTACATTTTTTTTAACTAGGGCTGCCTCATTTCTACAAAATTGAGTTGATGGCTGAGATGTAGTGACATAAAGGTTTCGTACCGCATCCACACCAAAAATAAGTTCATATACATAATGTGGGTTAAATGTACTTCTCGGTGTCGTTTGTGTGATATTTGCTCTAGCAATAAATGCTTCTGATTCAATCAATCAATCAGTTGATTTTAATCTTACCTCTTAAAATGTGTCAGAATGCCCACAACATAAGTAGTTTTATAATTGTTCTCTCTAAATTTAAGAGTCTAATCTCTCGAATTAATATCAAATGATTGTGTTTTATCATAGTATTTTATATATATAACTAACTGTAAAAGGATAAATTTATTGGATTGTAGATAATATGTACCAACATTTAGATGTAATGGTTGTTATACTTCATTATATTTTTGTTAAAGGAGCATTGCTTACATAGTTTTATTATTATTGGTTAAGCTTTCAATAGACGCAGTAATAATCCTTTGAAATTCCACAAAGAGGAAATTTCCAACTATAATTGGAATACACAATCAATCGATTCAACAACAAATACAAAGGGAAGTAAGAAACTCGACAGTGGCTATAATAAAGAGATCGGAAAATAATTTTGGAAAAAAGCAAGTCTCCAACTCATGTCAGACACTCAGTAAAATGAAATACGTAGCCGGCACCGGCCTTCGGCAAATGGTTTAATATCGAAATGTGATCACTTAGCGCAATCTCTTACAAAAGGGGGAAAAAAATAGAAAAATCCGAACGTACTTAGATTTTACCAGAAACCCAAAATATGTAACAATTTTTGTAAAACTCGCAGAAAATTCAAATGGACTGATGGCTTTTTCAATCAATCCATTTATTTTTCGATAGATGAATAACAGTGGTACTAAACTTTTTGTCGATGTTTGTTTTGGTGTTTCGCTTGTTTGTTGACTGTTATTGGGTATATTTGCTGAGTTTCCCTTGGAGGGTTTCATTGCTTGCTCGTTGTTTAAAATACTTTCTGTTAAAGTGAACAGTTTAAAATTCCATGTTTCTCATGATTGTTATAAGCCATGGTTCTCTTGCACACAACGTCACATGGTTTCCGCTGCATTTGACCGCAAGTGCGCGAAGACTACAAGGTGTTAGAATAGCAACACGTGTTAGATTGTGGGGCACAAACTTGCTGCGAGTGCACGGCTACTTCGGCACTTACTCAAATGAAATTCCAGCTTACGCTCTGAAACTTATCCTATGTAATGGGATCTATGAGTTTCAGAGACGTTCTTAGGTCCACTTTGAACGGGTATATTCCGGTGTTCTTGCTGGTAATGCAAAAGTAAAGGTTCATTTAGTATAGTTCATTTTAGTCCAAACGAACCTATCTATGAATATATTCAATTCTTAACATTCTAATGAATGTTTCAATTCTCACAATTCTTAATTAAGACATCATTGCAACTAAAGGAATTATGGGACAGAAATCGAGTCGTATTTATTTAACGATGCATCCCATTTTGTTCCGGAAAAGTTGTACAAGTGCTCCCCCAGTGTTGTAGCAGCATTCTCGAACTGAAACTTGCGATGCTTTCGTGAAGTTCCCCTTCGCAATACAACTCCCAGTTTCTTCACTCATTAAGTTCATTAACAAGATTCAGCGTCAGTATTTTTGATGCTCTTAGCTCGCTTTCAATATTTCCTATTCGTATAACTCACTTTGTGCTGCTACTCGACAGCTTTGTAAACGAAAACTCTTCGAATGTCGATGTTTCATGTTTGGAGGTAAATAAATTTGAGCACTTGTGAAAACTTGATGCTCTTGATTAACAGGGCTCAATTAAATGCTTTACACAACGTTTTCAACGCTTCTGTGTAATTATTGTGGAATGTTTGGGAAGCAGCTATGTGTATTATAATTAGCAAAATTATTGTAATACGTAATGTGAAATTATATATCGTTTCTGAAAATCTTACTTCTGAATTTAGGGAGATATTTCTGTCGGAAAACAAAGTAAATATCTAAGCTAGATATCGTATTAATTTTGCAAAGTGCATAATAATAAGCCGCAAGAAGCCGCGGGAAGACGGCAAAAAAAATCTTGAAAAATCTTACACACATAATACAATGCCTGGATTTAGACTGAAATTTCGAGATTTTAAATATTACATTGTACTTCGTCGAACTGCAGTGCGGGCTCGGTAAATTCCATTTAGCTAAATAGCTTTTGAGAGATAAGAATCTAGCCATACAATGCTTCCCTACTTCGAGCGGGAAACTAAGAAAATTGAAAAGAGTCGCAAAGTAATGCTGCATCGACGATGGTCCGATTTCAGGCAACCTGAGATTTCGTATAACCTGACTCGTAAAAATTGAGGGCCGATAAACACTTGAAATATCTCGTAGATTGAACAAAGTTTTTGTGTGAGACTCCCTCAGTTTCGCAATCTTGGTTTTAATAAGTATATAACGTTCCGAGATGTACCTATGAGAAGGGGATTTACATAATCATTACCATATCTGGCGCAGTGGCGCGCGTATTATGCTCGAGAGGTTAATAATGCTATTTTCTCGCCACGTTTTCACGTTGCTATTTCACGTTATCGAGCCCCTTTAACTGCGTCGTCATTGTAACTAGCCACTCGCGGAAACACTCCATATGACTCTTTTATACCTCGTTGCGAAGGTTCTTTGGAACAAGTTTTCACTAAACCGCTTGGGTCATGCTTATGACCGTATAATCTAGATTGTGGTTAACGTACCTTAACTGTCTTTCATGTATTTTGTTGCCACACTTGTGTGAATTGTATGCAGTAAAACTGCACTACTTATGCACTTTAGTAATCATTACTGCCCACCAAGGTGTGAAAGATGTACGTTAAGTAAGTAGGCAGCGTCTAAGATCCTGCTGACTTATTACGTTATTTTTTGTGCTCTTTTCTTTCATTTCAGTTCTTTCAAATTGGATAAGCTACTTTAAATTGGATATTTTTTACACGGGTTTTTTTATATATATTCTCAAACTGGTTTCCACCGAAGCAACTGTACACATTTTCGAGTTCACAATCTCTCACCTGGATGGATTCTGAAGTGGATATAGTGGAGTCGACTAATTATTGTGCTTATTGTACCGTATATTTGAATAAAATTTAGTGGTTTAACATGATTTCAGAGTTATACTTACTATCTGAGCAGAATTTGCTATTAATTTGTTTTATTTGGATATCGGTAAAACTTTACAGATAGAATACACACATTATATAATTATTTAAGATTCTCGTGGTTTAGCGTTTTGCACCAGTTTGACATTTAATTTAATGTTAATTGTAAAGTATACAATTTTTGCACTTATTCTTAATGTCATATATTATATTATATAATTAAGAATAGATAGAAAAAAACGCATGTCAAAATAATGAATAAATAAATAGAAAGTTTCAAAATTTAAACGTCAAAAACTCATGGACAGATGTAGATAAATTTTTATATTGTTAGGTAATACATTGTATAATTTTATGCACATGTTATAGCAGTTCCTTTGGAAACATGTAGTAGTGTGCATATTATTATCGGGCCAAACGGTAGATATATCGTGTTAAAAAATAAACGTTTTGGGACTAGATAATTGTTTATATTCACTGGAAAAAAAAAGATATACGTCTCGAATACATACAAAGGATTTATTCTTAGTATTTTAAACATGGGCTTTTCAGCTATCTCGCAAACCAGCACTACATGTCGCCTTTACGCACTTCTTCTATTCTTCTTCCACATTTATATGGCGAACAGCTACGGAGTGGAATTCCCTGCCTGCAGACTTATTCCCTGAACGTTATAGCTCGGACCTTTTCAAAGCGAGAGGGAATAGACATTGTTTAGATATTTGCATGCTCAATCGTCGACTATATCGTCACTTTCCATCAGGTGAGATGGAAGTCAAATGCGCACTTATTTTTTTAATAAAAAAAAGAAGATAAAAGCTCGACTACTTTTAAACTCAAAATCTTCTTATTTTTTCTCGATATCTTAAATGTTTTCGAGGTCACTGATTTTTTTATCGATTTCAGTATTTGTTTTAGCTTTATTAATCCGAAACTTTTACTTTAGTTCATTACGATAAGTTAGTTTTAAAGCTTCGTCTTGGTTTAAAAAAGAAGTTGTAAGGCAAGAGGCTACATTTTGTACGGAAAAATTCTAATCAGTGCGTTTATCAACTTGTTTTAACCCCTCACTAGGGAACTCCTGTGTCGCGGGTGCCATGGAAACACACATAACACCACAAATTACACCCAAACTCACGAGAGAAATAAGTATAACCATACAAATATTTCTCCGGGCCCGGGAATCGAACCTGGGACTTCTGCGTGGCAGACCAGCATGGTAACCGTTCGGCCACGGAGGCAGTTAATCAAACATTAAACTTTGTGTGCATACACTAAGCCACACGCCTTAAATCGCAAAGATCTGAGGGGCGCCGCCATTATGCCCGTCATCTTAAGACATAGTTAATAAGTCTCAATCGCCTGTAATTTCACCAGCACCCTTACCCTTCATAACCGAAAAGCAGTAATGTGAGCGTTACTACTTGGCGGCAGAAGCAGATAAGGTGGCAGTACATCCCTGAACGAATTCTTTCACAAGGAGCTCTACTGCTACAGCATCTATCTATCAGACTTGTTCCCTGAACGTTATAACTTGGAGCTTTTCAAGGCGAGAGTGAATAGGCATTATCTAGGTTATCATGCTCCATCGTCGACCTCATCGTCACTTTCCATCAGGTGAGATGGAGGTCAAATGCACACTTACTTTAGAATAAAAACAAAAAAAATCTGCCAAATTGATAATGTATTCAGAATTCGTACAGTTAAAAAGTTTTTGAGCTCCTTCCCATACGCATTAAAGAAAAATGTGATTTTTACCCAATTATTTTTCTGCTAAAAATTACATATTTATTTTCTTTTTACTCAAGAGTTGATTTGAACTTCCAAATCTACTTAAACTTTCACGGCACAGAATTCTTGACTGTTTTCGTGAACAAAACACAATAAGACGAGTGAGACGGTGCGTGTGACGCGCACACATGCTCGGAAGTCACCTCGACTCGCTCTTAGTCTGATTTAACGGATCGTAGAATGCCTTCCTTCAAAAATAGATACCTAAGTAAGCGCTCATGCGTATCGCCACTTCAAATTACTTTTGCATGGCAGAATGAATGGAGGAATTGAACCGATAAAACGGTCCCCATTGTTGGTAACGAATGTGTCATTTCCAGCTGAAATGTGAGCTTGAATCTTAATTCGTATCGTTGCCACTCGTGTCGACCGAATGTTATTGGGTGCTTGGCCTTAAATTTTGTTTATGTTTCTCCATTTTCACAAAATTACGAAAAGAAATACTTTTTATTGACTTTTTATTATCACATGGGTAGACAGAAATATTATAGGATACTAAGTGATGGGACAAACAAATCGCGCACCTGGTGGTGAGCGACACGACTTGTCCATAACAGTTACATTGCCACTCGGAGATTTAAATCATAAAGATCTGAGAACTGCTATTTTCACTATCACCCTGAGACACAAGTTGACAAGTCACATGTGCTGGTAATTTCACCAGCGCCCTTAACCCTTCCAAACTGGAACGGAGTAATGCTCACATTACCGCTTGGCGGCAAAAATAGGTAAAGTGGCAGTCCTATCCTGGACCAAACACTTTCACAACGAGCTCTACCGCTAGCAAAAGACAGAAAGATGTAATCTAAACATTCTATTTATCTTACCTCCAGTTTCACCCTCGTAACTTTGTTTTCATTCGTCAGCAATCGCTAATCATACAGATATTATGATTTAGTATTAAGAACAACTAAAAGCTACCGAGGAAAGTTACGCAATAGCCAATAAATCTAAACTTTGAGAGAAAGTAATTCTGTTTCTATGCTTATGCTATATTCCTGTCTCCAGAGATAATACTTCCTAATCTGCTGAGTGTGCGAAGCTTTGTAATCATACCTATTTGTTTTGTCACAGTAGCTTTATTTTCCATCGTGTAATAGGGGACTTATAGGCCGGTGAATTTCGACGACTTTATTTTGGCAACGCTCTATCCCAATACTATCTCGTCAGGTAAATACAAAATTCCACAGAATTTTCACTTGGGTGGTTAAAAGCGTGCTTTGTCACTGAAATAGGAGTTTTTCAGTGGAACAGTTACCTTTATAAGGACTTAACGTCGCAGGAAACGGCCGTCTAAGTATACGAGCGTGGGGGCGCCCTCTCGCTGCTGATAACAGAATTATCCGAATGACGCCATCTATCTTTTAAATGTGCACCTTACTTTTGGACGCGATGCGTTGTTGCCACGCTCACAATATCACCAGAGGTATTTTAGGAAAGATGGGAATTTTCATGTTATTAAAGTAGCTTTTATTCTTTTGATACGTACTTACTCATATTATTACGTAGATCATTGATGTTAATGTGATGGCGTCTTTTTTTTCTTGTATAGGTATGAATGTACTGAAATAGTCCCTTGAGAAGGTTAATGTTAGTTTCTTCAAAAAAGAAGACATCATTATAATGCTTGGCAACTAGTTGGCCGTCTATATACAAACACGCACAAACACATGAAGTTATTTCAATTCTGATTCGCTTAAATGCGTTTAGTTCAAGTGTGACGGCCTTACCTGTCTTTACCATTTACCCTGTTTTAACAGGCACTAGGTGTCGCGTCTTAATTTACATCAATATTTGTATATATGCTCGGTGCACTGGAGACCGCATAATGCATTAACTGATTACACCCGCGATCCATCTTCAGGCGACGTCTTGAGGTTTGTTTACTCGGTACCAAATGACAATAGTTTGAGTAATTAATTGTTCAATATTTGTTTGTTTACAGTTGTCATTTGGTTCATTAACCTAGTTTAAATTATTGAAAATAAAAGCTTACATAAAATCTTTGACAAACTTTGTACTGAAATTTAATATTGGCTACGACTAAGAACCTTTGTAATGGTATCTGTTATTAATACTCTTCAAGAATATGTCGCAAAAAAGCTTCTTATCATAAAGAATTCAAATTTATTTTTAGGGTCGTAAGATAAGTATGCACCGGTTAAATTTGAACCAATTTTGTTAGTTCATTAGACGTTGTTGATGTATCGCCTCGCCTGACACTAAACCGTAATATTTTACAAGCACTTTATAACTACGAGCTTCAATATTTCGGCTTGAACAGAATTTGTAATTCTTGAAGAAAATATTTCGTTGACTTAATAAGGAGGTATCACTTTAGGGAGGTTATCAAATGATGTGCATTATAATAAGCGAAAATGTTTTTAGAGAAAAATTGATTAAATTAATAATTCGATACCTAGATCATTATACTAACACAACAAATGCATTCGACGATATTTTAATTTAACAATAACAAAGGAATTTTCTTCACCCAGGCAGATAATAGATTAGAGATGTCTCTTTATTAATTGTAATATTAAGTTCATTGAGTATCACCATGTTTTTCTACCATGATATTAAATTATTTTTTCATAGATTTCTCACAGATGGCGCTTGGGAGAGCGTCAGACACGGTATGCTGAAGGCGCTGGTTCGCATCCAACTTAAGTGTTCGATCTTTGTATTAATAATTATAAAAAACTAGTGTAGTCATGTCATTTCACAAAAAAAATCAATATCATGGCAGTAAAACATTGCGATACTCAATAAATTTAATATTACAATAACTAAGGGCGTAATTTTCTTAACAAGACTTAAGGCAACCATTAAGCATTTCTTAATTTGCGTCACACAGCCCCGCAGCTAACTCGTAATATAGCTGACGTATTAAGTCACTCCGTCCTTTACGTCACATTATCTTGTGCATTATAGCGTTGTGCCATTCCCGTCGTATGCCAGGCACATATTTGCAACTCCATTATTTATCCCCTTAAGACAGCATGTAAGCCACATATACGACGTTTAAAGAAAAATATGTAAAACACGTACCGAACAGGGTTTCGTTGTTAAGAGACATACATATTTGGAATGATTTCATTTCTCATCAATGAACGTATATGTTTTCCATTTTCGCGATAAAATCATTATACTTTTTTTGGTATTAAAACCTTGCACCTTATCGTGTGAATCTTTATGGCCCGTTGAAAATATTTACGATAGAAATATTCTTGATGTTTTCTGAAAACAGGTTTTCTCTCATCTTTTAACTAATGAGAATAAGCAGAGGAGGCGATAAATTGAAATTTATTTTCTTCTTAGAACACGTACACATACCAACATAAATATTTATTATTTGATAAAGTCGGTAACAATTCATTAGACAGGCTTTACGGGTTATTCAAATGAGATTTATTATTCTGAAGTACCTACGTTTATTACTTTTAGAGTAGTGTCGTCGATTGTTTTCGAAAATTGGACGGTCTAATTGATTTACTAAGGCAATATCGGATTGTTGTCTAGTTCTTATCAGCTTGATTAGAAAACTAATAGGCCAACATTAATAAACGATCCCAGAGCGCACTACGAAAGTTAGCGTAAGTTTTCTTATATTTAATAAAATTCTTGGTGTTTGTCGAACTATTCCATGGCACAAATTATAAGTAGGTAACACAAATAATAGTTGATGTAAAGCTCAGGGCGAGGGAGAGGCGTGCGGGGCGAGGCGGACGGAGGGACGTGTGGTAATCAGCCCGGACAGTAATTCGGGTGCCTTAAGGGTGTGATCGGTTAGCGCAGACAAGGGTACCACCACTAGCATCCTTGGAGGGAAGAAATACTTTAGTTCAACATTTCCAATGTGGTTTTGTTTTGTAGCTCTTCGAGATTAGGCAATTTCTCAATAAACATGCGACCATTCCGGGCAGCTGCTATTGCTTAGTTTGCGAGACGTCTCCGGAGAAATTAATGTAATGTGGAATATAAGTTAGAGCTCGTAATAAGATTGGGTTCGATGTTTCTGTCTGTTTCATCCAATAGTTTATTTAGGCGTGCGATCTAATGGCCCACTGCGAGTTGGTTATCAGTTTTATTATTGCTTATGATATTAGATGGAATATGAAATGGTCTAGGTTAATACTTATAAGAAAATCTACGTAATATGTGTCTGTTAATACTTTTATAGACTCGCAAAATATAGACTATCATTTCGCATGCATTGTCATCAATCCCTTCAATTTATTATTATCATGTTGAATAAAATAACATAAGATAAATCCTTAAAATCGAAAAAAGGTTCTTGTAACAAAAATCCAACTTAGACCCAATTATGTATATTCGCTTTGAGCGTACGGTATAGAGGAATAAGGGCGTCGGCCTACGCAACACTCATCGGTTTTGAGTACACAGGCAGCCACCGAAGGGCCCTTGAGCCTCTCTAGCCGGCAGACTTCGGGTATCTTTGCACCTTAATTACACTCGGTTCGGCACAAGTACGACACGTATATAGTCTTCATAGTCTCCAACCAAAGAAAAGGGGAACAAAAAATAGAAGTTTGGAAATCAGCACTCTGGAAGAAAGTACGTACACACATCAAAAAAAGTTTGCGATCAGTTTGAAAACTTAACATATTTTTAATATGTGGAAATATTATTAAGAAATATGTAATAAATAGTTTTTTTGTTAAAAGTACAACATTAAATAAATAATTAAAATTAAAAACAAATAATAGTATCACTAAAGAGGTTTTTGAAATATTTTTAGAAATTAAAAAATATTTCAAGTTTTAAAAGTGATCTCAAACTTTTTTTGATGTGTGTACGTAGACTTTGTCGATATTGTCACTCTCAATTTTAAGAACAGATTTCGATTAGCAAACCGCCTGTCTCTCATTTTTGACATGAAACGACAAGCGATCTGTTGCATGGTTTTAAATATTTCTGTGTATTAATAAGTAGAAACCATATGCAAGGTATGTAGCTATTTATGGATAAGTACATGTTCGTTTATATAACAGAATTCTCTTAGTAGTTAGGAGTATGAGAGCCTTATTAACTTTTGTACTTAATTGAATAATTATGAAGGATGTTCTCATTTGCGGAGACTTGTGGCCTAAAAGGAAATTCGCTCGGTTTTCAAAGTGGCGACGTCGATATCTTTATGAGCACTCTCTAGGGGCTCTACGTATACTATATTAAATTGCCCCAATTTATTAGCGTAATGCAAAAGACCAACATTCTGAGGGTAACCAAGTATAACATAAGGAAAAAGTTAGGTAAGATGTAAATGCGTAAGTCTTCCCTTCAAATATTTTCATCAATAAAGATTGATTTCTGTATAGAGACATGGCTTTTACATAAAACCTTTCAGAAATAGAAATTGAAGTAACGCAGATATTTTAAAATTTGCTAGCACACTTTTTTGAAATAGTCGATAGTGCAACTTGGTTGCATAGTAAGTTAGAAGCATAACCTGGGAAAAGTCGTCTGATCTCAGTAATATTCAGCTACGCTGCGCGCCCGAGCCGCTAAAGCCTGTCTTATCTGACAACTTTTACATTATCTGCCAAACTCATCCATAAATTCCAACGCCAAGTCTACTTACTCTTATCAAGTCAAAACTACCTAAGCGTATATTTATTTGTTTCTATTTTCTGGCTGATTGACTCTGTAACTTCATGCGAAGACACGCGACGGTACGGGTTAGCCTACCTTCCGAAGTTGCTCGCCCCTGATTCAGAATCAGTTAATGCAAAAGTTTATTTTTATAAGTAAGATTACACGGGAGTTTGGATAGAAGTTTTTCGGAGCTGCTTTCCTTTACAAAATCCCACGAAGTATGGATAGAACGGCGCCCGGGAACGGGTTCGAGGATTAATGCTGAATTTAAAATAATTCAGTACTGTTTCCCATGGAGTGGAATTAAAACAAACACGACTGCAATAAAAAGCAATGTTTGTGGTCTATTCCTGTAAACAATTAGGGGGTTTAATACGGTTAAACCATTGTATCACGTTATCTTTTGTACATGTCCAATCGTCTGAATTTATGTACGCTTCCCGATGGCGCTCATAAACATTGCAAAACTTCCGGCAGATGGCGGGCGGGTGCCCGATTATGTGGACCCTACAATGTTAATATCGCGACTCCACGAAACACATGCGAAGGTACACACGGGACAATTTTAAAGGATTGTTTGCTAAACCGCTTTCTCGAAACAATGGCGCGCGCTAAACACATGGCTACTGACAAATAGATAATTATTTCCTGAAAATAATTTTGATGTGGAACTACAAGTGGTAATTAATACCGACAGGTGCGATTTACAAGCTAAATGGGTTTGTGTAAAAGTGGTTAAACCTGTCCCCGTTTATTATAGGGCCATAGATTACCCAAGGTTGGAAAATTGGAAATGGCTACATAATTTTTATAGGCGACATCCACTCCGTCATAATACGCCATTAACGGCTGAGCGACGCGGCCTCTAATTCATGTTTAAAAGCCTGCACTTGACTCAAAGTCAGCGGTAATTTCGTCTAACCGGCAATACCTAGCAAAAATCTAATTTGTCAAGAAGTACGTTGTGGCTATACGATGACTGAGCTTGTACGATGGCTTTATGATGTTGTTAGCAAAAATTCTGAAAACATTTCATGTTTCTTGAATTAAAAAACTATTAAGATAAATATGATAATACCGTGTAAACGCTTTTAAAATATTATAGTTACAGTATAACTATATATATATATATATATATATATATATATATATATATATATATCGAATTAATTCGGATCACGAGCATTTATGCTGCTGTCTAATTTAGGGCCAAACAAAGGGTCGGTAGTATATAACTAGCGATATGTTTCCACGAGCTGTCAATAGCACGCAGGTCTCGGATAGAATCTGGGGTGATCATGCGCCACTGCACGGGGGTCTTTAGGCACTGTCTGTATTGCAGTGACGTCACGACGCGGACGTAACTAGGTATTTTAGTTGTACATAAAAATAAAAGTACTGCCTTCGGAAGAAAGAAAAGCACGAGTAGCGAATTCTAAATTCTGACGTAAATGTGTTAATATATTTGTTAGGTTTTTCTGATGGAAAGAATAGTTAAAATATACGTTTGATATTAAGTAGTATCACATGTTTATACAGAAACTTTCACTATATTTTAATCAGCCGTTTTTAAAATACCTCAATTTTCTCTTTTAAGTTAGTAGAAAAAAAAATTGCTGCATATAAAGGGCATTACTAATTTAAGTGTGACTTTTAATACTTGAAACGTGAACAGAACTAAAGAGTTCATTTGTATTCAGCTGTGCCTTTTTTTAACCGACTTAAGAAAAGGAGGAGGAGGAGTTCTCAATTCAACTGTGTTTCTTTTGGTATGTCTGTTTTTTTTATAAAAAAAATTACAATTATGTGTTTTTATATGTATTACAATTGAACTGCTTAAAGGGCCCAATTCCGTTCATTACAAGTAAAATCCTTTAATTTTTACACATTGACACTAATGTCAACATAATAAGCGTCAAATCTGACTTTTTATAGTAAAAAAATCTGATTATTGATGTCAGTTTAGTGCCCTTTGAGCTTACAGTATATTTGTATGACAATGATTGAGATATACTTCTACAAAAAAGTAGATTGATTCTGATTATTAAAGTAGATTGCCTCTGAAAAAGGTAGACTGATTCCGAATATGTATGGTAACTCAAGTTTGATAAAAGTGTCAGTTGTGGATGAGCCCTTTTTCGTTCCGAGGGCAGAGCAGCACACTGAAAAATATATACGTATTTTTTTTATATGTATAATATCAAGTGACGGGACGAATAAGTCGTGCGCCTGATGGTAAGATACACGGCTGTCCATAACAATTGCAGTGGCAGTGCGCCCGTAACCATGTGACATAAGTTGACAAGTCCCATGTGCCTGTAATTTTACCAGGGTAAGGGTTTACCCTTCAAAATCGGAACAAAGTCCATACAAAAGCCGATAAAATAAAACTAATTTCCTTAATTTTTAACTATAACGGACTAAATTGTATCCTTATAAATTTTGTACTTTAGTATTTCATTTATTGCATATCTAGTGTTTTTTTTGAAATAAATAGCAATAGACATCTAATTCTAGCTTTTCGCGATTATTATGGAAATGAAACTATTTTTTCGTATCTAAATCGCGTATATTATTTATTCAATAACGTTGCAAATTTTCGAGCTCTTTACAGGTTTTACGATCACGGCTGACTGCCTTGTAATTAATACAACATGTTGGTTTGTTCCAAACAACTAGCGAATTTCAGCGGAACAAATCTTTTTTGCACGTATGTTCTATGTAGTCTTTTTAAGTTTAGTTTTATATTTAAATTAAAAATTTAAATTTGACTGTTTTTGACGCCTATTCTTACTATTATTTCTGTTTTCATAGATAGCGGTGTGTAGTTTTGTAATAAACTGGAAGTAGATTTACTTTGGTCTTGCTCACTCTTTGATAGCACCCACTCGAACCCGTTGATAGAGTCCGCTATAACAAATATTCGTGATTTAAATTTTAAGGCCGTCGTGATTGTTCACTAATAATTACTATTATTTACAGATTTCTTACCACAGTATGATTTCTTTTTGTTTTTCCGATTTTTCTACCCTCTTTCGCTGTCGACGTCTACCTTCATCTTCAATCTGTGGCGTTACCAATGTCGCTCACTTTTTTCGACAAACCACGCTCACTGTATCTACACACGTCGTCGTCGTGGTAGTCGATAGAGGTAGTCGTCGACAGAGGAGGAGGCGAGACAGGTACGTTTGTTCTTAAAGCTGTCATCTGCCTCCAGTCAGTTAATCCGTGACAGTGGAGCGTGTAACCGTTCCGAATTATCGGGAAAACAAAACGAACTCACATCGTGGTAAGAAAACCGTAATTAGTGATAATCATACGTGACTTAGATACGAAAAATAGTTTAATTTCCTATAAAAAGTTATAGAATTCAGAAAAGAAACATTAAGAAAAAAATTTCACGTATCTTATGAATCTATTTTCGATTGATTGGCCCCATAAAGTATAGCATTTAAAAAAAAATACTAAAAGAATGACAGTAACTGACTCAAATGTAAGGGAATAAATTCTTTTTCATCTGTGCAAAACCGACTGTACAATAATATCTTATTTGTTGTCAATTTTTCATAAAACTATATACAATTAGAAATTAAAATTTACTTTTATTGTAATTAATTATGTTGTTTATTACATTATGATTTTTTTTGTTACAGGTAAGAAGTGTTTGGGGTAAAATGTTTTCGAATTTGGAAATAATTGGCAATAATACAGTATTTGGCTTAGTGTCTCTAGGGCATCATCATTGGTGTCTCAACTGCCTCCGTGGCCGAAAGGTTACCATGCTGCTTTGCCACGCAGCGGTCTCGGGCGCGAATCCCAGGCGGGATAAATATTTTTATGGCCTACATTTATTTCTCTCTTGAGTTTGAGTGTATTTTGTGGTTGTCTATATGCGTGTCCTTTTTGTTCCTTAGTGCGGAGCTATGAGTATATGTGTTATTATTATTATTATTAACGTCAAAATTGTAAATTGTATGGGGTGTGACGTCGGTTACCACTTACCAATGATTTTTTTTGTAAAATTGCTCCACTAGTTTGTTATAATTATTAAAACAAAGATCGAACACTTGCAAAAAACCTTTCGATCCGGCTGAATTGGAATCGACGTCTTCTAGTAAGCCGTGCCAGATTCTATGCCAACTAAGTCACGGAACCTTACCTTTTTTTTATTTATTTACCTTTACCTTTGTTTTGGTTTTCTAACGACTTTTTGCAGTAGCGCCTTCTGTGAGAAATCTATTTCTTATTTTTAGTTTTATTGTTAAGCGACCTGAGCGTAATTGACATATTTTGTAAAGAAAAAAAAATTACTTTAGGTGCCAATATCTGGAAAGTTATCTAAATGCAAATCCGTTAGGTATGACAAGGAGGCTAGAACACAGAAATAGGTCATAAAAATTAAACATAATCGAATTTTCGAAAACAGTTAATATTAATCATTTTGCCACCTTATCGTTGTTCAATGAACATAAACTTTGCAAAGTTAATTTCGGGTTCACAATTGGAAACTAGTAATTTGGACTATATGAAACTATTCAAGGTTTACTATTGTTTCTGTAACGATATTGCTTACGATCTGTAAGTGATAACGAAATAAATACATTGCGGTTTGTTTGTGAAATACATAGTATTGGTTATTTTCGTAGTACGTAAACAATATCGTAGGGTTATTTGATGTAAGTAACGTACATAAAAAAAAAACTAAAACCTACGAGTATAACGATAAAGCATAATTGTACACCTCTATTTTATTAAGAATTCGCTTTTGTATACCAAAAATTTTTACAAAAAATATTTCAATTTAAATTCTCAAGTCTGAATCCATGCCAGACAAATACGTTTCTTTTTCCTTAAACAATCGAAAAAAATTCCACAAAAAAATCTTTAATTAAGAAAAATGTCATTGAACAAAACTCCAAAAAATCTACGACGCGTAATGTCAGTAACGAAGGTCTCTTTGTTATAAGAAGGTTTCATTCTAATAAATGTATCCTCCGCTTGACAAAGTCTTTACTCGTATAAATTATATCATTCATCCTTAAAATGGATTCCAAAGGAGGGAAGCAATTTCATTTGTGAGAACCTGCTCCAGCTTATAATCCGTCCGAGGTAATAACATTTCATATTCGTAATAGAATCATTCTGCGTCGCACGGAAACTTTATATTCTCATTTTCATTGAAAGCGTTTAGTAGGAATAAACTTGTAGCATATTTGATGCACGAGCCGGGAGTGGAACGGCCCAATCTCCGGAGTCCTTGTCGGATAATCAACATGCCTGTTTTCGGCTGTTACTTTTCTTCTTTATTAAATAATGCTAAAAGGACTGTCCTAGCGGGCCGCGTGGCATTTCGTAATTTGATGATCATTCAAATAATATTTGTTAATGTGTACAATACTTAAATTCTTTTAGTATTTCTTTGTTTTTATTACCGCCATAGCTTTTCTAAGTGTTCCTTCATCATCCACAGCCCGTCTTCACCTATAATTTAATTCTTCTTCATCTTATCGTATCGATAACATATACTATAATGCTTGCCACCATGATGAAAGAATTTGCCAGTCAGCGAAAGGTACTCGCCGACACATCTGGCACGACACAGCTGGGACACATCACAGGTGCGCCAGAGGTACAAGAAAGGTATGATATGCTATGCGGGGAGGCTCCTTTCGTGCACTTCAACAGTATTTACACCTCCAGTAGTTTGGGCTATCTATCCCGCGCTAGTTTCAATCATTTGAGGCCCACGTCCATAGCCGCAGGACATCGCACATTCAAAATGTTTGACGGTTTCCAAACATGAATGGTCGAGAATAACGAGTTTTTTTGCCCGTGTAATCTGAAACTACGTAATTTAATGGAAAACAGACAAAGCTCGATTCGTTTCTACATCGTGCCTATTGAATCTCGTGTGACTCGTTGTGAGTCGAGCGTTCACAAAACTATCTTCTCTATCTATAAATATCACTTGATGATTTTCAGGAACTCATGCATCGATGGTGGTGGACGATTTTTAATTTATTTTTTTGTTTCTTTTATCGGTGCCAAATACAATTAGCACCGATAAAACAAAACAAAAAATAGAAATTATGCACTTAGTTAAAGTGTGCACTAAACCATCGACGTTTGTTTTTTAATTATTGTTTATAAGGGAAAACATGTTCAAATCATCACACAACGTACTCATGAAGTAACGTTTGAATCCTAAAATGGTACTAGCATTATTAACTTTTGATATAAATTTTCTTATTCCTTGTAGTAGATTTTTTCCAATTCCACAATATGGCGCGGTTCCAAACCTATATTATCAGCCTTTATAATTTATTTCTTATTCTTTGTGACTTATTTTACAAACTTTAGTAAGACTATTATTGAAAGTACGTAAATAGCATTACCATAAACAATGGAGACACACTAGCGCATTCCCTTTTTAATAAAAGCTTAATATTAAAAAAAAACTTTAATGCTCTGTATTAAAATTCTCTCTCAACCCGTTATCATGACAATACGCATGCAAATTTGATACTTATCGATTATAATAATATTGTCGATATTGTTTATTATGCACACGCTTCGTTTCAGATACTTATTTAAATAATAATGTGGTTTTAAAACGTAATATAAATATATTTTTAGTTTTGGTTCGTGTTCATTTTGTGGGAACTCAATATTTGTTTTAATAATTTATTTATTAATAAGCACATATTTATCATTTAAGTTTTTACAATAATTGCGTTTATTTTATTGGTGTGTACGTATTTTGCTTTACGCACATACGTAATTATATGGTAAATAGGTAATAAAAATAAATAATGACGATAAATTTAGAAATGTTATTAAAGTCCATTATTATTTTGAATTTTAATTTTAACGCGACCGGCTTATTGTATCAGTTTTAATGACTGGAACAGGCCAGGCGATATTTTTATGGCATTTGTATTGAATTAATTTTTAATTAATTATCACCACCATCAACGTTAACCTATCTACACGTTCCACTCCTGGGCACGGGTGTCCTCTTAAGAGAGGGTTTAGGCCATAGTTCACTGGTCATGTGCGACTTGGGAACTTTACACGTTTTCCGAGGGTTGTGAACCTTTTTCGTGGTATGGTATATTTGAAATTAGTTTTTATATAAATTCTGAGAATAAGATAAGCTATATCTGCTTAAGAGACACCTCTTAGGTCCAACCATTAAGTAACCACGGCTTCAAGACTATACATGATTGTTAATGTATAACTCTAAATCTTTTCAGTTTAAAGAAACAACGTGGCCAAATCTCCAAATGTAATAAGTTCCATTAGTATAAAAAAAAATTTGATATAAAATTGAAGTCAGTTGTGAACACAAAATTGAAATTTGAAGAAAAAATAAAAAGTAAGCAATTTTTTTTCATGATATCAAGCGATGGTACGAACAAGTCGTGCTTCTGTTGGTAAGCGACCTGCTTACTCGTGACAGTTGGAGTGCTGCTCAGAACTTTAAATCGCAAAGATTTGAGTGACACTGCCACTGCGTCCGCCCTGAGACATAAGTTGACAAGCCCTATGTGCCTGTAAATTGACCAGCAGTCTTTCTAAACCGGAAAAAAAATATATGCATTACAGCTTGGCGGCAGAAATAGGTAGACGAACAAATTGTCAAGGAGCTCCACTGCTACTAAAAATCAGGCATTCAGAAAAAGACAGGGTTAGTATGAGACTGCGTTTGGTGACGTCATAATCGTAATAGCTTAGAAGCGTCATGCTAATGATTATTTCACTGAAAAAAGGCGAAGAGAAATATCACTGATATCCTGTCAACCGTGACCATAGTAAATGTAAAAAGACCGAAACATTGGTTGGTTTCGAAAACAAATATGTGCGATTTGGATCCCAAAAACAAACACACGGCGTATTTAACGGAACTAAATACTGCTAAAATTTCCAAAGTAAAGCAGTGTTTTTTGAAACATCCATTCGGTTATTTCACTTTTCTGCTTTACATCCCATTTTACAATAGAAAATTAATCAACTATATTTTTTTATAAATATATTTTAATTTCCACAGACATGACAATAACTGACCATATTAATGATGAGGGTCATATCATCTAAGGTAGCTTATTGGTTTAATGCTAACAATTTATTGCTATTAAGCAATATGAAGACAAAATGTGTTAAATTTGAATTACCTAACGTAAAATCGACTAGTCCAAGCATAGAAATAAACGGAGAAAAGTTGGACCTTGTAAATACAGCAGCCTTCTTGGGAGTCACCTTAAATAATAAACTTCAATGGTTTCCACATATATCTTCCCTGGCCAGCAGATTAAGCTCAGCTGCATACGCAGTCCGCAGAATACGTGAGCTTACCGATGTTAGTACTGCTAGACTAGTTTACTTTAGTTACTTCCATAGTATAATGTCCTACGGGATTCTCATGTAGGGTAAAGCGGCAGATATTCAAACCATATTTGTATTACAAAAACGAGCGATTCTTTCTGTGTACCATCCAGGCTCTCGGGTTTCTCTCAGAGAAAAGTTTAAGGAGACTGGTATCATGACTGTGGCATCACAGTACATTTAATCAAGTTTTACAATAAGATTCCGGAGCATATATTACGATTGTCATTTCCTAAGTTTAAAGACTACATTAAAAATATTTTGATTGAAAAGTCATATTACAAAATTGAAGACAACGTGTTAGATAAAGATGTATGGAAAGACGACACGGCTCCAGAATCCACACAAATTTGGTTCAAAGTGTATTCCATAGCATTTCAGTTTATTTGAAAAGAGCAATCCCAAGAGTTTCTTGCTCGTGCTTCTCAGGGAAGTCAGCGTAGTGAACGAGCAGTAGCTTAATGCATTGTAAATGTGACGTTTTCAAGTGTAAATTTATTTTATCTACAGAATAAATGATCTTTGACTTTGACTTTGACCACTGATACACGTTGTCGAGTGGTTCGAGGTTGATTCTGCGTTATTAATTTCATAAACAGTAGTTGAATAATTTTCTTTTTATTTATAATATATTTCATCATAATTCAGTCGATATGGCAATGTTCCGTATCTCCAACAAATACTACGAATTTAAACACTGAATAACTGTCAATGTCTTTTATTAAATCACTAATACTTACTACTGACTACGGACCTGCATTTGTTATTATAGTTTAGCGCTCCCTCGCTACAAAAAAACATATATTTTTTATAATATCAAGTGACGGGACTAACAAGTCGTGCGCCTGATGGTAAGCTACACGCCTGTCCATAACAGTTTTAGTGCTACTCAAAGCTATAAATCGCAAAGATCTACTACTGCTATTGAGACGTAAGTTGACAAGTTTTAGTAGCAGTAGAGGTCCTTGTGAAAGAGTTTTTCCAGGGAAGTACTGCCACCTTACCTATTTCTGCAGCCAAGCAGTAAGTGTTAGCATTACTGTGTACCGGTTTTGAAGAGAAGGGTGCTGGCGAAATTACAAGGCACATGGGACTTGTCAACTTATGTCGCAGAGTGACGAGCGCAGTGGCAGTGTCCCCCACATCTTTGCGATTTAAAGCTCCTGAGTAGCACTGCAACTGTTATGGACAGGCGTGTAGCTTACCATCAGGTACACGACTTGTTCGTCCCGTTACTTGATATTATTATAAAAAAGTCCCATGTGCCATATTCCTATACTATAAACATAGTGAAATCAGTAACATCTCCCTGCCTGATTACTATGCAGATTACATAAAAGGTAGTAATTCTAAACCCGGTCATTATCACACATCCCCTACAGAACACCGTTCGAGATTTAAATCACATTTGACGACGCATAGACCTTTCAGAAAATCGTTAATTAAATCCACGACAACTGAAGGTGGAGAGTCATAAAAGTTCTTTGAATATTCAGTGGTGTTAACACGTTGATGTTAGCTGTTTCATTTTGAACTCTCGGTGCCAGGGATATTGTTCAGAATTGGCGCATGTGAAATATTTGCATAGAGTATCGTGAATTAATTAATATACAGTAAGCGAGGTTTTTTGTAATATTGCCTTTGAAAGAGCGTGAACTGATGACGCTTTCGAGACAAATAGTTTTCCATATGAATGTATGGTAGGTTCTTTATTCGAATAACATACTCTATTGTCTCGGGCATAAACGAGCTAGCTAGGATCTTATTATGTTAAGTTTACTTACTTTGTGCAGCATATGTGTAAAGGTGGTGTTAACTACATTCCATTTGGTAGTCCGTCTTGGCAGCTTACAGAGCTATTAGCTCACCTTAACAACCCTCCTAAGGTGAGTAGGTTTGTATATAATTTGGACGTTCGGAACTTTTATACAAAATTTTATATGTAATGTTTTTGGTTGAATTTGACCATTTAAATAATTTTGATGAGTAACGTTCTTCATGGTTGTTGTTTTAAAATGAAACATTTACTAAGGAACTAAACAGCACTGATCTACACGCCTTACTACTTGCGCACGGGTTTCATATGACTAGCGTTGGTTAAATTGAAACTTTAATTAACCTACATGCTTACCTTTTATAAGCATTTAAGAGCTCCTTGTGAAAGAAATCGTCCAAAAAAGTACTGCTACCTAATCTATTCCTGTCGCCAAGCAGTATTGTGAACATTACTGCGTTCCAGTTTTGATGGGTAAAGGTGCTGGTGAAATTACAGGTACAAGAGACTAGTCATGTTTCGGGATGCCAGCGCAGTGGCAGTGTCCGTTAGATTTTTGTAATTTAAAGCTCTGAGTAGCACTGCAACTGCAACTTCAAAAAAAGGAAAAAAACCAGCAGCGTTGCTTTAGATTTATTAACATATACATGTCCTACTGTTGAATATGGGTCTTCTATAAGAAGACGAAGGATTAATTATCTCAAAGCTCTCATACTGAATAGAACTTGTCTACATTGCTATAATGTTTGTTAACCCCAACATCGCTAGCTTTGTTATTATTGACTCGGATTAGTTATCTTAGTTGTAGTGACATGCACATGCTCTAATATCTATTGAACTTGATGTATTCTGTGGCTCATTGGGTAGCGTACTACCGGTACGAACGATAATGAACTTCTCTAAATTGGTTTAGGTGAGGGTGTTTTGGGTGGATAACTCTGAATTTAATTTCATTAATGTGGTAGATAAATAGATAACGTTTTACGTTTATCGCTTCCCACAAGCAGACACAAGCATATTAAATAACCAAAAGAAGAAACAGTTTCAAAACAGTAATTAAAATTGCAGTGTAAACAAACAAACGAATAACAAAAAACAAGCACATTAAATAAATATATAAACATGACTAACTGCTTATACCTAGCTAATAGGTATAGTACTCATAGCACAGGAAATTCCCTAGTTTGAGATCTTTAAATAAAAAATAAATAAAACGCGCAGGTTAACACAAGTTAGAAACATTAATATCTTAAAATTCATTTTAAAGTACTAGCTGCTCGAAATAGGTTAAAAGATCTGAAATCTTTCCACGCGTTCCTTAATATATTATAACCATTAACAATAAGCATATTTCAATGGCACCTACACAACACAACGAACCTTACACCGAGGACGTTAAAGAATTTTACGAACTTACATAAACATGCCTTAAAAATAAAAGATCCACCCATACAAAAATCTATAGTCTACTTTCGGTAAATTCACATTTTTATCATTGTATACTCGGCAAGGTGCGAGCTGAAATTCTAATTTGTTGTGTTATCGAATTCGTCGAGGGAGGGAGTGCGTAGGTACCTCGAAAGGTGAGTTGGCGCCGCGCGAGTTCTCGCCGGGACAAGATTTATGTAAGGACTTTTGTGTTTGTACGAGTAGTTAAGCAGGGCGGGGTGCGGGGGGAGGCAACGCTCATCTACATTCGCCTTTACTCGTGAGATATCTAACAAAGTATACGGCCCCTTTTGTCTATCCTCCCGTATCCGCTACAGTTTTCTTCATCGGAAAAAACACCGCGTTTTAAATCCGCCCATCTTCCATTTTTTGCAATTTCTCGCCATAGACACATCATCTGGCGTGGATGAGTTTTTGTTGGGACGTAGGAAGTTCCTTTGTCTCCGCATGAAAGTCAGAACTGTAAGGAATATCCAGCTTGCGTCTAGGCATTGTTTCGCTAAAATCTAGACTTAGACTTTTGTTCCGCGTCTGGTGAGCTCGCGCAACACGTGGGCGGCGTTAAGTAATGAAATCTCGCTTGACTTTAATTAAAAACTCGTTATAACATAAATGTTAACCGATAAACTGAAATAGGTTTTCTCGTAAAATGTTTTGGTTGTTAAGTTGCGTGGTTTTGCTATAATCCCGGTTCGGACAAAGGTACAGGTCACGCATAAAACGTTATGAATTACAGAGTCGCCCAACATCAAAATATATATGTATTTTGGAAGGGAGTAAAGCGTAGATTACTACTTGGTGAACCCTTTGCTATTATTATTTTACATTCTCATAACTAATGCAAAATTTAAAGGATATTCCAACACGGCTTACATAACTGAATTCATATGAGTTAATCCGCGGGCCTTTGCCATATGGTACCTTTGTACCTTATGGTTGGCTTCGAGTCCGTGTACTTTTGGAGTATAATAATAATAGTAATAATAACGCACAACACTCAACGTGGGCTACGTTGAGTGTGTACGCACTAGGGAAACCCTGTATCGCGGGTGCCATGGACACATACAAAGACAGCTACAAATTACAACCAAACTCACGAGGGAAATAAATGCAGGCCATTCAAATATTTCTCCCGACCCGGGAATCGAACCTGCGTGGCATTCCGGCATGGTAACCATTCGGCCACCGAGGCAGTTTGTTATACATAAGTATTTTTCTTACTTTACAAAAACCACAATTACAAAATTACGAATGAAAGTGACTGATATTTACATTTACAGTTATTTCAATAATTCTGTGTTTTTCGAAAGCGATTCGCTTTATTCTTAGTTATACTTTCCTGGTTACCGTGACATTAATTTGTTTCCTGTCCTAATTAACTGATGCTGTTAATAATCAAATAAAACCAGCGTTACATACATTTATAGTATCTTGGACGTACTTCTGATATTTAAAAAATATAACTACAATAACAGGCTCTTACTCATAATAATAATAGTTTCAGAAAGTCTCCAAGTAGGCTCTTTGTCTTCCTGGATTTCAGCGCAAGGACAATGTAGCATAGTCTTCATGTTATTGCCTCAATTAATCATAACTTTGTGTTAGTGAAATTTCTCCAGGGCAGCCCGGGACTATTGGTGCATGAGCTCACGAAGGCATGAAATTGGCTCGAGAAACCTTAACTTTAACGTGAGCTGATTTTGAAATTATGGACTCCGTTTTAAAGTATGCAATTATAAAGTTAGCCTAGTTTTTATATCAAGCAGTAATGAATGTATTTTATCAGTTCGTTAACCTATATTACTGTCAAAAATAGAGATTTAAATGGAACAATCGTCGTGATTGTAAAGGTAAACTATTCATGATTAAACATTTAGATAGCAATGTTGTTGAAATGGGAAAATCGTGATGAATGAAAATAAATGTCAATTTGTTTTTATTTCTAAGGTGAAAAATATGGATTTGTCTAGCTGTTGAATACTTTTCCTTATTACCTAAAACTAATTAATATTTAATAACGGTGCATTTTTAGGTGCATGTCAATTAATTAACTGAATTCAAAAAAAGGAGGAGGTTCTCAATTCGACTATGTTTTTTTACGTGTGTATGTTACGCGATAACTCGGCGTTTGTGAACCGAATTTGATGATTCTTTCTATGTTGGAATGAAGGTACTTCAGTAGTAGTCCCATTTACATTTGAAGAAAATATTCCACCTCTAAGGGTGGCAAAATAGGGAATGAATTGGTATTCGCGCACTTTGCGATCACCGATTTCAATAAAACTTGGCAAATAGATGTAATTCCACGAACTTTTGAGGTCGGTTTTTTTAGTACTTTGTACTGAAATTATTATTGATTAGTATTATGTTAATTATTATTATTATTATTTAAAATAAATAAAGACATAAAATTTTTTCGTGTATTTGTTGTTTGGAAGGCTGTGGCATTTATAGAGTCAAGTCCTTTTTAATACAGAATGGAACTTTTTATTTTTTTAAAGTTTGCAAATAAAATATTGTTTTTATTTGTAACATGTTGTTTAATTTGATTTTACGTTGTATTAGTATTTGTTAATAAGTGTATTTGTTTAATAAAAGTTATTTTGCGGTTATCACTTCAATCTATTTTATTAATAATAACGCACACACTCAACATAGCCCCGCACTAGGGAAACCCTGTATCGTGGGTGCCATGGACACACACATAGACAACCACAAATTACACCCATACTCACGAGAGAAGTAAATGTAGGCCATATAAATATTTCTCCCGACCCGGGAATCGAACCTGGGACCTCTGCGTGGCAGTCCGACATGGTAACCGTTCGGCCACAAAGGCATAGAAATACAAAAAAAACTGAAATTCTTAAACTGAAGTAGTTAAAATTAGTACTGGGCAGTCCTTGTCTCTTTATATTAAATCGATCATTAGCATATAGTTCGTATGGCGCCTTTAGCATTGTAACGTCACAAACAAATATTGCCGTTTCTTTCTAACGCATGATGTTTAAACACTATTTAATAGTAATAAAATGCATTTAGGTCTCAATACCTGTGGAATGCCCTTAATATTAAAATCTAAAAATGTAGATTAGGATTTTCCAAACATGCGCTAAAATATAAATAAAACCTGCAACGTAAATACTTCACAAAAACTATGCTGAGAGTTATTGCCCAACATAAATAAGACACGTCTACGGCGTAACGCCGTAGCACTCGCGTAGCCCGGCCCGGAGAACGTAGCACTTGCGACATACTAAAACTCGTAGTACCTAAACTCCTTAAAACTATTATCATTATTTAGAACTAACATTCTCTCTTGATTTTGCCTTGTTTGGAAGATAAACTAAAATTTTTTTAGAATAAAAGATGAACGTTAAACCGTTTCAGTGCAGGAAAGACGATTTCATTGCCTAAAGGCAAATTGAAAATCGTCATTACATAAAAAAAAAAAACTTTTCCAATTTTGTTCTCACTTAAACGAAACTATTAGATGTAGAGGACAATTAATTGGGATTAGTGTGCGAGTTCGTGCGTTCCGCTTCCCACTTATTTTTCACGTTACGAAAAATCCCCAGGTCCACATGTTATTGAATTAAAGTTGATAAGTGTATTAGCTGGTGTTGTTCCATTCCCTTGATTAATGGTCGGCCGCTGCTTTTTTTCTCTCTCATTTATATGATAATGAGCTGGCCGCGTACGAACACAATTATTATGTGTAAATGCATGTATTTGCAAATTACTTTGAAATGTTTACACCAATTTTACAAAGCTAACCGAACCTGCAGTTGATTTACATTATAAATTTGTAATATGACTACAAAATGATACTATACTTATATAGATCTAGACCTACCAAAAGAAAGAAAACTCTGCTTCTTTTTATTTTAAAGTATTCACTATGTGATTATGTATTTGATCAAGATATGATAACATCGAGAATATGACTAAGTGATAGTCATCATCAGTTCAGCCGAAACACATCCACTGCTGGGTATAGACCTCCCCTAAAGATCGGTCTAATATATATATACATGCATGACATCAACCCATTTAAACGTTCCACTGCTGGGCACGGGTTCTCTCAGGCGAGGATTTGGGACATACTCCACCAGAAGGCCTAATGCGGACACGTTCTCCGAGAGTTGTGAATCTTCTTCGACGCGCAGTTTCACCACGATGTTTTCCTACACCGAAAAAGTCATGGTAAATTTCTAATTAATTTTCGTACGTAAATTCCGAAGTGCGAGCTTGGCTTCGAACCCCCGACCTCTGCTTGAGAGGCGGTAGGTCAATTCATTAAGCTACCACGGCTAGGCTATACATGCATATACGTCACGCCTTTTTTCGATTTCGATACAGGCAGAAAAAATTTCCTTCCACTAGCTATGATCTTGGCACATATCAACCCACATCAGTACTTTCATGCTCGTTGGTATGATTGTATATTAACATTATAGATGGTTTGAAATTTTGAATTTTCATGCATCTACTTCACGGGTGCAATCTCCTCCATTGTCATCCCGGCTTTTTATTAGCTTTGCTCAGGTTCCTGGCCACTTATTTTCAAATTTTGAATCGTTCTTTAATTCTTTTGCCTCGTCATTCTCACCTTGTTTCGTTCCGTCGTCACTCTCTACTTAATGTCTGAAGCGAGCACTCCTGTTCGTCTTCACCACTAATTTTGATCCGTTTACCAATTTCCGATTTAAATCATATAACCTACCTAATATCTTTAAAATATTTTAAGTAACCTAACCAATATTTATAAAAATACGTTCGGGGTAAGTCCTTTACTGTCTCACACGTGTTTCGTAGTATTTAAGTAGGGAGTGTTTTTATATTGTATCTGTTTTTTTATACTATTTTTATTGTTACAGCCTTTCTTTGTTTCTTCATCTTTATACAATAAATTCATGTGGACCGAGTAATCTATTATTATTACTCTTAAATCACTAAAACAATCCAATCTAAGAGAATATGGAAATTAGTTTCAATTGTTTTTATACAATTAACGTAATTTGCCGTTCAGATTATGTTAATGAAAAGCTGACGTTCCAACAGACTACATAGTATAGTAATTGAAAACGCTTGTTCTGTTGATTTACTTAATCAGATCTTTAGAGAATTTGCTTTGATCAATATATGAATTTTAAATATCAACAATATAATCTCTGTTAATTTTACCAAATTAATTTCATAAAGAATTTTAATACTTCAATGTAAATTATAACTCTATATCTATTTCCTTCAAGATTTCTTTTAAAGAGTCCTAAAGCCGCGCGAGCGCATTAAGTATTTGGTGTTATTGTTGCTTTCTCTATCGACCGTAAAGCGAGCACTGGTGCGTAAGCCAGATAAAGCTCGTTGGAAACATTCCCGCTCGTAATTTTTATGTTTTGCAGTAATTTTTTTATTTGAATAATATAAGTATGTATTGTTCACAATTTTTATAAATATTATTTCTTAGAGTCACTGTTTTTACTAATCTTTATAAAAAAAATTATCTCTTTTTCGTTATGTAAATTTATAACTACGCAAATGACAGATATTTTCGTGGTTACTCACTGAATGATTAGCTATCAATTACAGTTTTTTTTTAATTATTAATACAAAGATCAAACGCTTAGAAATAATTCCTTCGATCCGGCTGCGCGACTTCTCTAGTCGGCTCCTAGTAGTGAAGAAATAGATTGTCCCACAGATGGCGCTACGGCAAAATAGTCATAAAAAACCAAAAACAAAGATCTGCAACAAGCGTTACGATTCATTACGTGGTGTGGCTTAGTTGACATAGCGTCTGGCATGGTTTGCTAGAAGACGTTGGTTTGAATCCAGCCGGATCGAAATAATTTTTCCAAAGTGTATCTTTGTATTAATAATTATAACAAGCTAGTGGAGTAATTTCACAAAAAAGTATTGGATTTCATAGTGGTCAAACACCCTGACTTTTTTACCACGGTATGATTTATTTTTTATTTTCCCTATATTTTGGAACGGTTACACGCTCCCTGGTCACGGGTCGATTGGCCAACGACTGACGACAGCTTTAAGAACAGATATATCTGCCTACCTTCTTTCTCTGTAATGCTACGGCTACTCTAAGCTTTAGTTGCATTAATTATCGCATTAATCAGGACTATTTATATAGATTTACGGTCGATTAATGTTCTAGAATTTAAGTACTAACCAACGAAGCTGTTCTAGAATTTAAGTACTAACCTAATTATAAGTTTCATTGTTTTAACACTTATGGATCTTAGTTATCTGAATAAATGAATTTGGATTGAATTGAATTGAATCGAATTAATGCCATTAAACCTCAGTGCGACCCCAGCCATAAGGTAGTCGTCCATAGAAATTAAAAAAAAAATCGTAAAAACCTGAAAAGAAACCCTTATCAGTGATGATCACTTACATAAAATAATTCACCATTAATTAATAACTATACTAATAACAGCCTCCTAGCCGTTTTGGGCTACAGCTATTACTATTATTTAAGTAGAAAGCTACAGTGTTCGCCCTTTTATGAGCCCTTCTATGGTCACACTAGCCAATGTTGTTAGTAAACGTCCGCAAACACTGGCGACGCATAAGGACACTGTTGACAAAGTAGAAAAAGATGGCTGCGGGTTTGTAGAATTGAGAGTATCACCACGAATTACAGTATTAATTCCCAAATAGTATATAAAATGTAATTGAGTATTATTATTTACTACTCAAAATAGAATCTACACTTCGTTGAAGGTGGTCGTAGGACTATAACAATTAGACTTGCTTCGACAGATAACCGTCGTTAGTATGACCATTAGTTACCTAGAGTCAACATTCGTGCCCTTAAATATAACGGGGCAAACCTTAAATGACACTGAGTGTCTATCAAGCGGAATTTCTTTTTAAAACTTCCTTATACATTTTTTTAAGTTAGTGAAAATGGGCGCAAGTTGTATTATTATCTTGAAAATCTTGTTATTGTCATAATACTGCCTGAGAATGCACTAAACGGTCTTTACGAATTTAGTTAACAAATAAATTAGACATTGGTTTTTAACCTACTTAAAAAATTATGAGGTTCTCATTTCGACTGCAATTATTTGTGTGTGTGTGTGTGAGTGTGTGTGTGTGTGTGTGTGTGTGTGTGTGTGTGTGTGTGTGTGTGTGTGTGTGTATGTGTGTGTGTGTGTGACGATTCTTGTAAAGAAAAAAGAGGAACCCTCTTTTCAACAAAAGTAGTTTCAATCAAATTTGAAGAAAATATTCCACTAAGGGTGGCAAATCAGGGGATGAATCCAATTTATTGGATGTCACCCACTTTCCGTCCTTTCTTATTTGAAAAAAAAAAAAAATCTTTTGTTAACTTTACTTTCATCAAAAAAGTTTACATTTATCTGCCAACAACAACTACCAAGTAGTCATATTATGTCCATGTCCACACAAACCAACGTTCATCTTTGAAACCCCCCAGTGAACGATACCAGAGCATTCAAACTCTGTTCACTTAAGTGCGTAAACGGATGCACAGTTAGCGCTAATTAGATCACAATCGCTATCGACGACGTAGGATACGCTCCAGTAGGCATCTGTAGGGAACGTATCCTCACCTCTAGGGAGACATCGAGAGCGGAATGTTTTCGTTGGATTTATAGAGATTTGCTTCGAAAAACACATTTTATTTGCAAAGATAGCTGGAAGAATAGGAACAAATACTTACCTTAGTAATTTTTATTTACATTAAGTAGCAGTAGAGCTCCTTGTGAAAGAGTTCGTCCAGAGAAGTACTGCCACCTTATCTATTTCTGCCGCCAAGCACGAACGTCAGCTTGAAAGGTCAGCTTTACCGTGTTCCAGTTTTGAAGGGCAAGGGTGCTGGTGAAATTACAGGCGCATGGGAGTTGTTAACTCATGTCTCAGGGTAACAGGCGCAGTAGCATTGCGCCTCAGATCTTTGCGAATTAAAGAGCTGAGCGATTCTGCAACTGTTATGGAGAGGCGTGTAGCTTACCATCAGACGCACGACCTGTTCGTCCCGTCACTTGATATTATAAAAAATAATAATAATGATAATGACACCAAATTCTTCTTCTTTTTATTGTATCGATGGCATATACTTATTATACTTGACATCATGATGAAAGGATGTACCAATCGGCGTAAGATGCTTGCCGATTGTCGCCCGGGGTGCACTCCAGATGTACTGAAAAGAAATGATACGTCATGTGAGGAGGCTCCTTTTGTGCACTCCTCATGATTCCATGACAATAACAAAATAACGAGTATTTTTTTATAATGTCAAGTAACAGGACGAACAAGTCGCGCGTCTGGTGGTAAGCGCCACGCCTGTCCATAGCGGTTGCAGGCCACTCAGAGCTCCAATCTGGCAAAGATCAGAGGGGCACTACCACTACCCCGACACCCTGAGACATAAGCCGATAAGTCCCATGTGCTTGTAATTTCACGAACGTCCTTAGTCTTCAAAACCGAAACACAGTAATGCTCAAATTACTGCTTGGCGACAGAAATAGGTGAGGTTAGGCAATACCTATTACTGCCGCCAAGCAGTAATGTGAGCATTACTACGTTGTGATTTTGAAGTGTAAGGATACTGGTGAACTTATCAACTTACAAATCACTAATACTTACTACTGATTGCGGACCTGCATTTGTTATAATAGTTTAGCACTCCCTCGCTACAAAAAAAGCATATATTTTTTTATATTGTCAAGGGACGGGACTAACAAGTCGTGCGCCTGATGGTAAGCTACACGCGTGTCCATAACAGTTTTAGTGCCACTCAAAGCTTTAAAACGCAAAGATCTGCTACTGCTACAGAGACATTAGTTGACAAGTTTTAGTAGCAGTAGAGCTCTTTGTGAAAGAGTTCGTCCAGGGAAGTACTGCCACTTTACCTATTTCTGCCGCCAAGCAGTAAGGAGTTCCCGTTTTGAAGGGTAAGGATGTTGTGGTGGTGAAATTACAAGCATATGCGACTTGTCAATTTATGTCTTAGGATGACGAGTGGGGTGACCCTCAGATCTTTGCGATTTAAAGCTCTGAGTGGCACTGGAACAGCTATGGTCAGACCTACCTCTTAACACATACAATATATACTATAATATAACATAATAACAATTCTTCCAATAAGTAACATGTATAGAATACGAAATAATGATGAGAATTGACGAAGCGAAAAAGTCTTCCAGCCATCGGATATCTTATCGCTAAGACAATTTTGCAAGAGATTTAGTATGTAAAGATAAAAGTAATCATGAAAGTGTTTTTAACATTTGGTGCAACTGAGGTTTGGATTATACGTAAGCATCAACTACATAACAAACGTCGGTGTACATATTTGTACGTACACTTATATGAAGTATTAAACATCTGCACCTGGTCACAAATTAGGGAATTCCTTGTACTGTAGGACCACTTGAGCAATTTCAAAAAGAATTCCAGGTGTACTACCCAAATCATCTAAACCAGAACCAATCCAAAAAAATATTCACTCCTGAAATTGCTTTTACCAGAAAACGAAACCGGGATTTCCGTATTCAGTGCCCACACAGGAAACCGGTGGGCTATGGAGGTCGTCAAAATTATTATAAATGTGTTCATAAATCAGGGGAGAAGTAGCCAAGGCCAATATTAATAAGCGAGATGTTGCTCGAGTATTGCATAAACATTTATTCTCAATAACCCTGACCGCCGCCGCAAAGTTTAGAGCCTAAAATAATACAACCAATTAACCGTCTCGGACAAAGTTAAATCGGTCCGATTACCCGAGCACTCGATAGTGTAAAAGAGATAAAACTCTCATCAAATACAATCGGCGGTTGCCTGGACAGAGCTTAAATACTAGGCCTCTACATCCCAGCATTTCCTCGGAGCAAATTTCATTACCACTAGCTTGTCCACTAATCCGACCACCCAAGTGCCTTAATCTTCCCGCTTTCAGTTCGATTTCGACTCTTAAAAACTCAGTTTGCTTCATTTTCACGTATAATCCATTTTTAATTGCCTTCTGACTGTACCATTATTAAGTTTTCAAACAGAAATTAATTACGGAGACAAGTTCCGAAGGCCGCCGATGTGACAATAGGTCGTATCGCTGTTAATTTATTAAAGAAAGCCGACTTTACGAGACTTTTGTTTCTGATTGATGTAATTCGAGGATTAAGATTCTGGATAAGCAAAATGCTTTGTCAATAGCCTAAGATTTCAATTTATATTAAAAGTGCTGTTTTGGTACGGAAAAAATATTTTGTGATTATTCTACGAAAAACTGCAACGCCATGTTGGAATTTATCGTACTAACGGCTATTAATATTTGTTCAATAGTAATAAGATATACCCCCGATGGAAATAGCTTTAAGTTATTCAATTCATTCTCGTGACTTTATGTGCTAGCAGTATCAGGTTTCACCTCAATAAGACTTTTCTGCGAAGTACACAGCGAAAGAGTTAACGGACCACCTGTTAGCTTGTAGTGGTGTTTATTAAAATTGAACATCTTTCTACCTTTTTAAAGTGGTGGAGGTAGTATATGTACATTTGTTGGTATTAACAATTACGTCACATCAGCGACGGTGGCTGCGTTGCCAGAGTTTGCGAGCGCGCGGTTTAATCGAAGACTGCAGTTACGATTAGTCGATGATTAATGCTCGCACGGCGACGCCATCTGCTGGATTAATTGCTTCATTTCCTCTCGACGGCACCAAATGGAATTTTGAATTTCGATTCGGTGAACGCTAGTCGTGTTCATCCCTCTCGAACACTTGTGCAGGTGATATGGTCTCACAGATTTACCGCCTCTTGACAACCCGCTCCATTGTTATTTTTTGCCAAAATGTCGACCTATTTCAAACGACCAATTAAAGGTCACACCAACTCTCTCGATGTGAATACTAAATTATTATGTTTATAGAAGACGAAAAAACAAACAATTAGAGAATACGGGTGTGCAATGAATTTAATGCTGCCATAAGAACGAGTTAAACTCCTTTGTACCAATCCAAAAGTTTTCACAAAAGAGGGCCCGTATGATTTGTGAATGCGTGTAATTTTTCAAACGTCATATTTTTTGTAACAGTTTTTCCGACCTTTCGAATAAAGTTTTCTATTGTGCCGGAGAGACTTTTTGGAATGTGTTTTTGCCTTTTTCTTAGTGCTTTGTTGTAGAAAGTTCGATAGTTTTGGATGTGGGAGCACCGGTGGCTTCCGTTTTCGCTTAATAAACTTTGGCGTTTGGATTGTTAAAGTTTGTTAGAAGTTCCATTCATATGACAATGTTCGTGTCAAATACAGTTTGCCAAAAATCTACAGAGACTACAGGAGTTCAAATATTAAAGTTTTCCACTTTGACACTTTCGCGATATAGATTCGGAGTGACGAAATGGCTGCCCGATGAGTTATGGACCGGTAAAATTGCTTTCAGTTTGCTAGGTAATCCTTTGTCGTGGTGTGTACGCCGATACGCCGTAGAGTTGAATGAGGGCTATCTGTTGATAGCTGTCGGCGTATCTAGTGGAGATTGACAGGTTTTTCAGGCCAAACTAAATAGAATTTTACAATGCTTTCTATTGGCTATCCTGAGTAAAATATTTTTGGTGACAAATTCAATGAAATCAAAATTTTACAGTGACTTTAATCACTGAGCTTTAAGATTATCGAAGTTTATAATGCCACAGCAACGTTACGTATATTAACTTAATGAAATTCTTGTGAAACTCGTCAATCGAGACAAAAACGGCGGGACGTTTGTATCATTAATATCCAAAGATCAGGAATGGCTCGGTGTGAAAGGAGTGCTTTCTCGGGTGACGACGATGCACTCATATTTCCGGAATTCGTTCCCTCAGCTCTTTACAACGCCCTCAGTGAACGCGAACTTGATAGATGCATATGTAATATACTAACTCAGATATAGTATTCTACCCTGCACCCTGTGTACCTTTCGGCATCCTTTTCGTATACACGGCTAAATGTGTATTTTGTAAACAAGTTTAATTCATATTCAGATATAAGGTTGTGGTAGCAATCATCGACATTTTAAGAGAAGTGTGTCTTTATATTTAAAAAATCTTTTTGGTTTTTAAGCATAATATCAATAGTGATTAGTTTACTTGATAAATATAATCTTCAAGAAAGATTATTCTGTGAAATGTTTAATAAAAAAGCTATTTTAATTATTACTAAAAAATACGTGTACTAGAATTTCTTTAAATCTCCAGTAATGAACACCAAAAATCCACTAAGTAACCAAATAGTAATTGACACTTATAATATTGAACACCCAGTAATTGACACTCACCATTAAGAAACGTGTTACAATAATAGCAAATTTTGTCTTGATCTTTTATTTCTTTCACGAGACGTGGACGCTCACGATACGTTTAGTTCACTAGTTCTTTGAAGGACAAGGTATGGAACGAGGTTATCCGACAAAGAATTAAGGTTGTCGACATAGCTGGTAGAATAAGCAAGCAAGCAAGCAAGCAAGCAAGTGGCAGTAAGCTGGCCATATATGTCGAAGAACCGATGGATGGACGGATGGATGCAACGAGCTGAGCACCGGGCGAAATAGGGCGCATTGGGAATGGCCTATGTTCAGCAGTGGCACGATAGGCTGCTGCTGATGATGGTGATGTTATTTCTTATCTTAGAAATGGATTTAAAAACAGTCGGTTTGTTTTAAAAAAAAAGTTCGTGAAATTACATATATTTGCCAAGTTTTATCGAAATCGGTTACCGGAAAGTGCGCGAAAACGGATTCATTCCCTAATTTGCCACCCTTAAAGGTGGAATATTTTCTTCAAATTAAAATGAGACTACTACTGAAGTACCCTTATTCCAACATAAAAGAATCATTAAAATCGGTTTAAAAATGTCAGAGTTATCGAGTCACACAAAAGAAATTCAATCGAATAGAGAACCTTCTCCTTTTTTTGAAGTCGACTAAGAAAGATATAGTGCTTGTCGGTCACTGGTGCCACCCACCACCTTACTACTTTGTAACTTAACGTTATGTGAGTTATAACGCTTCTAAGGGTCTGTAAATACGTATGTAGTGCTGCTCGAACAAAAAATTTTGGTGTTTTAAACAGTTCTTAAAGCCAATACAGCATTCGCATACTTTGGCATAATGTTACATTACATTATATTTACACACATTTACATTTTTGGAGTCTCTTTTAGTAAACACGAAACATTAAGGCTCTAGGCTGTAGCAAACGACTGACTGTTATATCAACCGATTCAAAACTCGCACTATGTTCGTTGATCGCGAATACGTTTAGAATGAGATTTGACATCTTAGCGAACAAAAATTTTCGTCGTCAGGACCTTAGCCCAAACACATTGCGACATTGTAAAACATAGCTAAAAGTGTCGTGTAAATCGGGATCTGCTGTATTATACACAGCAAATCCAAAATGCCATCATAACGTTACCCTGCACCTCGTAGATTGCATTAAACAAAGGGGAATTAAGTATCAGACAGCCCGGTGTACCGAACCAGCAAGTGTATGAGACACTTTATTCCTACCTCCTGGCAAAGTATGCGACCCTGGTGCTATTTTATGATTTTTCCTGCAAATGTTTTGAATTTTAAGAAAATACTTTTCACTACACATTTTTGTATTTTATGACAAGTGTGGTTTCACAGATTCTTTTTCAAATTCAAGTCCAAATAAAACTATATCCTGCCTGTTATTTTTGGCCATGACTTAAGTCGTGTCAATCGTTATGATTATTTTAACTATGTTTTTATATGTAATTAAGGAAAATACAATTTAAACAAATATATATATAAAGATGCATCAAAAATTTAATTAAAAATATTCGTAATATCAACTTCAAGACAAGCACTTACTTTGGAAGATGTTTAACAAGCAAAGTATGCGAACGTAACTTTCAGAAAAGTTAAGATAGGTGCTCGACAACACTCTAAAAAATATTTCACAAGTGTTATATGAGAAAATTATTTAAAACTTTAGAATAGATAGCAGAAAATAACATAACTTTGAGTGCAATTTTACTCCGTATCTAGAAAGTGGAGGGAACGTTTTGCAATAAAAATGTATGTAACCAATATTCTAATATCCTAAGAGAAAGTACTTTACTTAGTAGATAACATTTTATGAACTAAATACGTACATTTACACATATGACTCTAATTTTACGTTACTAATTGTTTGATGAAGACAATAGTTATTGTACTGTACCTTGAAATTGAACGTTTTATGAATCAAGAAACAAGTTAGGAATAAAATCATACACCAAACCCCACTCAAAGCGATGTAAGGTCCACGTAGTCATTAACATCCGACAACGTGTGCGTAAGATGAACATGTCTCGGGTTCGATTCTCGTAAGACGAATTTTCCTAAGTTAGTTTTGAGACCATTTATTAATGTGGTTGCCCGCCACATTATTACGTTATTTGACTTTTTTATGATATCAAGTGACGGAACGTGCAAGTCGTGCGTCTAGTGGTAAGCGACACGCCTGTATGTAGCTGCGCTGCGTCCATCACCCTGAGACATAAATTGACAAGTCTCATGTACCTGAAATTTCAGCAGCAGAAACTGGTAAGGTGGCAGTACTACTAAAGACATCTTCATACCGCTTTGTAAAAATAACACAGATTTCGCAAATACATGTCTCACAAGGTAGATAATCAGCCTTATTACTGTCATTATCTACCCACCATTAAGTGAAAAACAGAATAACCAATACAGATATATTTATAAGATTTAATCGCATGTAATCTACTCGCACATCCTGACCCACGGCAGACATGCAATTACTTCTCATATCTCTTCTACGCCATGGTCGGTGATTATTTTTATTTTATACCTTTTCGTTGTTGGGAGCATGTTGTACAAAGTTTCGTCGCTTTTTTAATGAAGGCCAACAAGTGACTTTGACATGTGTATGTGGGATTTTTCTTCTTTTTATTCTGTTCCCTTTTTGATGTGGAAAGCACAGTTAAATTAAGACTTTGCACAAGTAAAACTAACTTTAATGTTTTGAAATCTCTGCTTTATGATCCTGCGCACCCTTTTTTTTACAGCGCTTGTCAGTAGAACGAACAAAAAGAAATATGCATGTACTATCACCAATACATGGAGGGATGTGTTGATGAATTTGAAAAGGATTTGGACGTTGTACCAGTAATAGGGAGTAGAAAATAGAAAGAGAGACCTTTGTGATACAATGGGACAACACAAACTAGTTGAAAAAAAGACTTGAATGTGACGTAACCAAAAAAGATTTTTTTTTTGCAATATTCTATTATTATTTCAATACTGGAAAGCGACCTTGTCGTATCTCGAAAAATGGCAATATGAGTTTTTTATATATTTGGAATCAAAAAAAAATTGCGCATTTTTTGGTCTAGGTCTCATAATTCTACGATGATATTTTTTCGTTATACGACGTCGATTTTTGACTCTGATTTGTTACGAAACATCCGGAAAAATGGTGTAAATAGGCAAAATTTGCTATTTTTTTATGATAAAATAAAATATCTTACATTGCGTAAATTGAAATCGATGTCAGTTTTGTTACACACACAAATTACTAATTTATTAGATTTAAAAGAATATTCTCTCTTTCAAACTAATAGGTTATAATATAATGATTCGATATGCATTTATGTCTATCAAATTGATTAATAATGAGAACTTTGACTACCAGAATCGACACCACAGTTAGAAGATGTAGAATTTAACCTACTCGGCAAAACTTAATTAAATAACAATAACTATTCTATATTTCTATTTAATTTTTCTATTACAATATCTAAACACCTTGAGCTTTTTCATCTAAACGCATGATATGCTTGTGGTTTCAAATGTATTTACAACAACCGTGACATTAACAAATTTAACAAAAAATATTTTAAATGATATTCCTCCCTAAACGTAGCTACGTAATAGTTAAAAGTAATAATAGATTTCATATAATATTGTGCCAATAATTTTATATTAATTAATTTCAATATACTATATTTCAACTGAATCCCATACAGTCTAATATAAAGGAAACTCTGGTAGGTTTTTGACTAAACAAAAATTAATTACGCCTCGTCGCCAATTCTTTTATGTTTCTGTAATTTCAAATAATTAAAATGTTTTATTTTGCTTATTACTAAGTCCTTAGTGCAAACAAACACTTACAGATAGATTTTATACAATTCGCTAAAGGTAATGTGGAACAATTATGTACAGTGAAGGAATACGTTGTCAATCTTAGATCACAAAGTTTAAACTAACAACAAATATTTAAATAAATCTATGTATTAATGTCCTTATGATATAAAGTGTTTGTCGGGTAACTTTTAAATATGCACGTATTTCACTAGCAAAATTTTAATGCGATATAATAATCGTGAAAATCTTCAACTAAGACTATCCATTACTATATTGCTCTTAAGTGCGCTAAAAGAGACGTCATAAATACGTACCTACTCGAACATACGTACTCAGTTCGAAACTGTTCTTGTAAACAATATTCAGAATAAAATATCGTTACAAGTGAACACTTGAACAGTCATCACATATCTACACGAAAGGATGTGGCCACAGTGGTGGCGGAGGCGACAGCGGGTACACCGGCGGCTATGTGGATATAAAAAATGTTGGTGTATCTCTAACACCAACATTTTTTTTTTAAATTTGAGATACACGGTCCCCGTTTAACTGTTTCGAAATACTTACAGCATTTTATCGTGGCCAACTAACTATGGTTAACCGAGATACAGCAAATTCGCTGCTCGATAATTATAATTAGTTAGAAATACAACAATTTAATTCGCTCTGGGCTAATTGAAGTTACGATTTACAACTTTATAATTCAGTGAATGTGGCACTAGAAATGCACTTAACACATTTTAATTTAGGATGCGCGGGCGCCGAACTGAGAACGCATTTATGTGGTTTGCGAATTTTTTGTGTGTTTTATATGAAAAATACAGAAGATCAAAAGTAAGCCAATTTCACACCTGAGTATGAGAGATTAACCGATTCTATTTGCTGCGAAAGGTTGAATATCTCTTTGTGGTGTCTGATGCTGTGATATGGTGTAGGTTCCTTTATTTAGTAATAATTTCTATTACCGATTGATCAGTGCCTTGTTATCGCAAACGAATTCTTCGAGCTGCCGCCGCCGCCAACGCCGGGGTCCCGTGAAGAAAAAGATACGCTGTACTGGCCCAAAAGCCAAGGTAAAATTAACGCTTTTATAATTAACAAAACATATTCTGTACTAAATAAAGTATACATCCCTCGAAATGCAACATAACAGAGAAATGCCGCTTTGCAACCGCTGCGATTCCCGGTAGGACCAATTTGGGCTACAGCTCCAGATGTGTTAGGGCTCAAATCCGGATTTCTCGAGACCACCATGAACTTCGTCTTGTTTATGTCTCCAATGCTGCAATGAAAATAGTGTCGTCTGCATAACGCAAGTTATTAAAGACATTGCCGTTGATCTTTATTCCCATTCAAGAATTTCAAGCGCCTTCGACATTACATCCTCCGAGTAAACAATAAAAAGCAGCGGAGACAGGATACAGCCCTGCCGGACGCCGCGACATATCTTAACTTGATCGGTTTATTTATTTAAACCTCATACTCAACTCTTATCGTGGCCACTTGCTTCTCATACAGGTTACGAATGACCCTGACATCCCTACCATCAAGACCAATGTCACCCAAAAGTTGTTGATGCTATCAATTAAATACATGAAAATATGGGAATATTTTTTTATGCCGCAGGAGGTATTGCATACCAGGAGGTATTGAACCCACGGCCTGAAATAAACCACGTCCACGCTCTAACCAATTCATCGTCATCTTTGTGACATCCGCGTAATTGTTCCAGGCCGTGGGTTTAAATCCTTGCTGCGGTTTAAAAATTTTATCCCCATATTTACATGTATTTTCGAAATTATCATATTACTTTGAATTTCTAGTTTGAGACAAGATAAATGCGGTTGTCTGACAACAGAAAACCAAGACCACAACCAATTTTTTGCAACAGTAGAGCTCCTTGTGAAAGAGTTCGTTCAGGGAGGTACTCCACCTCACCTATTTCTATCGCCAACGAGTAACGTGAGCATTTACTGCTTGACGGATTCGATGATGAAGGGTAAGGGTGCTGATGAACCTGCAAGCAAACGAAACATCAACTTTATGTCTCAAGGTGACGGGCGCAGGAGCAGTGCTCAAAGTGGCATTGCAATAGTTATGGGTGACCGAGTCGCTTATCATCAGGAGCATGACTAGTAATTTAATAATAATTACAATTATTATTATTATATGCGTAATTTTTATTATAATAAAAAATATTTGAAAAATTCCTTTCCCAAATTGGCCCTACCCGGGTTTGATAATTTATTAACAATCAGGTTAACCAACAATACACAACTGATGAAATAAATACGTTTCGTAAGTACGTTACTATCATTATTATTATTATTATATTATTATATTATGAGCCTATACTGTCCCCCTCCTTCCACACTTCTCTGTTTCGCGCCACTGAGATTCAGTCTTTTAGGCGCGAGTCTAGTTCGCCTCTCCAATGACGTTTTGGTCGAAGTCGTTTCTGCCTTTGGGTATCCATACTGTGGTAGATTTCGTCTACGTCCACCATGCAGCAGACGTGATCTCACTTTAGTTTCCCCCGCTTGCTAACCCACATCGGCGTTAGTATAAAGTATTAAAATAAATTGTAGTTGTTCGTCTAACCGTAACTACCAGATGATTTTATAATACTTTATTATTTCCCCACAGTTAGCTGTAGCTTTTAATAGGTGCGTTGACGAAGGTGTTTTCCCCGATTTAATGAAATACAGCAAGGTCCTTGCAACTATAGGCCCATTTCAATTTTACCAGCTTTAAGTAAAATATTCGAAAAGGTTATGTTAACTCGATTACTGTTCTATATCTGTAGGAATCATATTTTTCATAGTGAACAATACGGGTTTACTAGTGGTAGATCGACTAGCGATGCAGGGGTAGCGTTACTAAAACACATCTTTGATGCTTGGGAAAGGTCCCAGAACGCTATTGGTGTTTTCTGTGACCTCTCAAAGGCATTTGATTGCGTTAATCATATTACTCTTATTAGGAAGCTGGAACATTACGGTGTAAATGGCAAAGCGTCGAAACTTGTCTCGTCATATCTCAACGGTAGAATTCAGAAAGTAGACATAAATGGAGTGACTTCTTTGGGTTCTCCAGTAAAAATGGGTGTTCCGCAAGGCTCAATACTTGGACCTTTCTTATTTCTGATTTATATTAATGATCTGCCATTCCTTGGTTAGGACCATTGCAAAATAGTGTTGTCCTTCCATCCTTGATTTTTAAAACAGACAGACATGACATTAACTATGACCATATTAATGATACCCTCTCTAAGGTAGTTTATTGGTTTAATGCTAACAATTTATTGCTTAATGCCAAGAAGACAAAATGTGTTAAATTTGAATTACCTAACGTAAAATCGACTAGTCCAAGCATAGAAATAAACGGAGAAAAGTTAGACCTTGTTAATAAAGCAGTCTTCTTGGGAGTGACCTTAGATAGTAAACTTCAATGGTTTCCACATCTATCTTCCCTGGCCAGCAGATAAAGCTTCGCTGAATACGCAGTCCGCAGCATACGTGAGCTTACCGATGTTAGTACTGCTAGACTAGTTTACTTTAGTTACTTCCATAGTATTATGTCCTACGGGATTCTCATGTAGGGTAAAGCGGCAGATATTCAAACCATATTTGTATTGCAAAAACGAGCGACTCGTTCTGTGTTCTGTCTAGGCTCTCGGGTTTCTCTCAGAGAAAAGTTTAAGGAGACTGGTATCATGACTGTGGTATCACAGTACATTTACTCAAATATTTTATATGCCCATAAAAATATACATAATTTCAATAAGAAAGAAGATATCCATAATATTAACCTTAGAGCTAAGTCCAAATTCATGGTACCACGATTTCGTTTAACCAAGGTAAACAACTCTTTTATGGGGAACTGTATACGTTTATACAATAATATTCCGGAGCATATATTAAGTTTATCATTTCCTAAGTTTAAAAACTACATTAAAAATATTTTGATCGAAAAATCATCTTACAAAATTGAAGACTACGCGTTAGATAAAGATGTATGGAAAGACGACACGGCTCCAGAATCCGCACAAATTTGATTCAAAGTGTATTCCATAGCATTTAAGTTTATTTGGAAAGAACAATCCCTAGAGTTTCTTGCTCGTTCTTCTCAGGGAGGTCCTAGTGAACGAGCAGTAGCTTAAATGTGACGTTTTCAAGTGTAAATTTATTTTAAAATTTAGTTCTCCAAGTTTGTTTAATGATTTTTCGTAATTGTAAGCAATGAAATAAATAACATTCTTATATAATTAAAACATATACTATACACCTTTGAGAAGTTATTTAGTATTATAACCGTGAACAAACATATATAGTCTGATCCAACATTTTTAGTGTCATTTGAGTACAAAAATTTGGCATTTCTTTTTAGTATCGACGCAGATTTTGCTCATAATAAGTTGATGATTTTTCGAACTATTTATTATACTTTATTTTCATGATCGTAGCAAGTGGGCGACAGCCCACTATAATTATGTTATTTTTAAATTCAAGTTTTCTAGCGCACATATTTTCTATCGCAAATCATCAGTCAAAACGGAATAACCAATAGTACCTACGTAGTTTTATGTACTAAATGGATAATTATCTATTTATTAATAAAACGTAGCTGCGCTTGTTCGACTCTTCTCGCTTTTCTTTGATAGATATTGGGCCTAACAAAAAATCATTCTAATGCAATCATTACCATTCTGTTTGATTTAAGGAACAGCAATATTTTTATCGATTATGATAAAAGGAACGTTCTAGATATAAAAAGCAATAGCGGTTGATCGTACTTTTAAAGGACCACCTTTAAAAATACAATGAAGTAATAAATGACCGAATTTGAAATTTTACTATTGCCAATTTTTGTTACGATATTTGTCTATGTGTATTATGTTTGTCTACGTTAAGTATTTACTAAAGCAAAATATGAATAATATATCGACTTCACAGTTTGAAAACAATATTTCTCCATGAAAACTATTGCGGTATAAAACGAAATTTTTAAAGGCGATTTCATACGTTTTGCATCGCAACTCGCAAATTACATTTGTCAGTGTCTTCCAACTTTTATTGCAACGGATATGATATACAGCAGCGCAATCTCAACTGCGTTATGGTATTTGCAAAACTGCAACAAACCTAAACAAATTTGGAAATGGCACAAGGATGCGTCATACTTTCCATGGAGATACTGGAAAAATACTGAGACGTCAACCGTTTACACATAACCCTTTCTCCGGTTGGGGTAATTTTAACGAAAGTTATGACACAAATATGAAAACATTAAAATTGAACCGCCGCCAAATATGTTAAGTTGCGAGGGGAGCGGGGCCTGTGAATACCAATCGGCTGGTCGTAGCGCCGGACCGCGTCGCTTTCTGCAGCCTGCTACGCCGTAGGCCTAATGCTACGAATACCGTAGTAAGTGATAAGGGTGAATTATTTATAGAAGTAGAAAGCGGTTTTAAACATCCTATAATCAATGGAGATTGTTGTGGTATAGTAATAGACACAAATTGTAAACAAAAAATATTTACAAAAATATTTTTTGGTAAATATAAAATCGTAATATTTTTCTAATTAGGTGGAGTGCATTTTCCTGAGCAGTGGAGTTATTATGATCTACCAATGCTAATTGGGAGGTTCGACACCCAGTTTTATTGTAAGAATATTTCAGGCCCGCTGCGGTGATAAATCAAACTCGAAACCGTAATGAAAGCGAACGGATCGCGTCGCGAAGAGGAGGGAGGAAAAAATATCACGGAAAAAATCAGGTGCGTCCCCCGGTCGGGCGAGAAAAACAGTCGGGTGGTGGGGGGGGGGCGGGGGCGGGGGTGGGTGGCGGCGGTCGATGCGGGGGGCGGGCGCTGGGCGGGCGCGCGTGCGCACAGACCGCCGGCGGGGCCGCGGGCGCGGCGCGCTCGCCGGCGGCACACTCGCAGCGGCCGCGTCGCTCGTCGCCCGCGTCCCGGTCAGCTCCGCCCGTCCGCGCGCCACTCGCCTCTACGCCGCGTCGCGCTCTCACCGCTCACGCCGCCGGCAGCGTCCGCGCCGCCGCCGCCGCCGCGCGACTTTATCTCACGTGGTCCCAACCACTTTACATGTCCAAAGTGCTAAAGTCAGTGCTTCCGATTGCGACCGCGAGAGTGATCCCGCAGCCAATTTACGAGCCGGACCCGAGTTGCACGCCGCTCAGGGTTAGTACACAAACATCACCCACTTTTTGTGCAGCAGCCGACCGCGGAGTTTGCCAGTGATCGATGGCGCGCGTTATAAAAAGTTTATTTTGGGAGCGTAAAGTTTGGTAAAGTTAAAGAGTGCGCGCCGCGTCGGATGCACATTGCCCCAGCCGCAAGTGGTTCCTATCGACTGGGCGGCGCCGTCGTGTCGCTCCCTCCACTCGGCCCTCACTAAAAACAACAAACAGATCAATCGACCTGTTATATTCATACAAACACTCAAAGCCGACCTCAGTTATATCAATTCACTCGCCTCTGACTCGGCTACACGGCTGTATTTTGTTTTTATGCCGAAATATTGCGATAAAATAAGAGTCTCTACACTAATAGCTAGAAATAAAATTGTAGAATCGCATGTAACGGTGATATTAGCTGTGGTCGGCTCAAGTTTACCTACTTTTCTCAAATTACCTGCGATGGTGGGCCATTTCATGGGAAACAAAATTCAAAGGGTGTACGCCGTCTATTTTATCCTAATATGCCTAATTTTGAAAAGGTAATTGACGTTATTATAAATTTTTGTTTTATTACTGTACTCTGTGGTAAACGACAATTTTAATAAATGTGTAATTTGGTTAAAAATCTGACGAAACGCAACGTTACTGCAAAATCAAAAAATATTTTTTCTTATTGTAGAATAAGAAAAAATATTTAGCCACATATTATGTCGCTGTAGAATGGTAAAATATGCATTTTAGTTTGTAAATCACTTATAGAAATCAGAAACGTGCCTAACGGTTTTGATCTGTCGCATTTTTTATTTCGTAATATTTTTTATTTATGACGCTATCAGATTAAATCATAGAAAAATCGTTGTGCAGTAAATATAATTTTGACAAGTACTGCAATTACATGAAGTGCGTACCAATTCATAGTATCGGAATGACAGATTTAGAGCAAGCTAGCGCAAGAGAAAATTCCCCTTGACACTTCGAAAATACAGCGCAGCGCTAGCTTAAATTTGTAAGCGCTTTGTACGCGACTTTGTAATACATCGTATAACGTATAAATAGTAAAAAATACAGAGTAGCAACGCAGAAGTTTTTTATAGCAAGCTATACTTTTTATTAAGGCAATATAAAAGTTTGCGATAAAAAAATTGAGTAGTTTTTAAATTAATTTTTCAGTGGAGCAGAAAATGTTTTAGTAAAATATTCGAGCACATTTCATTCATTCGAGTACAGGAAAAAATGTTGTACAAAAAACAATGTAACAAAAATTGCTAATATTATATTAATAGTAGTGCTGCAAATGTACAACATGATAGACAAAAAAGAATTTGAATTTAAATTAGTGAAACAGTACATAATATATAACTGTGTCAGTAGATGATTTACGAGAATTTTTATTTAAAAAGTATGAGTAATGTTGTAAATGCATTTACATAATTTGTATAATAAAATAAAAGTATTTTGCTACATCTCGAATATGAATGCAAAGTGTACAACTTCATAATTAAAAGAAGGTCATAACGATCTAAATAAGTGATTGACAGTAACAGCTTAAATACTAGGACTAAAATATATTAAATGGACGTCATGATGCATCTGGGATTTTTGAAATGTTTTTCCGCAAACAGTCACTCAGTCTAGTGATGGAAAGTGATTGCCCGTTGTCTATAGATAAAGATATAGTATTCACGCAAATGCGTGCGGACCGTGGGACATAGGACCTAAAGTGTCTAATGCCTATGATTGCGACGGCTCTCCCCTTCTTACAATCCGGAACACACCAGTGCTATAATAGGTAGGGTGGTGGTGGGTTCTGCACAGACAACCCGAAATACTGGCAGCGTTCCCTATATCTATGACTGTGCAAATACATTGTTCAATGTAGCTACCACACCTTGTGTCTCCCATTCGGTCCAGAATATTTTCGGATATGTTTTTTTAGGTAGAGCGGTTCTTCGGAGGTTATATTATTTATAAATTAAGCTGATAATGTAAATCCCTAAAAATATATATATTTCGATTAATACCAGTATGCTGTGTTAGAGACAGGTGACAGGTAATAGTTCAGTATATTAGCTTTATGGACTGTAATTTAAAAATACTAAAATTTAAAATGCATATATACCCTTTCCTCCCACTAGGGTAGACTATGCCCTACCAATCTTCTTTAGCTACGATCCTGGCACACTCTTTTGGTTTATCCAGTCAAGGACACTTTTAGCTTTATACTTTGTACTTTATATCGTACGTATAATAAACGGCATAGAGTTGCATTTAAATCATAAATGTAAAGCTGAACTTGACGTTCTTCATAGTCATATTTCATGACCGCGCATCATTTATTTTTGTCAAGACTTATGAATATTTCAATAATCATGTTATAGAAACAAACATATTAAAAAATATATACTCCCAAAAATAGAATTCACCTTCAACAGCCAATTAACCTATTTACGTAAACGTACAACATTACATATTAAATTTGAGAACAGATAATTAAAAACTATAAATTACAAAATATTCTACACCACCGCATAAATGTCACGGATAACTCAAAATTCTCTAACACCTGTGGGAAACAAATACCGTTTTAATATCATAATTGGTTATTTAATCGATAATTTAAGCATCAATTGAAATCTGAATCGATATGTCTCATAACTCAACCGAAAACATTCCTGATAAATTTTCGTCAAATGCTCTCTTCCCTCTCTTATACAGCTCTGGTTTCTTAATTAAATTCCTTGGCTTTTTAATCAAATTTACAAAGTAGGTACCTATTGTTTCTTTAATACAGTAGAGACCTGATTCTTGGTGGTTTAATTTAGAATAAATTTTAATTGCTCCTTTTTTAATTTCTTTTAATAAAAGATTTTGTACCGGTTCTTAGTCTAAATAATCTATTTCTTTTCTACTCTATATTGTAATAATCAAAGTAATATAACATTAGCCAGTCAATATATAATCTTATATAAAAAATGAACAATTTTGATTGAAAATGTAGCTATAAATATTTCTTAACTTTTTATATGAACATTTTTTTCAGAAGTGCATCTGTAAAAGAACCGCCTTTTCAGCTATTGCACATGTTGGAACAATTGACCCACTTGATATTTTAAAATTCTTGGAACAAGAACGAAAGTTTTATCGCATTCGGATGAATAATAATGACTGCATATAATAATGACTGTCCCACTGCTGATTAAAGGCCTCCCTCCCCTCTCTCCACACCTTTCTGCTTTGAGCCACTGAGGTCCAGTCCTTTAGGTGCGCGTCTAGCTAAGAATTAAAAAATATGTATACATTTTATGTCACAACACTTTTTATGAAAATAATGTATCAAGAATAGTTATAATTATTTTTCGCTGGTCTACTTTTTTCTTAAACAAATATCAGGTGTTATACGTTCTGAAACAATAAATATCATGCTCACCGTTATTTCAAATAAGTGTGTTAGTATATTTGAAAGAAGCAAATAAATAAAAGGTAAAGGCACTTATACACGGTCGGTGCGGCACGAAAGTGCGCTTGGCGCTTGGCGGTACGCATGGTTTTGACATTGAGAGCATGTAGCTGAAACTGATGGTTTTCTTTTGACGCTGTACTGAAAATAACATTGTATCTACAGAATATTACGACAATAGCAAGTTATTATTACCAATTGTAAATAAATTGTTGAAAATTGACAATACGTTTCGGGTTAACACTTAGCAATGAAAGTTAACGTAATAATCAAAACAAGTCAATGGATTTGAAAACTAGTTAATGAAATATGCAAAGTCACAGTATTAAAGCTACATTTTTCATAATCTTTCATAACACAATTCTACAAATTATCAAAAGCACCTAAAACAATCGTATCATATCGCAAATAACGTAGAATTATTGTACACGATAGTTAATATTTGTATTGCGTGACTTCTGAAAAGTCAATCGGTAATTAAAAATAATTACATATTATTATGTTGTGCCACTTACACACCATTCTGGCACTATTGAATAATGAATTCTACAGTGTCTTTACACTGTAGAATTCATTATTCATGGATTTCTTTCTTAGGATTTCTTTTGAATAAGTGGTAATTTTGATTTTCGATTGATTATTCTTGTTTTATTTTGTTACAATTTTGTTTCGTATGTTAATGCTTAATATTAGTGATGTTCGCATGTATTGACATTTCACTTTAATTTGTAACAATGACAATGTGAAAAACTAAATAAATGTATTAATGTTAAAGTTTTAAATTTATAATACATTATTTTATGTTAGAATACGTTTTATTTATATACTGTTGGAATCCTCAAGATGTACGTAGGGCGCACTAAATTATATAGTTTCCGGAAGTGGCCATTTACATAAACAATATTTAAAAAGTAATCATAACATTTGAAAATGGAACTCTTTGGCTATAGAATACAGTTTGTTTCATCTGACTGTCACTTGTTTTTACATTGAGGCGTCATATTAGAAGTTGGTTCTCTACATCACTATGGATTTAACTCGTAAAAATTTCCGTAGTATGATTTTCTACGACTTTAAGTGTAATTTAACAGCGGAGCTTCCCTCGGCTTCAAACTGCTTTTAGCGATGAAATACCATACAAGACGACTATCTATAGCTGATTTGTAGAATTCAAACGCGGTCGTGTGAATCTCAGTGATGAATTTCGTGATGGTCGCCCGTCCATAGCAGTGAACAACATGAACATCGATGCTGTGCGCCGTATGATCAAAACACACAAGCATGTAATATACCATGAAATTCGGGCATCTTTAGGCATAGACATGAGTTAAATACAATCAATACTACAAAAACATTTGGGTGTGAGAAAGCTGTGCTCTCGGTGAATCCCATACAATTTGACCGAGGCCCAAAAATCGGATCGCGTCACTAGGTGCAATGCCATGCTTACCTCATTCAACGAAAGGGCGTCGAAAGGGCAAATTTGGTATAGGACATAGTAACAGGTGACGAAACATGGATTTATAGTTACGATCCCAAAACAAAGCAGCAATCGAGCGTATAGGTCTTTCGAGATGAGCCGAAACCAACCAAAGTGGCGCGCGTGTAAAGTGCCTCTAAGCGAATGATTGCTTCTTTTTTTAATAAAACTGGATTTGTGGCTACTGTTGCTTTGGAGAATCGTTTTACTGTGAATAGTGATTGGTACACGACCATTTGTTTGCCGGAAGTTATTGACAAACTCCGTAAAAATAACTGTAAGCGCCGTATAATCTTGCACCACGATAATGCCAGTTCTCACGTGGCCAGACCGACAAATAAATTTTTGAAGGTGAACAACGTTGACCTTATGAGCCATCCCGCGTACAGTACCGACCTGACAGCTTGTGACTTTTATTTATTTCCAAAAATTAAGAACCAGTTACGCCGTCAACGATTTTCATCACCTGAAGAGGCTGTCGAAGAGTATGAAAAATATGTTTCAGAAATTGTCACGGAGGAGTGGCATAAATGTTTTCAATATTGGTTCATTTTTATGAGAAAGTGCATTAACGCTAACGGAGAATATTTTAAGAAACAATAAATTCTGACTGTTTATTGTATTTTTTCTTATTCATTCCGGCAGCTTATATTGCGCCTTACGTACCTTATCAATTCGTATCTACCTACAGTATCCGCCGACTAAAACTTTCTTTTCATTTTATTTTTTATTCCATTTTAGATAGTGGTTTTACTCTATAATATCCTCCTAGTCATAACTAACATAATTAACGTTCTTAGCGAAATTGAGTTATTAACATATCAGTAGGACTAGCAAGACAGGACGCGACTTGCGCGAGAGCGACATAAAGCACGAGTAAAGCAGTATCTCACACTTTATTTCGCTCTCGCGCAAGTCGCGCCCTAACGTGCTAGCCCTACTGGGATCAGTGAAACGATATCTACAACCCCCTATAATCGATTTTTATATGTGCTATTTAGTTTCAGTTTTATTGTTAAGCAAAACTAGCGTAATTGACATTTTATACTAGCAAAAAAAACTATAGGTGTCAATATCTCGAAAGTTATGAAAGACAAATGCGTAAGTTACGACAAGGAGGGCAGTATAATCACCAGTCTTTTTCCAAGCAGCCTGGCAATATGGTGGTTATTTATCATTCACATAAGTTTTTTTAAATAAATGTATTACTCTTGATCACTACTTAGCCCTGGAGCAAAGATAGGGTTTACGATGGACGAGCTCACCCAGAAGGTGCATATTCAGTCGCAACGTAAAGATACTCGGAATGTATGTGCTGGGAAATAAAATCGCAGACAGGGAATTCCATTCCTGGACTGTGCGCATAACATAAGATGACAAAAAGCGCTTAGTTCGCCTATAAGGCTAGCATGAGAGGGTCCGACTTGCGTGAGCGACATAAAAGCGCGGGATGTTCTATGCGGAAATAGTGGTAGGTATCTGGCGCTTTATGTCGCTCTCGCTCAAGTCGCGTCATGTCATGCTAGCCCTAGTAAAAGGAATATCGACCAAGTAGGAATGATATCCTGTCGTACGTCTCGATGTTCGATGTTAAGTGCAGCCTGGCGCAAAAAATGAAAGAAAGTTTACTATCCTTATTGTGAGGTTTTTAGAAACAATGACTTTGGATTTTTGGTGAAAGAAAAAAATAATACGTTAAAGGTGGCAACAAAGCAGCGCAGTAATTATCTAGTTATGCGCTATTTTTCGTTCATCGAACAATAAAATCTCATATTAACGTTCCATTGCCGATTCATGATTTAACGTATTACAGCATAGTTTTAGCTACGACACCAATATTACATGGAAAATAGTAGTAATTATAGATTTTAAAACTTTCGTTTTTATTCACCAAATGCTTACCACTACTTACTACGTTATGACTTCTTAATACATTCCGGATATTTGGAACGGTGACATTGATTAAGTCATCTCGTTACCGTGGAGCATGTAAAGACGTACCTATTCGTATAATCATAAAATACTAAATATTATTAGATACACGCAACAGATTAATAACGTTACAATGTATAGTCGAAGTGAATATAAGCATAAACAAATAAAAAATATATGAAATAAACAAATTTAAAAGGAAACGTGAAGAGAGGAAGACCTCGGCGTACATATCTCGATTAGATTAGAGATGACCTTAAACAGGGCTAGGTTAAAAATTTCGAGAATAAATAGGCGTGTATAAAGAGACTGATGCGAGCGAAGCCTATTTGAGCTATTTCATCAAATAGTTTTATCACGAATGTGGCGTTTGAAGGTTCGTGGTTCCTGTAAACAAATAACAAAATAAGACAAACAAATGTAATTTTTGGGACACCAAACTTAAAAACGAACCAATAAAAAGTCACTCAGTTGTATCTGTTGCTGTGTTCATCCGTGCGTACGTCTATCACTGATATTTTTCTTAGAAACTTTTTTTCTTCTTCTCGGGGTAACAACTCCTACCGAAAGTCGGCTACCATTTGTTTATGTCTTTTACTTGGGTCCGTGAACTTACGGCTTGGAACAATTCTGTGGTACTCATGTTGAACCACACTGCGAGATTCTGGAGCCATACATGCAGCTCTGAATTTTTCCTTGCTGAATGAGTTGTAGTAGAGAGTATTTGTCACTCCACATGACGTGCCCAGGGTACTGCAGTTTCCTTCGTTTTTACTGTTTCCAGGAACTTCAAGTTTTTGTGCATCCTTCATCTTAGAAACTATTAAACGTAAAAGCTTAACAATTTGGCTCACGTATTTTGCAGATGCTTGAAAATATTACAGTCAATATTGTACAAGGGAGCTAAATATGTAATTAGAGTAATTTATAAAACTGTATAATAACTGTATGTATGTGTGCGGTATTAAATTGCGGGATTAATGAAAGTAGTTTCAAAAATGTTTCAAAATTTTGAGCAATTCAAAATTCCGGATCTATTGCCGTAAAGATTTCGAAAGTTACAGTTTCCAACCTGCCTCCGGAATTACTAATTTGGTAAATATCGATATTTACTATTATTATTCGTTATTTGTTCGGTAAATGATAATGTTCCATCTAATTTGTTAAATAAATCAATTTTTATTATTTATTTATTTAATTGTTTACTATACAAAAAGAACACAAATCACATTTAACAAAAAGAAAACACAAACAAAAGGTTCTGCTTATTTCTAAAAGAAATTTCTTCCTACAGTCCTAAATACAATTTAATTTACAACACCATGACTATTTCAAACAATACTGATGCAGAGATGCGTCAGGAGCCAAATTTGCTTGGAAGCAAAATACACTATCCCGAACAATTTCACAAACTTTGACCCAGTGCCTAGAGGCACTACGAGTTCACGGCGTCTATAGTCCCTGGCGACCGCATAATATATTTCTCAGTTTTATATGACAAATTGTGCAGTGCCCATAGCGGTCATAAGAAGAGTCACAATTTTCAATAGAAATATTTCAAGCGCCCGTTAGCGATTATCGACATCGTGAACTCATGGTAGAGGTACAGCTAACAGCAATCCAATGTTCCTGTCGCCAGTGCGAAGTAAACATAGCTAATGATGGAGCAGCGAATGATGATAGATGAAACTTAAATGTCTCACGCACCTAACTCACTGTAATATGATACATCACATCCCGCGGTGTCGATGTCTTAGGGGTTTTGACAGTCACCGAGGCGTATACGTTTATCTGTCTACGACGAAGTACTAAATGTATTATCAACGTATAATTTGGACACCTATTATTACTTATAGCATTAATTTATAGGCGGCTGAAGTTCGTAAAAGACAATCCGGTTACATTTATAGTCTATCTATCTGGTTCCATATTGTCGTTCTTTTTCTGCATATTACCTATCATACTTTTGACAGTATTGCCATTTAACTTTTGATAGATAATAGAAACGATGGTACAATTAGCATCAAAAAAGACAAACCAAAAAAACAAACAAATAATGCCACAGGGCAGTTTTTTGTCTTTCTCCGTTAACCAGCCGTAATGCTATTGGAAATATTGAATGAATTAATGACGTTGGAATAAAAATAACAATGAATTAAAAGCAAATAACACTTTGTAGACAGTGTATTGTATATTTTACAACATTTTATATTCTTTTTTCTGCAGGTTATGATAAAAAGGAATAAAAAGTCAAACTATTATTTCTTTCAAGAATATAAATATACATTTCTATATCACTTAACGCATTTTGCATTTAAAGCATTCTATTTGTATCTATATGTATATAAAAAAGTGTATCTATTAAATTATTATACCATATTAGTGCCTTCGTAGAAAAATACTTTTAAATATATTCAAGCAATTAATGAAATTAGCATCGTGACATGCACTACAAAACAAACTGTGAACAAATTAAAGCGCAAAGACAAATAATTTATTTGTTTATTTAATAAACAAAGAAAAAATTATTTCAGTCACCCATAAAGGACACTATTACATGTACTTTTTTAATATAAATAGATAGGATCTGCGATAGAACAAGCTTGCCCGGAAGTTGCCTGTTTAGTCGCACCGTAAATATAAGAAAATGTGATAAACAGCGCTTAGTGCTCCTGAAGGGAATATCGAACAAGTGAGAGTGATATCTCGCTGTACGTCTGAATGTCCGGTGTTAAAAGGCAATGGGCGAGATGAGCTCCTTGAGCTCATAGATACTCACCGAAATATATTCTGTAGAAATATACAGACATAACAAAAAATATATAATATATAACTTTAAAGTGCATAGAGCGCACTATAAGTTTCCGGAACTGGCCACTTAAATAAACAATATTTAAAAAGTAATTACAAATTTGAAAATGGAAGTCTTTGGCTATAGAAAAGGTACAGTTTGTTTCATCTGACTGTCACTTGTTTTTACATTGTGGCGTTAGTTTAGAAATTGGTTGGCTACATCACCATGGATTTAACTCGTGAAATTTTCGTAGTATGATTTTCTACTTTAAGTATAATTTAACAGCTCAGTGGAGCTTCCCTCGGCTTCAAACTGCTTTTGGCGATGAAGCACCATGCAAGACGATTATTTATGGCTGGTTTGCAGAATCCAAACGCGGTCGTGTGAATATCTGTGACGAATTTCGTGATGGTCGCCCGTCCACAGCTGTGAATAACAAAAATATGTTGTTCAAATGTGCGCCGTATATTATAGGCATGAGTCAAATACAATCATTACTACAGAAACCTTTGGGTGTGAAAAAGCTGTGCTCTCGGTGAATCCCACACAATTTGACTGAACTCAAAAAACGGATTGCGTCACTTAGTGCAATGCCATGTTTACCAGATTCAACGAACGGGCGTCAAATTTGGTGTGGGACATAGTAACAAGTGACGAAACATGGATTTACAGTTACGATCCCAAAACAAAGCAACAACCGAGCGTATGGGTTTTTCGAGATGAGCTGAATCACAGTGGCGCGCGTGCAAAGTGCCTGTAAGCGAATGATTGCTTCTTTTTTTAATAAAACTGGACACGAGGCTACTGTTGCTTTGGAGAATCGTTGTACCGTGAACAGTGATTGGTACAGGATCATTTGTTTGCCGGAAGTTATTGACAAACTCCGTAAAAACAACCGTAAACGCCATATCATCTTGCACCACGATAATGCCAGTCAGACAGACAAATGAATTTTTGAAGGTGAACAACGTTGACCTTATGAGCCATCCCGTGTAGAATCTCGGCCTGGCACCTTGTGACTTTTATTTATTTCCAAAAATTAAGAACCAATTACGCGGTTAACGATTTCCATCACCTGAAGAGGCTGTCGAAGAGTATGAAAAATATGTTTCAGATAATAAGAATAAAAATAAGAATAAGAATAAGAATAAGAATACTTTATTTATATATTTTATATTAATATCACGGAGGAGTGGCATAAATGTTTTCAAAATTGGTTCTTTTGTATGAAAATGTGCGTTAACGTTGACAGAGAATATTTTGAGAAACAATAAATTCATTTCTGACCATTTATAGTATTTTTTTCTTATTCATTCCGGAAACTTATAGTGCGCCCTACGTACACTACAGACTTACTAAAACTTGAACTACTTACTTTTAAATTGACTATTAAAATTAAACAAGAAACTGACCTTAAACTGTTTGACGCAGTAATAGCGGTTGTTCTTGTTGTAATTACTTATAGTTTGTTCTGAAGCGTATTTATTACACTGCCCACTATTTCCCTTGGGAAACTAGGGTTACGACTATCATTATTAATTCATAACTTTTCGTGTTAACCTGCTTAGCTTAAGCCTCAATATCTTTCCTTGATCCTATTTGCAAGAATTGAGATGTTCTCCGACTATAGTGTTGTAATTTTGGAGCTCAATTCGCACATTGACCTACAGATTAAACTACGTAAGGCGAAAGACAACCTACTGACATTGTCTTTCCAGTAGGGCTAGCACGACAGGTTACAACTTGCGCGAGAGCGACATACAGATAAAGCGCGAGATACTGCTATTCTCGCTTAGAGATTCTCTATAGTTAAGTTTTACGGTAAAACTACTATTACTGGGTACTAATATTTATCAAACGTTTATCAATCAACGTTGCCATTAAGCCGCTGTACTAACTAGTAGTAACATAGAAGAGCTCCTTGTGAAAGAGATCGTCCAGGGAAGTACTGTCACCTTACCTATTTCTGCCGCCAAGCAGTAATGTCAGCATTACTGTGTTCCGGTTTTGAAGGGTAAGGGTGCGGGTGAAATTACAGGCACATGGGACTTGTCAACTTATGTCTCAGGGTGACGGGTGCAATGGCAATGCCCCTCAGATCTTTGCGATTTAAGGCTCTGAGTGACACTGCAACTGTTATGAACAGGCGTATAGCTTACCATCAGGCGCACGACTTATTCGTCCCGTCCCTTGACACTATAAAAGAAAAGTATAACTTTTAACACACTACAAGTAGAAGCTTAATTAAATGGCAGCCCTGATAGCTGATATTATTAATGTATAGGGTTTGAAAAATACCTAAATGAAACAATTATATTATTATGTTCCAATGGTAAAGTTCTTCTTAATCACTCAATAGCTTAAACAATTTTGTTTAACAACTTTAATAGCGCGTTTCAGAAAACACACAACAGCGGTTCAACGCCATCTAGCGGCAGCTCACTTTAACACGTCAATTTTTTATGTTCATAGAAGTTCTCGTATGGTGAAACCAGTAAGACGTTAATGAGTGAAATGAAAAGTAGAAATTGCTGATCCACAAAGTTTGTAAATAAAAATATTAAAAAAGGAGAAAAAAGTTTAAGAACTGCAAATTCAATAAATATCACTTGCATGTCGAAGAAGTGCCAATTTCGTGGTAGACTTGATGATATTGAACAAATATAACATGATCCTTCCAAGGCAAGAGAGTAAGCTTATTTTTAGGGTAATCAAACTCTGTTATCGACCACATCATCGCTTAATATTTAATCACGCTGTTATTAAATGTTTAACGTTGGGTGACGAATTAGATAATATATATTAAAATATGCAAAAAATACTTTGTTTAAAATATTTCTACATAATAGATAAGTGTGATGGCTTTATTAAATACCATAGGTACTTTATTAAATATCTACAAGAAATAAGTGTTTTGTGTATGAATTTCTTAATATAAAATGATACTCGTACTAATAAATTATTGTCTAAATGCTCGTATATTCGTATTTTCAATTAACATCATTAGATATTCGACATTGTATAGTCAGTCCTTGTTCAAGTTTAACAGTTTCGAAAATTGTCCCTTGAATATTTCAAGTTTAGAACGATTTCAATAAATCTCGACTTTCGTAGTAATATTCACCTTCTATTACACTGAAAATCATGCATATATCATGCTAACGTAATTTCAAGTTAAATTAGAGTTGAACGCAAACACCTCTTACCTCGATTCAAACTTTAATACTTGTGTAGTTTCAATACTCATAGTTGTAAAAGTTTCTCTATGCTGGTAGCACATTAATTACTAACCGTTAGCGAAGGACCAATAGGACGGCGTATTAAGTTCAGCCATGTGGATTTACGATCTAACCCTTTCATTAAACAGGTATTAAAGAGACAGATAGCCCGATACATTACGCACTTATCCATACAAGTTAGGACTTTGCATAGCGGCTTTATGTTCGATTGGAGCGGCCTGACCCGACTGCGTAAATACAAGCACTTCTATTCACTATTGCCTAGTATCTATAATGCATTAGTAATTCAATTAATGCCTTATTACTAAACATATATACTTGAATTTGCAGTTTCCTAGGCTTAAGAGAATCATGGATTGAGACTCGGTAATAGATCAAAGCAAGTGTCTTGGGTTTTCGTCCCAAGTTTTGTGTTTGATATTAATATCATACTTACTTAAGCGTTAGGGAAACTTCCAATCACTGGTTACAGTTCTTGTGATCCGAAACTGTGTAGGCAAAATTTAAAATTCCAGATAGCGTGGTGGTGTTAAAACGTTAATATAGCCGAGGTGTGTGGTAGACGCGGTCCCTTGTTTCGTTTTGCACTTACAAAGAGCAATCGATTTTAAAGCTCGCTGAATTGAAAATTATATGAGGAGCCTTAGAAGTGCGGTGTTCGTGAGCCGCCAATGCGCTTGTCTTTCGGTTCAGTGGGCTTTCTTTAAATTGGCGACGGCTTCGCCGCTGGCCGCCCCGCTTATTGCATCCCCCGCCCGCAGCGTCAGGACGTCCCCGATATTGCCTCCATTGGACCTTTAAGCAAATAGAATTTCCCAGTCTGTAAATAGGATAATGTTGTAGATAAATTTAGAGCGTGTCCTTGTACTATTCACGAGTATAGAAATAATATTTTTATAGACGCTGCTTGAATTTAGTAACCGCAGTGGATAGAAAGTTCCGCACGTAAGGAACTTTTTTAATGCTCTCTTCAAACGTACTTAAAAAAATTGTGCGTGATAAAGGCTAATCTTTCAGAGCTTGTCTTTAGGCGTTCTTTATTCATATTCATGCTTAGAGCTCACTGAGGCCACACAATGTGGGTAACAACATACCATACAAAGTCGTTTTTATACTAACGAGTGAACGCCAAGAAAGTTGCGTGTCATGAGGATTTTCATCATGGGACCTATCAAATAATAATGAGGTCGTCCTTCTCCAACGGTGCTTCGCCCGATGTCGCGGCCTAATCTAATCTATATCAATTGTGGTCGATCTTTTTATGGTAATGCATGTCGCAGTACAGTCAGTACAGTCTTTTTATATTCACATAAGGTATATATCCGTACTACGAAATTCGTCTGATAATTCCGCGATATCCATAGTGTTATCTCTGTAGAATGGCGGAGTTAATAGGTGGTGGTGCTCACATCTGCAGTACAAGAGCGTAAACAGCCGACTGGATTTAAGCCTATTGTCGCCGACGCGAGGCATCACGAATTCTGCCCACGATCAACTCCACGGTTTATTGTAATTTACAAAACTGGCGGAGGTTTTGTTGTTACCATTCCGGTTCACGTTTGTTTTGTAATTGTATCGTTTCCCACTAAGGGCCGAGTTTTAGACAAGATGAATTACTTACAATAATGTCTATAAGATTTCATTGACACTCTTCAGTTGCCATAACAATAGAGCGCACTTACTCATCTGTAGCTAGTTTCAAAAGCCATAAATTCCTTGGTATGAACAGGAAACTTGAAAGCGTGATTAGTATGAAATAAAATAGGTCCAACAAATTTAATATCGGTTTTACCAAACTCGTGCACCTCAATATCATTCGACATTTAAACTTTCTCCTACAATCTAAAACACCTTCAAAACAATGTTGTTGTTGGCAACTTTTCGAAGAACTTGTTTATTCATTTGAAGCTGTTATAAAGTTGTGAAAAGCACACATTTTACTCGTCAAAATTACATATTAAAAAAAAGATTTATTAATTGCTTTGAACATTTGTTTCTTCCCGGGATTCGCGGCGTTAATTAGTGTTGCTATAGAAAAAAAATGAAACAAAGCAAAAATGTCGCAGTAAAATTTTTAAAACATTCATTGGAAAAGGCAAGGTACAAGAGTTGTACCTACCTATGTCGCAAACTGTAAAGAGTGTTTTGTTACAGTTGTGTACTTGTGTATCAGGGAGGGGAGGCCACTAATGGCATAAATTGAAGAGCGAGCGCTGGAAGTAACCACAGGATTTTGCGTATTTGAAATTCAGTTTCTCACAGAGCGCGGTGAACGTTCGAAAAGCGATCGCTGTACAGTCAACTACATAAATTTTACTATAGAAATGGATAGGTTCAAATGCGTTACCGTATCCAGAATTTGAAATTTCAATTTCAACGCAAAAATTCTGTGTAATATTGAAGCGGGGTTTTCAATCTTTACTTATTATATTTCTATACTTTATTCTGAAACTTTGTCAAAGAAAAAAGAAATTTATTTATCTTTTACCTGGAAGTCGCCAAAAATAAAATACAGCGAGACAATAATTTTGGATCCAAACAGTATTTTAACATTTTTATCTAAATTTTGTAAAACTTGTATTAGAACCTTTTCTTTTGATTTTTTTAGGTTACACAATATATCTAAAGAAAATTCTATTTGATGTCGACTTGAAAAAGTTAACCTTGACTCAATCCCTTCATTCCCTTCATCAAGTCATTTAATATAATATTTTTGTTTTTCACATACATGTTATTGGAAAATATAAGTACACTATATTAAGACAACTTATTTCTTAGAAAATGTTATAGAAACGTCCAGAAATTCTAGAAAGTTCGCAATCAAATTTAATTACGCATTTATCAATAAAGTTATCGAGTATACTGTTGATACAATTGTAGCAACAACAACGCATTGATTCCATTTATAAACGTTAAGACTTGCTAAACCGGTAGCTCAAGTAGGTATATCGAATTAGAGCAACACGATTAGCCGGGATCTTCCGACTGAGCCTATTACAAATGCATCGGGTTGTCTGTGCGAGTGACAGGGTCGGCGCGCCTGGCCCGTGTTCCTATACCGTCATATCAATCACCATTGCCGCGAAGCAGCCGGATCCCTTGGCACTTGGCCTAGATTCCAAATTACACAAATTTACGCAGGCCTAACCGCCGTAAGCCGAGCGCCGGGATTAGGCGATCGGGCGCGGCTAACACCGGATACTCCGCACCAATACCAACGCTCTCCCGACGAAACTCAACCACTATTTCTCTCCATTTTCGCAGCCAAAGCAAACATCAATCCAGTCACTAACATTACGATGTTATAAGCCGTTAATAGAGAAGTTAATAAGTAAAAAGTTTGAATAAACTCGTCTTAGCTTGTCAATGTTAAGAGCCATCAAAAGCAACTGTCTACTTTAGCGAAAGTTACTACTAAGTAGGATTTATGTTAGAATCACGCTTTCCCTAAAGGATTATGGGAATATCATACTGACAACGTATTTAGTGAAGGAACTTCATTAGTCCGAATTCCAGAAGCTCTGCGGTTTTTAAGATGACCAGAGCCCGAGTCGCTTTGGGGATAACGACAGCTGTCACTAAAGAAGAGGGCTTTAAAGTTAGTGGACGGTCTGTAGCGCCGAAAATTTTAAATGGAATTAATTCGAATATTGTCCATTCCACTTTTACAGTAGGAATAGAACGTAAAACAAACATCCAATGCTCTCAACAGTTGCCGAAAAACGTGTACAACAATAACATTTGTGCGAAAATCTGTTTGCATTTTTGGTGTGTCTGAGCAAATCGGTTGAAATAATGGTAAACGCGCGTAATACCCCTTCATTTATAACTCCCGCCGCGGTTCCTGATATAGGCTCGCCCTTAATTCCAACTTAATTAGTGTCACGCAAGTTCCGTAATCCTAGGCTCGAGGATCGTACGACCGTTCTTAAAATGGAGATTAGTGTGGCAAATATCTCGAACTACGCTATCCGCTCGTTCATAAAACCACTCCCACACTATGTCCTCAGTGAAAATGGCATGTTTTACTAGCGTAGCGGAGCATAAATAAGGAGCTTTGAGTTACTGCTGTGACTTACATACAGTAAACAAAGAACAGTTAATTGAAAAAATATTTCAAAGACACACATTTTTATATAAAAATGTAACCAAGTAAAAGGACTACCTTTTAAATGGGAGTCTCGAGTAAATACGTACACAAAGGCTTCCAAGTTTGAAATAACGGCTTACTTATCCATGTTAAGAATAAGATTGAAACGCAACCGTTGCAAGAGAAATTATAATAATCTCTAGTGAAGATTTCAAAGTATATAAGTATATTTTCTGTTCTACGTCGCAACATGTCGGCACGAAGAGTCAACTGCGGCGAAGAATTCTAAAAGAACTGAACATAAACATAGTATTTTGTGTACGGAAGTCCTTCCGCGGTCGCGTACAACGGATGTGCAGGAAAACGCTTGCATACTGAGTAGGCGTGCCTAAAAGACACTGCGGACTTTAGTTTACCTACAGCGGATTACACGAAACTTAAACATGCCACCTAAATCTGCAACAAACCGTTAGAACCGAAGCATTAACCTCCGACTTTATAGTCCGGGCTTGCACTACGGGATTTTAGACTACGAATTCTAATTCTTGTTTCCATTAGTACTAATCAAGACTGCAGGTATACTCAAAAAAATGTTATTACTTATTTCCGACCTTTGCAATAATTTCAGTGGGGATTCTATTTTTCCAAATCTTCATGCAACGACTGTATCTGACTTGTTTCAATGACTGACGCATCGGTTATGTCACTAACGGACTATATTTCCATGTCTTTTTTCGCAGTTTAATGTTGCCTAGCAATGAGCGACAATTTTTCTTCTTTTTATATCAGTAGCACATATTATAATGCTTGCCATCGTGGTGAAAGCATTTGCCGAATCGACGTAAGGTTCTCGCCGATTGCTACATTGGGTGCGCCAGACTTACGGGAAAAAGATGATTACATACAAAAATATCATCACGCTTCTCTCCCACTGCGGTAGGTAGAGACTATGAAGCATCTCATACTCCTAATCAGTCTCTTCATACATGCATTGTTATTCTATGGTACGTTTTTTGATAAGTGTTGTCGAAAACAGACTGTTGAAATATAAATAACGGTCCGTTACAAATTAATGTATGAAATGCATACTAACGTCGCCTTGTTGTTTCTCAACACGTCACAACAGCATATGGCCTCGCCTAATTCCTGGCTAATCTCGTTAAAATTTTAATCATAAATTCCTAGCACGTCGAACATCGCTCCAAATTATTTCAAGATTGTCACTCGACAAATTAGTTACGGATTTACACACCTTAGTTGACGGGCGATCTTATTTTTAACGGGACATCAAACATTATCGAGGGCCCGGGTTGCTCAAGCGGCTGTTTATAAATTTTCTTATTCGTTGGAGGAGACGAGTGCGTAATAAATTTTATAACACGGCATCGATTCGTATTCGAATGTAATAATAATATATCGGGTCGAAATATTGGTATGCCGCGGTGCGCTCGGCTCGCATTCTAAAAATAGACCCTCATCAAAGACAAACAGGCTTGCAGCTGTAAATCCATTTTAGTTCGGCTTGTCCGCATTATAAATTGGAACATACGAGTGATACACAGTGATATAAAACTGTGCAGCAAAATAACATAACCTTTGTCACATATGTACGGTCATAAATTTGTAATTTTCTAAAGCACCGGGTATTTGAACTCGTTTTGGTTTCTGCCCGATTACAAACAGCTTTTGAAATCGCACCTAGAGTACACGAGTTGTAGTGACATTAAAATCATCTGATAAAAATTCTAAGTGCACCTAGAATAAATTGAATTGTATTGATTTTTGTGGGTATTTTCAAGCACAACAAAAGCAAGCTGTCTATACCTACCCTGTAAATGACACTGTCCACTCGCGGTGCCGAGGATTGTACTGTGATTCGTTTTTATCATTTTGCTGGCTATACTTTTTTGTGAAATATTTTCTGCATTCGAAGTTTTGCTATGTTGAAGGATGACGTTGCGACCCCGCTCTCTTCCATCTCATGTCGCACCGCATTCGTTTGCGTTTTCTATTAACGTGTCCGGGGTACTATTACCCTGTCTAGATGGATGTTGTAATTTGATTTCGTATACATTTGCCGAATTAGACGAGAATCGGAATACGTAACAAAAATGTTATATCACACTAGACTTTTGTATTAAAATAAAATGTTAAGATACAGTCTACGTTAGTGAATCATAATCTTTCACGATGACGAGCTTGTTCTAGATGGTAATTGTAACAAGTATTTGTTTTGATAATTACAATAACTTTGATAACTCTGAATTTGAAAATAAATGTCTTACGATATTTGGAATCAATACAGAAAGGGTAGGTAGGTGATTCAAATATTGCGAGTGTCATCCAGAAAATTATTTTCGTTTTTCTTTTTTAAATCGAGTTTTTATTGAAAAAAGTTGACTTACAGAAAATGTTCTTGACAGTATATATTATTCGTCCACATAATCTCGGCAACCTCAATGCACTACGTATACCGATATGCTTCACGCCGCCGCTTGGTCGAGTTGGTGACTGCTTCTTTCACTTTCTCGTCTCTTGTGAAACGTACTCCTGGTCATTCCTCCACCAAAATAAAGGTGAATAGATGAAAGTCTGATGGGGCTAAAACGGGACTGTCAGGTGGATGGATTAGAACATCCCAACCGAACAGATTCAAAACATCTGTATCGAACGAGAGACGTGAGGCCGTACGTTGTCATGGTGAAGGTCAACATTTCCCTTTTCAAGAGAAGGGGTTTCTGGATGGTCCAACGAAGCTTCTCCAGGGTCTCACATTACCGGGAGGCATTAATTGTGTCTATTAGAGGCAAAAAATGGAGAAATTTATTCATTCCGCGCACAACTACTCGAGACAGAACAGAAACCGAGGTGGCGGGACGCGACGTCAAGGGCTCCATTTCAATGACTTGCTTTGGCCGTGTTTTAGGGCTACTGCGACCCTTCACCTCTCATTCTGCCTCCGTGGCCGAACGGTTACCATGACTGCCACGCAGAGGTCCCAGGTTCGTTCCCGGGCCGGGAGAAATATTTGTATGGCCTACAATTATTTCTCTCGTGAGTTTGGGTGTAATTTGTGGTTGTCTATGTGTGTGTCCATGGTGACACAGGGTTTCCCTAGTGCGGGGCTATGTTGAGTGTGTGAGTGTGCGTTATTCTATTTAGAAGGTTTCCGTCTTTCCTATAATAGTACCAGATTTGGAGAAAAAACCCTAGCGACCTACAAACCAAAACGGAACATATTTTCTGGGTGACACTCGTATTTATCAAAATTAGAAAATCTTTTATATCAAAATAGACCGTGCCGCTTAAAAATAATAGCCCTATAGAATACGAAGTACTTTGATTAAAATAAAGGTCGTGCATAATTTTCAACGTTGCAACTCTTTTAACTACTTGCGTATGATAATTCGAGTCATATTGCATTTGATGGAACTGTGCGGGTCTCGGTGAGCACTCTAGACGACCGCACTGCATAGATTTGCATTTTACGGTTTTGATACGTGGGCGAATATTCAGTGTGGTGTCGGTAGGTATCTTTTCATTTCGACGCGGCAGGAGTAGAGTGCCCGCTCGAGAGCGCTCGAGTGGTAGCGCGTGCTCGAGTGCCGGTGTCTGTGCGCGTGCGCAGGGGAATATCCCCCGACAGGGTTGGGGGGAGCAAAGCTCGGTGCTCCCTCAAAATACTACAATTAACAGCAACGTTTTTAAGCCTCAATTTCGCAAATAATGTTTCTTCTGCCTCTGGATTGCTCGACGATTTACTTGGTTTTTACTTATTTAAGGACTGGGTTTTGTGTAGTTTTGATTATGTTATTAAAATAATTGAACTTCTTGCAAACTAATAGGCAACCTAAAGATTGAATTAATACTTCAATAGATTACAGATAAAATAAAAATTCTAAAATAAAAAATCACGCACACTACCTCTCTAGTGACACAGAAAAAAAAATTGTGTGATCAAATATGAAGGCCTGGTACGTGACGTACTCACCACGCGGCTACTAAACTTAGGTAGCCGCTTGGCTAAAATCAGCTATATTGCGATCTGTCAGCTGGTCGCCGATGGAAACCGACTTCGCCGTAGTTTCATCTACTTTTATATCACGCCACTCATAAAACTTCGTAAATTTCACTATAGAACTTCTTGAGTGTCCTTTTAGTCAATAGAAAAGTAGTCATTTGAAACTTTCGTTGGTTTCTTTTCGATGTTTTCAAATCAATATTGAGGAGTTTTAGTGGACTACCCATTTCATTGTCTCTTTTCGATTTAGTACGAAACGACACAGAAATGTTTGCACTTATACAAACTTCACTAACTCTTAATACTCTAGAAAGTTATGTGTGATTTATACAATTAAAATCTAACCAAAAAAACAAGGACAAAATATTTGCAAGGTCCGCTGGTTCGTTCCGTGGCTTATATCTATGCTTATGGTTGGCGCTATATCCGGTACGGTTTGCTAGCGGCGCTGGTTCGAATCCGACCGGATTAAAGGTATTTATTCTAAGTGTTCAATCTTTGTAGTAATAAATTATAAGTATCAAAAAAATACGTCATGTTTCAATTGAGGTACCTCTGCATGTAAATACATTAAAGGAAATTTTCCGACGCAATTCTGTTACGACATCGCTTCAATCTCTGTCTCAATCCGAGTCTCATAACTTTCGCTATCAACCCATCAACCCGTCGTCATGATAGGCAGATGGTTTCTGTCCCACTATAACATCAACGAGCACAAATCGACTTTATTTATTTCCATTTATTCTCCTTCAGCTGTCAAAGACAACTATTTCAGTAAACATAGGAATAATAATTCAAATTTCGAATGCTTTAGTGCACAAATCACAAACAAAGGATCGTCCTTGATTAACTAAGTTTATTTTTGTTTCTTTTATTGCCGGACCGCAAAGGTACAGGGGATAAATCATACGTCAAACACATTCATCGTTGAGTAGCCAGGGGAGGTGAGGGGAGAAGTGGGTGCAAATCCGTCATATGGGGGCGAGGGGACACTTCCGAACCATTCATTCACTCGGTCGAGATTGTATTGAATCACGTCACCGGCTCATAGGCTGGACAATTAGCGCCGTCGATTCATTTTCTTTATTCCTTTTTGCCTTATTGATGTTCGAAGGAATTCTTGGTACGTTTGTTATATTACTTGATGCGCAATCATTTAATACGTACGAAGGATTCTCTTGTTTCTTGAAAACTTTTTTCTCAAGCGGTAATAATTTATATAAGGATAATAGAATAAGGCAACATAATCTATGTTTTAATCGTAAATAGCATAATTTACACCGCCGCTATGGAATTTTATAAAGCGTGAAAATATATGTACAGAAAGTGAAAGAATAGATACATTCATTTCTTATGATCCCCATTATTAAATTTCAAAGGAGATTACGATCCCGTAATCTTGAAATATAACGTTCTATTTCAGCAAGCTCGTTTGAGAAGAACGTTTAAAATTTATTGACTCTGGCCCTCCCTTGCCATAAAAGTGTTAAAAGTTTCCTACGGTACGCACAATTCACTACAATTCCAGAGAGTATACAAACTACATTTAATTCTGCTTTCGCGCATACAAATACATAAAATAATATATACGTAGGTTATTATTTTGTAACAAAGTTAAACCCTGCAATGCGCCATTGGCGAAAGTTCGCAAAATTGAAAAATTATTACGTCAACAAGCAAATTTAATATAAATCGAAAATTTACGTGAAAGACTTGCTCCATTCGATTTGGTAATGAAGGAGATAATATAAATAAATAAGTAAAAATATACATGAGCCTTTCATACCACATTGTAAACGTCGAATTTAAAATTCCATTTGCCATTCAGCTCTGTTGTAAAGGATATAATTAACTAATTTCTAACTAATGTGCGAGAGGAATAGCGCATTTTCGCAAGTAGTAGCATAATACATACCTTTTGTATAATTAAACCACGAGCATACCCAGTTTAAGTTTAATCCCATAGCCTCTTGACACCGCGTTCTGCCCGAGAGGAGCTTATTTTGTTCGTCAACACCATCGACCGATGTAGAAACCAAGGCGTTCATGGGATGTATAAAATCTTAGTATTATAAATGCGCAAGATGATAGGAGGAGATATGTTTTTCATTGTCATTCCTTGGACCTAAGCCGTTTCCTTTATTAGGAATGTCGGAAAAAATATAGTAATATGGCGTAAGGATTCCATGTTTTGGAGACCGCCTCCTTTGTATGCCACAATGTTTCTGTAGTTTATATCTATTTACTCTTGCGAATAGCGCGCCACACATTCTCCAGCGCCTACAGTCTTGTGTGCGAGAGGGCTTTATCGCTAAGAAATTGTTCAATGATACCTTCTTTAGTATCCTCCCAGAGGTTATGCTCTTTGTCTAAGCCGTGTGAGGTCATTTTTTTGTTCGCTTTGACAGAGTTACTTTTTTAATAACGTGTCTAATAATAATAACGCACTCACTCATAGCCCCGCACTAGGGAAACCCTGTATCGCGGGTGCCATAGACATACATATAAGTAAACGCCAAACTCTTGCAAGAAATGAAATAGTGTAGGTGAAATACAAATATTTCTCCCGGCCCGGGAATCGAACCCAGGACATCTGCGTAGCAGTCCAGCATGATAACTGTTGAGCCACAGAGGCAGTCGATACAGTTTTAGAAACAAAACTGCGCTTTGGAAAATAATAATTGTATAAATAATTGTACAGAAATCACAATGTTGGTGGACTAAATTGCTATCGTAATTGCATTAAAGCGTATCAATCGTGTCTTTGTATTTTTTTGAGATTCGCCTTGGTTTATTTGTCGTATAAGTAAATTGAAATGTATGTAAGAAGTTGGAACCTGTTCCAGTGCTGTACGTACCTGTTATTTACTGTTCCTATGCATATGTATGACTGTTGTGAAGTCTGATAAATTGTCAACAGCGAATGTCCATGTATCAAGGAATCAGAAAAGCAGCATTAAGTGCTGAGGCTCCATCCATTTCATTAGCACTGCATTTCACTATCTTTCCGAAACTGTACGTTTATTAACCTTTTCTTTATTGAAAATGTGCTTATGAATTATGTGCTTAGTTATACAGATGCCGAAGGCTCGTAAAAACATGTCTGATTTTCTAATCCCCGTTCTATTAATAAATGCTTTCGTTGACCTCGCGACGGCTTACAACATTTAGGGTCCTTATTACGCATTCTCGACATTTGCCTAATGTATGAAAATTTTAAAGAACGAACCATGTTGATGGTACTCAAAACAAAATAATTGCTACGGTCGCGCGGTCCCGGATTTGGCCTCCGCATTCATTATTCACTTTTTATTTTCCCTCCTCTCGGCTTGTAATTTGACTCGAAACATAAAATCAAGTTTTATTTGATTATGCGTAGCAAACAGAAAATCTCGGAATATCTTGTATCCTTCACTTTTAAATAGGGAGTGGAATTCTAACGTTATGATTTACTTGTGAAAGTTAATTTTATTTTCTTTATGTTTTAGGAGTCATTTATAAGTCTGCTAACAAAGTTCCTTATTCAAAAATGATTGTTCCTGTTTTATTTACACTCTTATAATTCTAGACGTCTGTGTGTATATTTCAAACAAAACAGTCATCTTTACAATGGCCTAGAGGTTGGTAGAGGCATAGTTTTTTGCATTTAGCGAAGAGGGGAGTAAGCGAAGGCGTCTCGACGTCTCGCTTTCATCCACTCTTTAGCGCTACTGCATAAAGGGAAGTGAGTACATACATCACCATATGAAAGTATGAAAGCAGAACCCTTGAGGGCGTAGCTCACTCCGATGTGTTTCGAATGGCTTTCGATGACGAGTGCACTGAGCCGTTTCACTTTTTAGGCGGCTAAATGCGCCTATTGTTTCTCAAATGATTGTGTGCGACTTCTAAAGTACTAGCTAACATCTGTGCACGTTTCCAATACAATTAGTAAATTGTATTGTGAAAAAATGGTAATTGCATTTTAATAATTGCACTTTAACAGTTTCGACTGTAAACCACTGTTCAAAAAACTAAACATACAGCCTTTGCCACGCATATACATTAGGGATATCTGTGTATTTGTCAAAACTTATCCTCAATATTTCAAAACACGTGGTGAAATTAATCAAAGGCAGACTAGTGCAAAAATTATCAATCTTTTGTACCAACCTCATTGCCGTAAAGTAATTTATAAGAAATAGTGCTTCAACATGTGTATAATTATTTACAATAATCTGCCAAATGAAATTAAATTGTTGCAAGGACATACTTTTAAATTACAATTGACAAAATGGCTTTTGACACATTGCTTCTATAGTAATAAAGAATACTTAGAATTTGAAGTGCAATTAAGAGTAGAAACCAAACATGAAATTAATATTTGCACATCTGTTTGCAGGTTGAATACAATGTACCTAATTTTATTCAAGACCTTCATCATTACTGTATTCTGGCAAATAAACGTACTCTATTCTATTCTATTAATAGTTGTCCTATATACATTCCCACTGTTGGGCACAGGCATCCTGTTACCATGAGAGGACTTGGGCTGTAGATCCCACTGAGGCCCATTTGGAAATTTCACACATATACTTAAATTGCTTTGCAGGTGTGTGCAGATTTCCTCACGATGTTTTCCTTCATTGAAAAGCTCATGGTTTTCGCACATAAATTCAGAAAACTCAGAGGTGCAAGCTCGGATTCGAACCCACGTCCTTCTTTCTACCTGAGAAGCAGTAGGTCAAACCATGAGGCTGCCAGGGCTTTTTTAGCATATTGTTTATTAATATCCCATCTAAAACATAGTGTATAGCAACTTAAACGCGTTAACAATAAATCAGTGTTAAAATAAAAGTAATATGAGATAGCCTCGTTATTTTGCGCCAATAAAGGGAATACACGAAACCTTTTTAAATTTTTCATGGACTTATATCATCACATCGATCAGTGCGTTATTTATTCAGCTCACGTAGTAATTCGGACGAGTTTCTCCATTTACAAGCATTCGCGTCTTTCTTTCTTATTTACTTGTTTGTGCTCGCTTTATCAGATATTGAATAAAAACATACTGTTAGTGTTTAATTTTTATTCGTGAACAGACGAAAAATCTTCATTGGCTCTGTCTAGTTTCATACAGTACTAATCGAGATTGAGTTATACAAAATAATACATCAAACGTCGAATAAGCGAGCTAAATCTAGTTGCTCTCGGAATTAAACAGTCTGCGACGAGTGAGTTGAAGCATCAGAACGAGGTAGAGATTAATACTGTGCAAGTGTCGGTGGAGCCGAGAAGCAATAACGTTTCGTTAATGTCTCCCATCTAGAACGTACGCGGTTGGTTGTTTTATGTCGCTTGACACCCACAACGGAGTATGTATGTCTTAGTATGTACTTATTTCACGTCGCATCGACTCCGGGAACTAACGAGACTGGCACCCTAAGCCCTGGAATCACCATTTGCCACCCGTGCGGTCTCTGTATTGTTACAAATGGTGCAGATCTGCTCGGAGGCGCCGTGCGAAACCTAATGAGCTGTGAAGCAGATAAGGTGCGCGACACGAGAAGACAGGATCATCCCCTATCTATGCGAATGCTGCTCCGCGCTTAAGACGAATGTGACGCTTTGTGTTGCCAGGAATTATGCTATTTTGAATACTGTATCTTCCACGATACTTAGACACCTATTCTCCCTGAAAGTGTAGTGACTGCTAATGGGAATGAATATTCTGTGACCTTCTATCCATTTTTACAGACAAGATTCAAATTCAACAATGAAATGGTTTTCGACTTGATACACTTTCAGAGAACTCTCTCATTCGTAGCTAAAATGAACGTGCAATTGAAATACGTAGGAAAAATAATAAAAACACATTGTTTTTTTTTACATTCATTTAACGCAAATGATATTTTGTAGTGTACTGTTTGAAAAACTCTGTCGATAGTTTATTCCTATTATTTAAATAAAAATGTCGACAATTTTCCATTGATACGTGATTTTTGCGTCTGGAACCTTGATGAATATTCACGCAAAATAAAGGGATGGGCAAATTGTGATCCCTAAGAAACAGTAATAATGAAAAATAGGTGCTTCAAAGCATGCATTTATTCAGGATGACAAAGAACAGACGAACAGAGTAAAGGTTGTCGGCGAACCAAAATGAAATGCAACGTCAGCGGCGGGCGGTGGCGGTTGCGGGCGGCCTTTTGTGCCGCAGCGCGAGACGATCCCCCAAATTCTCTCTGTAAAAATTGATTAATATTGTCCCAACAGAGCCGTTTGTACCGCAATAAGTGGCATGTTCACTCTTCCATGCAGCAAAAAACTCGTAAAAGGAAATGCTTTAAATGGATTTCTCGAGCTGTTATTTTCTTATTTCGAAAAGACGAAAAAGACTTGCATACGTAAAGTGCAATAGAGGTAATAAAAAACATCCACTCGAATGTAATTGTGCCAATGGCAATGCTCTGTGTTTATTTTTAGACGCACGTAATTGAGACTATAGAGATGCACAGTTGGGAAAAAAACTACAGCAAGGAAAAAAACACTGAGTGCGACACACACGTGATATGGGCGCAAAAAATTTCGTCACCTGACATTGTTTATTAGTTTAACGGCACTTTTGTGCCGTCATGTGACTGCGGTCTTGTTTAGGGCATCGGGTGAAAAGGTAAAAATTTTAACGCAACGTGCAATGTACAGGCAGTAGTAACGTCACGGCGAGCAGGTGGCAGATTATGAATTGAGTTAGAGCAACTCGCGAGGCTGTTCGTCGCGTAAAGGGACGTAGTCGCCTGGACGGCCGTCGCATCGTAATTGATGTGTGTAGCTTTTTGTTGTGCTGCGGCCGTTTGGTGTTTGCCGTCGCCCGTGGTCAAGTTAGACTAAATTAAATTGTTGTATTTTTCACGACAAAATTACTGTGGCGAGTAACGTGAGTCTCGTTAACGAGAAGGCGGATAATGTCGTTTGGTCGAGCGGCGACGCCGCTGTGTGTGGTAAACACATTTAAAAACATTTGAATCATAGGACTAGGACTCAGGTAAACTAATTTGCTGCGTTCTATCTCAACCGTGGTCAAATGTTTTCTCTTATTTCAGTTTTCATAACGAATTTAAACAGGACCCGGAAATGTTGCAGATCATTTCGGCTTTATAATGTTTAGCTTCCGTTTTCGAATGAATCGATTTATTTTCGTAGCTGACATCAAAACATAAAATTTTAATAACGATTTGGATGTTATGAAATTTTTGATTGAAAAATGGGTATAATAACTTCTTGGACCCAAAATAATCCGTTGAGCAAAGATTGAGTACAAACAATTTGCGCGGGTGAGGGTACAGTCGTGGCGGCGATTAATTCAGGCAATCATAGGTAGCGCATTCCAATTTAGAGCGAGCCAAAAATTGGATATGCGGTGAATAATCATGTTCCCTGCGGAGTCAACTGCGTTGTCCACATTTAAGGTAATTGCCAACAGTTTCGGCTGACGTGGTACCGGTAAACCTGACACTTTCTCTCATGAGACCCACCCTTTACAATCCCATTAATAAATGCCGCTTAATCAAATTTTTATTTATTGTTCTCGGCGAGTTTTGGCCGTGTCGATTACCGGTTACATTGCCCTACTTAGATTTAGAAATAAAATAGGATTGCGTAAAAAGGAATGATTAATGAATTAGATGTTCATGTGTTCGTGTTTGCTTAGTGTATCATCGTGAGCTATAAATGTTCTAATTTCAGTTGTAGAATGAATAGATTGACGCAACAAATGCGAAACGTAAAAATTGCGTGATGTTTAGCCACTCTTGACTATCCCATAGAAATTACCCATAAAAACTAGTCATAGTTCAAGGAAATAATCTAATTTCTTATTGATACATTGTTTTCTAGGTGAATTTAGGTGCCTAGTAACGATTAAAGTTCGGTACAATGTGCTTTATATTGAGGAAATAAAGGATTGTAAGGTATCATTTGATAAATTACCATATATAACAAAAACACGGTTGGGTAGGAAGTGCTATTTGGAAATACAATTTGGCACATATGCCCAACCTTATCGGGCGAGTGAAAGTTATTCCTTTGTAGTCTCTGTTACGCACTTTGGCCTAAAGGTGTGACTTGTACTTACATTAATTGTATCCGAGTTATCTACCTGAATTATTATGGCGGCTATGAATAAGAACATATTAAATAGAGTATGCAAATCCCCAGCCAAGGTAAGAAATAGTAGAGTCAAGCAAATATAGCCGCAATGACCTTTACAAAGAGTTTATTATCCCATCACGAACGCACCTATTACTTTTAATTTTCAACAATCTTTGATGACTAACAAAGCAATAAACATTAATAATATGAACTGAGTCTAAAGCATTGTTGTACACCCTGACCTCCAAAATGACCGCATTTTATGACACCAACCACATTGGCAACGTCTCTGCTGACGCCTAACACGCGTAAAAATTAAACGTAAAACGCCTTGATTCGAGAAGACAACGTGACGGAGTGAACCGGGGAATGTTGTCACACTCGAGATTTACGGGGAAAACGCAGGAGGCTCGAGGGGCGAGGTAAGGGACCGCCACTTGGACACGTAGCACGCCCCCTCCCCGCACCTCCGCCACTTATTCATCATTTACGTACATTTCAGTGTGATTTCGTTTGGGATCGTCGCGGAACTCCGGTCCCTCTTACTCACTTACATTAGTTACGATACTGAATCTCGTTTTATTCAATTTCCAGCGACCTATTATCTTTTGCCACTCATAGTAATGGGGATTCCCTTTGCAGATGTAGTAATATTTCTCGAATGTTTTATAATTTTTATTCCGTTTTTGGCTGGATTTCGCAATTAAATGTGCGATCCGTTGATGTGCTTCAATGGTTTACTATAGAACTACTTTTGCATATGATTTAAAATAATTCACATCTATGGAACCCAACTTTTGTTCACGGAGAAAACGTTATCAACTGGCTATTCAGCCAATATTCCCTCAGAGAGTAGAAATTGGGTTTAAATTTATGTCACGTTTGAGTATGACAAAACGTAGAGTCTACAACTCGTAGAAGGTTAACTGCTTGACTTTTGTCATTCACTTTCCTACTTATTTGATACGCTAATGCCGAACGACGGGCTGAAAGGATCTCTTGAAGGAGCACTTATTATATGCAGCATCTGCCAAGTTTTTATGTAGCGTAATTACAATATCGAAGCTCAATGGTTCGTTACTGATAGCAAACCGAACAAAAATCGAGACGGCCATTGTTAACTTGTCGTCGCAACCTTTTATGCTTCGTTATTACCCCGCATAAATATTCAAGAAGAAAACAGGTACCGTCTTTGACAACGAGCCGTGCGGCGATATTGACATTAAAATGGAATCCCCTTTAAACGTCTACGCTTTGATTGTTAAAATATGCATTGAATAAATAAATTTGCTCGTAAGTTTTGAGATTACGTTCATTGAATTTTATGGCTATTCGAAAGTATCCACAGTCTAAAGCGGGCGAGCTTTACATCTTAATATGAACAGATTAAGTATTAATCCATGTAAATTCATCCAACTAGGATGCTCAAATTATTTTGAAAACAGGAGCGTTCGATTTTCGGACGCGGATATCTTGGGGTGCCCATTATGCGTACTTCAGCAATAGCCGTAACCAACCTTTGCATGGAATGATCGCATTATATATATTAACGGTAATTATTCATAAATTTCGCCCGCCCACTGCGCGTTCCCTACATCGTTTCTAATTATTTTTACGTTACCAACTATCCGAACCTTTGTTTCGTTGAGCAATTGCGTAGATGATATATTCACCGTTTTGCTCCACACGACTCAGATAGTTGTTAATTACTTTGTTTCTAATATTGTTATAATTCTTGTTCCAGATGGTTACCAGGACAAAGAAAATCTTCGTAGGAGGGCTATCAGCACCCACAACGCTTGAAGATGTAAAGAATTACTTTGAACAGTTTGGACCGGTGAGTTGTTGTTTAAATTAGATATTTGAGATCTGGAAACGTGCATGTAAAGTAGGTGCCAAGTATTCGATTCATTATCGTGGTGAATATTCTAATATGAATTTGGAACGCTCCGACGACATGTTCTACGCAACGTGTCAGCGCTGAGAGCGCAAAGTTACGCCAACTTCGCTCACGAAATTTAATTTACAGCAAACTTTTTGGAAAAGTGTACTGAATTTGCGCTGTCATGTCTCAGTTGTTATTAGGCTACGCTAATTTCCCTCGCAGCTAAATCATTTCGTGCATACAATATTAAACACGTTACCCTCGAATTTGGCGTGTCGGTCAAACTTGCAAACTGTATTACGATTGTTTTATGCTCGCTTTATTTTGTTTTCTGTTTAATTTTACTGGTTAACCGGCTTAGTGGTTAGCTTTAGATTTCGATCAAACAAAAATTTCATATAAACCAGTTGTTTTGGAAATGTATGCAGCATAATTTCAATATGAACAAAATATTGTTTTAAAATTAACACTAGACTATTTGGAAAGTTAGCAACCAATTTCATTGTTCCAAATCCTTATTATATCAGATATTCTTAGCGTCAATCCCTCTCATATGGCGGTACGAAGGAAGGAACCTTAGAGCAGTAAAAACGAAAGGCAATATTCGCTTAGAGGGGCGGGCGTGCCTGTAAGTCTGCGATAACTTGGTCTTTGTCTGGCGGCGGCGACTCAGCGCAGGTGTCTATCTACAAAAGTTCCTCCGTAATTAGCCCAGTAGTAGCGTGGATGCGGACTAAGGAACTTTTCAGAATGCAACATTGGCTACAGCCGGGGAGTCATTGTGCCAGCTCTCAAAGTAATCGGCGCCCGCCAGCCGCCCGCGACGATCAAGACCTTCATTACCTATTATGAGAGTTTAGAATAAAGCCAACGAGTTTTTCAGAGTGGATGTGATTGATGCCGAACGAAGGAAATATCCCGGGAGAGATAAAAGGAATTTAATGAAGAGTCTTTAAGAATAATGATTAAGGGAATGGTTATTCCTTTTGGTCGACAGCCTAATGATGGGGTCTTTTGAATTACTTTTTGCGTCTACAAAATATTGTTTAACCGCAATTATTTTAATTAAATCCGCGGGTGGATGCGAATGTGGTGGGAGAAATGTGTATTTGAAAATTTTGCAAAGCTGTGGCTTAACCGTAAATAAACTAACCTAAGACATAATTCATGTAGGTAGATTTAATTTTTATGACGATCCGAATAGTATTTTCAACACAGGTATTACTATTAAATATCATTATTACATCCTGGAACTCAAGCGAGAATTCTGATTACAAATTAATTCAATAACATTCAAGTTGTGCACTGTGCTCCCGACTCGGCATCATTTCGTAAGGGTGTCACATTTTGAGCAAGTTTAATTAACAATCTAGTCGCTTTTGTAGGTGCCTTCATTAGTGTATTTGTGGATAAACATAGCGCAAACTCTGCGCAATCCACGAGCGTGCGTTTGTGTGGGATACGTGTCGCGGGGTTCATGTATCCAACAAGGACGTGTCATGCGTGATCACGACCACGCCGCTGCGGCCGTTGAGACGTCACGCCGACTATTGAAGTTGCTATCGCTGCCGCGGTGTTTCGCGACGCACTTCTCCTCGTCCACCTGACGCACCGCACGTCATTTACCAACACTTTGTGCGTGTGCTTCGTGACTCCGATGCTTCGATACGGCTACTACCTACCTACCCGCGAGCTTTCCGAATGCAAACTGTCTCAGAATATTAAATGAGCCACTTAAATACTGAACACAATGACTACGCCCACCTGAAGCAAGGGCCGCGGGGACGCGTGCACGCAACGCCGCCGTAAATGAAAGCCCGACGGGTCGGGGCCGAAGGGTGGGCGAGGTTCAACCCCGGTAACGATTTCCTCCAGATAATGGAGAATTTTCTGATGAAAGCTGCTCGACAGTGCCATTTTAAGGATTTAGAACCCATCAGATTTATAGGCCGAACGGACGCTCGACGCAAATTTTGTTTATCACGACACTGTATTCACTATCGCATGCGTAATGCCAATGGGAACTGCGACTTCTCTACAAGTATTCTTGAACGTCCCTATTTCTTAAGTTAACTTTTTAATGTGCCAGCTGCAGTTGAACTAAAGACTTATGGAGACAACGTGATGCCAGTATTTAAATCTGCGCAACTGCTATGAAAAAAGAAGCATATTGCAGCGAGATAATTTTATGGCGCCGCCGGACGTTTAAGCTAACGCAAACACGTACGTGAAATTACTTCCGGGCATACATTTTCAGAAACGGTTTTAAGGTGAAGGTAATTTGCCAAATCCAGTTCGCCATAAAGTTCAGCTCACGAAACTCTCTTTAAGTATCTCCTGGTAGATTCAGCAACAAATTTTATAACTCTGCGTCAAAACGTTTATAAGGGTACAACAGGCGGTTTCCAGATAAGAGTTTATATGTTAAGGAACTTATGAATGAAGGATGGTCGAATGAAAAATGTGTACAACAAAACACAAACAACGAAGTATTCTTATTTAACAAGGGCTTTGCAATGACGACGAGTAATCAAAGTTTAGAACTGAGGAATTGGGTATGCAAATCACAGCCGAAGTCGCTTAAAAGTCGAATGCCGCCTGCGACTTAAAAATTAATTAGCCAAACGACCGGTGTAATCTCTGCAGGCTTCGTCGATTAAACGCTATCCGGTGCGGTTGTTTGTTTATAATATTTACTCGACGGCCGCCAGAGCAAGGGTGTTGTTTCTAGCCGCTCCCGATGGCTCATACAATCTTTTGACCTTGGCTCGCTGTCGGTGTCTGCCAATCTCGATCCCACACAGTCAACAGAAAACGCACCCTTGTTCCTCACAATTTCGCCGCGGATTGCTTTTTTTCTGTTCTCTCATGAAAATGTATGCCGTCTTTATCTGTCTATCTGCCTCGCTAAAGCGATCTTATATTTAATGTTAAGCGGACAACTTTATTCACAAGAATTTTGGCTAGGGGATGTTTAAGTAAAATATCTTTTTTCCGTGAACATTATTTTTGTATTATTTTTAGATTTACAAGAGCGAGACAAACAATTGAATCCGATTTTCTCACAACGTCGTTGTTATAATAATAACCGCATAATGTCTTCTACGACTCCTGAGAAGATAATCCATGCATTAATGTCTTACTATTTTGTAATAGGGTGTTTTTCAGTCTGCTACTTTTCGCCTAACTTAGAGCAACAACTTATTAATACTTGTTGAAATCAGATGCTTTATATTATTACTGGATCAAACTTCCCGACGGCTAACGAGGAAGTTTCCTAACCAATATAAAGTTAGCGAGCGAGCGTTCACTAAGCGTCGCACGCACAAGAGGGTGTCTTTGAGAAAGTTCCGTTGCATGCTTGATTCGCTATTGTTTTAGCTGTCGACCGAGTCCAAACTCTGACCGTCGGCGTCGTTTCAGCCGATAACTAGTACGCAAGTGTGTTGCCTTCCTCTACAACTTGCGCGATTATTTGTTATTATCTTCACATACACTTCTAACTTTGTATCGGCTATCGACATGTTCTCCTGACTGAGACTGCAAACCGGAATTTCGAATTGAGTTGCAAGTGGTTGCATGTGGTTAAATGGGAAATGGTTTGCTCAATTTGGCTTGGAATTTGTGTTGCGATCTTATTAATGCTTGCTGTTTTTAACTTTGTTAACTTAAGACTTTTAATGTTCAGTAATGTTCAATGCTTGAATGGATCTACGTAATTAAAAAGCTGATATAGAAAAGCGTAGATTTCAATATCTACTTAGGTATATGTTTTTTTTATGATACCAAGCGAAGGGATAAACAAGTAGTGCACCTGGTGTTTAGCGATACGCCTGTCCATAGCATTTGCAGTGCGACTCAGGCCTTAAATCGCACTGATCTGAGGGTCGTATTCTAGAACTCTACTCAATGCTCAAGTCAGGACTTGAGTATGATTCAAAGCACTAGAAATCATACTCAAGTCCTTGCCGTTACGGTCGTATTTCTAGTGCTTGAAATCATACTCAAGTCTGCTCAAATCCTGACTTGAGCATTGAGTACAGTTCTGGAATACTACTCTGAGAGGCACTGCCACTGCGCCTGTGACCCAGAGGCTAGAGCTAGGCGGCAAAAATAAGTTAGGGCGGCAATACTTCCCTCGAATGTAACTCTTTCTTATTATGTTTTGCACAAGTTTTTGCGCCTTATGAGTTGCACGTCCTGTTTATTTGCTTAATTTCTAAAGCGTTTGAATGACAAATTTCAAATTCTGAATTTCTGTTCTAGTATTTCGGGTATTGATTCCCTGAGTTTCCAGTGAGCAAACAAGCCAACGTGATCTAAACGTCGTTTAGTGTCAACAGTTCTCGAACTGTAACTGAGGCGGGTCCAGAATTTAGCTTAACTGCACGGTAGGTACGTTATCATCGGGAGCCGTATATCAATCAGTTGTTACAACGCTCTACGGTTGTCGTTTATCTTCAGAGCCGCTCGGATCTGTCTGTCCAGATTCGTGCATTGTTCCGACATTAGCCACGGCTGCCGAAACGGTAGATGTCTGAAATGCCAGTGAGGTTGTGGCGTTCCCATTGCAAGCGCATCGAGCGCCCGATAGCGTTTCCAATTTCCTGACTTAAATTGCTCTAATTTGGTTATGCGCTGACGGGTGATCGAAGGCTGCTAAAGTCGCAGTTACTAGCGACAGTCGAGCTGTGGCTTGTAATTTTGTGTTCGCTTTTCATTCCGTTCTGCGTCCAATTTTTCAACTCTCCCGTTTCAAGTGGCTAACAAACACAAAGCGTGTTTCCTCGTTTATGAAAAACGTCCTTCATTTTTATTTGTCTGCCTTTTTTGTTATTAATTATCTTTTTGTATTAGCATAGAAATAGAAAATATGTACACATGTATTTTTACCTAAATAACACATATGTGGAAAAGCAGAATCTTCGTGAGTTCTAACTTATCAGTTGTGAATTGATCGCTTAATGTAAAAACGATAAATTAAAAAGTAATTCTTAGCTGGGTATTTTTGGTATCTGCAATTGCACGTTAATGAGCAAACTTTCTCAAGTTTAACTATTTTTACAAAGGTGGTAATAATTTACGTTGATGGCGGCGTAATTGGTGCTTTATTACCTCGTATAATCTAAAGCACTTAGCCCTTTAAGCTTTTTGGTCACATTTTGAGATATTCTTCGCGAATTTGTGGTAAAAAATGCGATTATATAGAATTTCTTAGTCGTAAGGACTTTTGAAATTATAAAAAATGAAAAGAAGAACTAAAGTGAGTTTGTATGAATTGATGTAGTTACGCTGTGTGTAGTACAAATAGTTTTGTAATATTACAATTACGATTTTTCCCTAGTGATTTGACTTTTTTGTTTGCAATCGAGTAGCGGGCAGCGGTAGAGTGCCAATATATTAGTCTAATGGCAAACTAATTACGTTCTCGGTCGACTTTACAGGACCACGTAATTGCCCCTCAAGGAGCTCTTATAGTAATTTTATTGAGATACGCAAATGTTACAATGTCCTTTAAAACTAAATTACATACTTTTTGTGGAAAGACATGAAGCAAAAAAGACGATGACGATGTTGATCGATGTATGCTTAAAAATCCTACGTAGATGTACGAGACAGTCTTCGATCATTCAGATGTCATAGTACACATTTTCATATATAGTACTTTCAAAATATAGGTATATGTGTTCATTTATTTCATCAATGATTTTAATTTCTTAAAGAACAAATAAATAAAATTAATTTAATAGTTTTTCTCTATCCACGGCAAGAAGATTAGTGGAGCGGATAGAGGCGCCCTCGGGCGAACGATTTGTACCTACTAACCGTACTCATACTACATAGGTAGTCGTAATTGTCGACGACGCCGCCGGCAAAACGTAGCGAACACTTGTTATATCGACGTGTAGGGCAAGTATGGAATTGAACAGAAATATGGATACTTAATTAAATGCTTCTTAGGTTTCAAAGACGAAGTACTTTTTAACATTTTAGAACTTAGTAAATAATTGAACGAAATCGGGATCACACGTTGGTGTGTTTCATACCCACTTCAAGAAACTTCTTATTGATATTAAGATCCAACAAATACAAAGAAGAAAATCCTTCGATGCGACTGTACTTGAACTAGCGTCTGTTACCTCAACGTGGCTAGCGCTCTTATTCACTGAGCTATGGATCAAGCTGGCAGATTTTACGAATTTACCAGTATACTCGTTGTGTTTACTTTCAATATTGGTATCAATAATAATAACAAACTAGTGGAGTATTGTCTTTGAACCGTGAGGAGTGGAGGAGGCTTCATAGACAAGAGCTTGGCTCTTAAATAGGATAATAGAGTATTTTCACAATCGATTAAATATCATGGTAGTCAAAACATCAGGACTGTTCAATAAAAATTGCAAGTTAAACGTTGTTAAATAAATATAATTTGCTACAGAAGTTGTACACTGAGTTCAGTCTATCGATTATATTTTTAGTAGCAGTAGACCTCCTTGTGAAAGAGTTCGTCCAGGAAAGTACTGCCACCTTACCTGTTTCTGCCGCTAAGCCGTAATGTGAGCATTACTGTGTTCCGGATTTGAAGTTTGGTGGAAATACAGGCACATGGGACTTTCAACTTATGTCTCAGGATGACAGGCGCAGTAGCTCAAATCTTTGCAATTGAAAGCTGTGAGTGACACTGCTACTGTTATGGATTGGAGCCTAGTACCAGGCACATAACTTATTGGTTCCGTCACTTGATATAATAAAAAAATATATCTCCATGAATATTTACTGTTTTTATATCAATTACTTTACGAGTATAATACGCCGAAAGTCACATTTAAAAAAACATCACTTCGATTTTATCTGTGTTTTTCGTATGGGTGAAAATAAAATCAATTGATACGATTTTCGCGTCAACTAGTTGATCCTGTTTCGGCGCTCGGGATGAATGGAGCGCTATAAGCTGATCATTTACGGAATATAAAACTTAACATACATATATATTTTGATTCAAAATGATGTAAGCATATATCGCAATGTAGCGTTTTTTTATTCTATTACATTAATAAACAATCAAGAATGTATTAAAAATCTTTATGATAATTAGTGTCTCCAACTTAAGACACCTGTTAAAACTTTGTACAGAAATTACTCGTTCAAATCACGTGTATTACGAACACACGCAACATTATCACGTCAAATGTCTAATTAATTAGACATGGAAGTGTCGTAAGAACTTATTACGTATCATTTATCTCAGCCTAGCGATCTTAAGGAAGGATCGCTTTAAAATTAGAAAATCAACGAAGACGTTTGAACACTCACAACAGCGAAGTCGTCTTATTCAAAGCTCCTTTAGAATCGAAAGAGGTTCGTTTCACATGTGTGCGGGTACGTACGTATTCCAGTCAAGTTTGCGGACTGAGTTAATAAACTTTCAAAGCTGATTTGAGGCCGGCTCAATTATTCCCCCTTATTTCTTTTATCTGACGTTAATTAAAGTATTTTAATTTCCCCCGGCCCCTCATCTTCGCGCCGCATATTTCTTTGTTCTCACATTAACTTTCCCTTTAAAAAAGTCAACTTTGCATGTGGTCCGAGTTGTTAAATTATTCCCAAATTTTGATTGCCTCGTGGAAATCCGTCCGTCTGCGGAGGGGCTCTTCATTTTTTTAGTTCGCGTTTCGAGAGACAATTAGGTATGCTAATTCATTTATTTTATGACGGCTTTGTGAAAAAAATTCGCTGAGAAAGATCAGTGTTGGGATTTAGGTGGGAGGTGTGCGGGGTGATGGTGGGGGGCGGAAAGGGCGCTGGTAAGGTTGACGTCTCACGCGGCACGCTGCGGCGGTAATTAATGGATCGTGCGTGGCCTCTCTGAGGATAGCTGCGCCGTGCTCTAGCTACACAGATTCTATATCTTACATAATCTGTGACAGGAGCAGTAGCTGTGTTACATAAATATCTACACGCTATGAGATAAGATGATCAGTTTCTGCACGCGTTAAGTGTATTAGGGGTTGGAATGAATCCGTGCCGAGCGGGAAAGGGACATAGTAAACATAATTAGGCATTCGGGCGAACGGCCTTGTTGATTGGACGAGACGTGCCAGTTGCGTACTAGCACTTACGGGAAGAAATTGCACTTGAAAGGTAATATTTCATCAGGTAAAGGCATCTTGATCTTAAAGGAGTTTATTTTACATCAAACAAGGATAGAAAGCTTGCGTTAGGTACACGCCAAGAGGCACCCCAAAAAAAATCATAAGACGAAATAGAAAACGCCTGAAATAGAAAACGCACTTTCGCATTTTCAAGGCACTCTCTAAGCCAACGGGGAATATGAATTATATAGTTGACGTCCGAAGTCGGTACGCAAACAATAGTGAAGGTGTACGAGCTTAACAAGTTTCAGTTTGTTTTATTACACACGCATTATCCAATGACGTGAGAAGAAAATGGCGAAAAATAACAACAGGAACGGGCGGGCGGTGACAATTCAAACTGTCAAACAATTCAAGGTGCGGGGCGACGTTTCTCACAATCAGCGAGATCTACAGCCGTAGCGAGCGAGACTCTGAACGCTCCTTTTTTCCATCCTTTCAGTTTGTTTATTTCGAATTTCTCCCTATAAATATAAGAGTTCGGCACCTCCGCACGAATTCCCAAGATGAAAAGGTATTTTTCACACGCGGAGTCTGGCGCGCCAATGTGCCGCGCGGCTAAACTGTATTCAATACAAAGCTTCCCGCTATTGATAGTAAATATTTTTGTAACTTTTTTTACATTTGCAGTACTTTGCTTTTGTAAGTTTTTTATTTAAAAAAGTCTATTTACCAACGTACTCGTTTCGAAAACTGTTGGTAAATGTAGTAGAATTTGAATACTGTCGGTATTGTTAAAATAAATCTTGGTCGGGGTGAAAATATTATCGAGGTAACCCATAGACTACTATTTTGCACTAGTACCATTAGAATCAACCTGGATAATATTATCTCAAATAGGGTAATTACGGTATAATGTCGTAATATCGTGTCTTACGTATAGTAAAAGAAAATAAAAGCGTGGCTAAGTAATAAATTGGCTTGATTTCCGCTACATACATAGTTTACGAACAGAAAATTAAAGTTCTATATAAGAAAACTTTAGTAGGATATGTATACAGTAGGTAATAAGAATTCCCTGGTTGGGCGGTACTCGCAGGGCAGGGGTAGGCTCTTTGACGAAAAAACGATGATGAAGCACGATCATGTCGCCGAGATCCCCCGCCTAGCTGACTGACAAATTGTCGAACATTTTTTTCGCTAAAATTCCATTCCTTCGAATCCATTTATTGAGCCTTACCGATAGAACACTCTTGAGCCTAGCCTAAGAGTCTTTTATTTCCTTGTTCCACTCCACTTGTCCTGGTGTTTATTTTTAACCTATGCTCGCGCCGCAATCGCTACGTCTTGTTGGTTCACGTAAATCTTATGCATTTAGGGTTTATTCGGACTAGTCCACTATGTTGCGAATATGAAAAAGACGTTTTTGAGAAACAAACTGTAAACATCGCGCGGTTATGCGAAAGTTTCGAGAGGTAAGAATATTTCCAATGCAAATACGTTTTCGGTATTGCCTAATTTTGTTTTGTTCCATGTTTGCTTCAATGTGATATGCAATTTCGCTCAGCTGAGGCTTGCTAAATTGGTCTGCAAGCCAAACAAAAGCGAATCGTTTTATGATAATGCTCGATGTTTAGATTGTACGGTAAATAATAGACGCTTTAGAATTCGTCTAATTCATGATTTCAATTTCAATTCCAATTAGAAATTACAGGATCTTTCCTCTCCATTGACAGTTAATTTAGTTGATTTTCATGTTTTGTTTTTTGAAATATTAAGAATGAAATTTGTTCAATACAAATTGTTACCGATATAGGAAAACTTGTTGTGGTAAGATATAAACATGCAGATACAAACAGCACAATAGTGTGCCCGCGTCGGCCATCTCTTAAACGGCACCTACTGCCAAACACTCTTACTCGATACGTACCGTGATAAAGGTTCTATGCAGTAAATAAAATATGACTTCGCCATATTCCCACATTCGTTTCTTCTCGTTTTATGTCCCCTTTTTCTGGTATCCTTGGGAAACCGTTCATACAAAATACCTTTCCGATATTGCCCAACTTTATTAGCATCGGGCACGTGTTTTTATATCTGAAATATCTTTCACTTCTGCGGCACTTCTGTGAAATAAAGATTGCCACATGTGCTCCAGTATTATATAGTGATATATAAGAAAAGTTATTTCATGCCATTCCTGTAATTTATTGTAAGTGTTATCGGTGTTGAAACCTGGGAAGTGCTCGTGATTTTGCTTGCAATAACTTATGTCGTTTGTCATTATGGGTGTAATCAAAATATTTATGAGCGATGCAATAAGTTTATTAATAATTGCGAAACATGTTTGGGCTAGTCCGTTCTGGAACAAGCGAAAACATTGGTTTTAGCTAGGTCCATAACTACGTAGCAGAATAACGGCGCATACGCGCTTAAGGCGTAAATAAATAGCTTCTTCGAAAGCTATCGTGAAAGCGAATTAGAATAATGCGCTGCGATTTGGTGTTTCAACAAACGAGAACGTGGAATGGCCCTCGGTGGATTATTCGGGTGTTCGGGTGGGTTCGGCTAAATTTGGGTATAAATGGAGGTGTCGTGACTATAACAGGGGCCCAAACGGACGAAGGCAGTGGGCCCGCGACTTTACAGCCGCGATTAATCCTGCTCTAAGAAAAACGAGAAAAACACTGAGCAAAAGTAATTGGTCCGCTTAAATTTTACTACAATTGAATAGAAATTGAAACTTTTCATTACGGAATCCATATTTAAGTTTTATTATTAATATATACTGACCTAATAAAAACATGCGTCCCTTATTGTTCGGTAACGAAAAAACACCCAAGAAGATTCTGTCCAATAAGAATAATGTCCAATACGATTGGCTCTACATTCCGATTGACGTTAATCTTATTTTGTTACAAAACGTTCGATCCGTAATTACAAATACTTCTACCCTACTTGCACACAAATTCTTCGAACGTACAAAACCTTTAAAACACTCTTTCATCTTAAACATACAACAGTATTGCAAATAATTCATTACTAACGAAATAAACTAGACTCCCAGATCAAATGGCGGCGACCTGTCCCCTCTATGCTAATGTAGGAGATTAATGGAATTACCTACGAGACCGCGCCGCTGCCTCGCCTTACCAACTCCTACTTATTATAATACCTTTGAAGCTTTCACTTGATATAATTTGCCGCGAAATTTTTCAATTTTATAAGGAAAACTTGGACGGAGTTTTGTACGAATTTTTATTTGTTTGTAATAATGTTTTGATGCTTTGTCATTTGTTATGTGGCCGTCAAATGCCATAATTTTATTTATTTAGTAAGTTCTGCGGGAAGAGGCTAATGTATTGTTGTCTACAGCACTGACTATGATATGAGGTAATTAATATACTTAAACTACTGACATAAAAATACTTACAGTAAATATTTTTGCAAGGACATGAATAAGGAGAAAAACAAAATACTACATAAGCTATTCCATCAAGCTGGGATTTAACTCATTTTTGAATTATTGGACGCTCAGAAATCTCATAGTGAGCGCAACATGTGTTTTATATCATCTCATCTCGGGCGTATTTCGTAACATCAGACTACGTGTATAGCAGTCTGCTTCCAGATTGAAAACGAAGGAACTCACATACAGGAGGATTCAATATAAGAACGCGGAACGCGATAGTGGAAGCTGCATTCATACATGTTGAAAAGTCATAATATGATTTTGAATCGAATGCGGGGCGGTAGTAAGTTTTTACGAGTACGCTCTCGTCGAAGTTGTTATATTAATTCAAGAGCAGAGTTCCTATAGACATTATTTCATCCACTCAGAAGTTCAATGTCTGTATTTTAAAAGAAGCTTCAACAAAGCCAATAGTTAAACTTAATTAACAAATTCAGAGGTAATCGCATAATAATTATTCCAATTTAACTCCCAAACATTGGACATTAACTGAATTCATTTGACGTAATTTCCGCTGTTTTAAAACCGAGTCTATTAACTATCTGACGAACCTTAAACTTTTTATGATCAACAAGAGCCTTTAAATACTTTCAAATTCCTTCTTTAAAATCAATAAAAGGCCTATTTCCAGCGTTAAGGTAATAAAACCAGCTTTAATGTTATCCGTGGCAACGAAATTAGATAATGTATCTTTGTAAAACTCACAGTAACTTACGCTGTTAAAATCTAATTGGTGTAGCAATAAATATTTGCCGTCAGATCGTTGGTGTCGCTCCGAATGTCGATAGGGCAAGGTTCTGTAATGCATGCCAATAAGACTCTCGCAATTTCCAACGGATCCACGGCAACCGGATCCTTGTCATCATACGTTTTGAGAATTTGATCAATAGGTAGTCCTTGGCAACGTCAAGTAATGTACGAATAGGAGCCCTGCACAGAATCTCTAAATATTTATTAAACTAAAATAATATATTATCATATGTTACGCAACTTAAACGTAGTAGGTCTCTACTAGCTCGATATCGGGAAAGATAAAATAAATTTCCAATAAAAGCAAAACTTTACTGTTAAAAATGTTACTTTGTGCAAAGCTCCGCCATTGGGTAGATTTAATTCAACTACCCGACTACGAATCCTTTACAAGTTTTCAAGGTACAGACTTTCGAGTCTGTAGAAATTGAGACTTAAACAAACATAAAGTAAAGTACTTTTACACAAATGAGGTGTACAATGATGATGTTTAGCTCTTGTGTTACAAAGACAAGCTATAAAGTGGCTATTAATAGCTCAGTTATTAAAGCAAATAGTAGATTTACATTGTTATGATTTCAATTTTCATCGATTACGCGCTCTTCTATTCTTTTTCGTATACACGTTTTTATTTTATCCAAAATTTCCATCATATTGAAAGTGGCATTCTCCTTCATGTTTATTCGCAACCTCAATTTTCTTGTAATATCGTTTTATCTTTTCATTTTCTCTGCCGTAATTTCATGTTTTCTTCTTCCATTTTTTAAAATATTCGCCTAGTCACTAACTATTTCTGTAACTGTTCTTCAAATGTATAATTCTTATACAAAAATTGCATCAAATTTACGTTGACATTTTATTCAACGACAGTACAAATGTTTTCAAAGCATAACACTTCCAGAACACTGCCCTTACCATCTCAAAGAGTATTGGGATACTTGGAGTCGACATCACGAGCGAAGTCCAGTTCCGGAGTCATTTAGAGAGCAAAGCCAAACTGGCTTCAGAAAAGCTCGGAGTGCTCAATAGAGCGAAGCAGTATTTCTCTCCAGGTTACCGATTTTTGTTATATAAAACACAAGTACGGCCCCATTGCTCGCATCTTTGGGCAGGAGCTCCCAAATACCAGCTTGATCCACTTGACTCTATCCAACGTAGGGCTGTTCGTATTATCGATGATCCCAAACTCACAGACGGTATGGAGCCCCTTAGCTTACGGAGAGACGTTGGCTCTCTGTGGGTGTTCTACCGTCTTTATAATGGGGAGGGCTCTGAGGAACTTTTTGAACTGGTGCCACCGTCTCGTTTCTACCATCGCACCTCCCGCCAAAGGAGTAGACGCCATCCCTACATCTTAGATGCCTGGCATTGTAAGACCACACGGGCATCTCGTTCGTTTCTTCCTCGAACCTGCAAGATATGGAATGATCTTCCTCCTGAAGTGTTCCCTTTGCGCTATGACATGGGGTTCTTCAAAAAGCGGGTTTACAGGGCTCTCAAAGGCTGGCAACTCATAGGCAGCTCATCTGATGTTGCAAATGCCCATGGGCGACGATGGCTACCTCCCATCAAATAACTAAATAAATAACCATCAAGCGGCTCGTCGGCTCGTTTGCCTCCTTCTTTACATAAAAAAAACTATAATCGAATAATGGCGATTTTGTTCTCAAGTTCGAATTACATTTTTATATTCGAGGTGTAAATAAACTTTAAGCAAAAATAAAACTTTTTGAAATATAGCTTTAAGTTAGTGACTTTTGAATTCAAGAAAATGCCATCGCTGCTTTTTAGGAGCTCTTTATGTCACCCGTAATTAGTTTTTCCTTGCAAGTAATCGCTGTCGGTACAAACATGCAACGTTGTAGCTCCTTAATTAAAACGCTCTTAAGTACTCGAGTTTAATGTTTATTTACTTCTACTATGTTTTCTACCTCTTTCCTCCTTATGGTCTTTGTAAGACCAATCACTGCATTGAAGGCGAATAATATTGCAATTTTGATTTCTGTTTCATTAACTGGTTGTTAACTGTCTGGTGCTTTTTTTGTACAGTTTTACTCTGTTGATATACACTAAAATAATAATTTTATCATTTTTTTAAATTTGATTTCATTTACGTGCTTTATAAACTCTCGGCTATACGCAAGTTAAATTCGTCTAGGGAAAATAACTTCCTAATTCGTGTAGTTAAGAAAGAAATCTCATTAAAATTTCGCACCAACTAAAATTTGTGTTAGAGTTTGAAATTTCATGAATAAGGAAGATTATTCATACACTAACACTAGAAATAGGGTAATGGAAATTTTATTTACCTTTGCGGTCAATAACAGATAACAATGCCATATGTAATTGACACACGATTCAGAATAACGCCTGGGTTACGACGAACGAAAAAGAGCATGTGATTCCGAAGAAAAATGCGTCCTATCGGCAATCAATATCACACACGGAACGCACCTGTAAAGCGTGGAACACAAATAACGCAAGAAGTCCTGATAAAGCTCTGCAGTCCATACTCGAGAGCGGCGGTCGAGATTTATATGACGTTTTTATAGTCCACAACGGACGCTCCTTGTTTTAATTTCGCGAGGATCAACGCATTTTCTGTTCTCGGCAATTGAGGACGGGGTCGGGCAACGTTCTCGTAGTACTCTCGCTACGTCGTCGGCTACGGCATGTCTAGCGAGTGCTAGCGGCCCCTATTCTGCCGCGAGACTAATGTCGCAAGATGACGAAATTTATCGCGCCGCTTATAATTCCGCCGCGCACCGTCTCCCCTGCACGTCACCCGTGTCACCCCGTCACCCGACAACATACTTATAACGTTTTCTAATGAAATTGTCCACAAACTCTCGTTCGCCGCAACCCCCGGCCCGCCGACGCCGCCGGATGAACCGAAAAAAGTACAGCTCGCGTTACTAATGGCTTCATTTATCACAGTCACTAACAGTGATACACCGCAACGACGTTTTATATTTAATTTGGCTCTCTGCGGAATAAATTACGGCCATATCGAGCCCGGAGCGATAAAGGACAAGCGGCAACGCTCTTGAGTTATCGGGACGGGTCATAGTATTAAGACAGTAATCTTCTTGGATTAATTTGTTCGTGGCTAAGTGATAAGTTAGTCGATGTCGCGCCTCGCTTGATCGAAACTTACGACGACGATGCCATCCAACAAACAAAGTATATTAGAAGCAAGTTACCATAGATTTTTTCATTTGTCTTTCAAAAAAAAAACTATTTTCGGAAACGCGTAACGTAAACAAATAGAAAATACGAGTTATAATTATACAATATTACTATGGTGATGCCTGTAGGTACGTTGTCAAAATAATCACAAGTTCCTGTTACTGGGATCACAGGAAATAATTTTAATTTTTGAATACCTACAATTTTATTTACTCACGTTAAAAGCGCAATGCTTAACTTATCGTTCAGTTTATGATGGTCAATAAAAGTCGGTGCACGCTCAAATAAGGTCGCTGAATAACATTATACCAACTAGGTATAACAATACTTAATTATATTTTAACATTTTTCATAAGGAACAATGTAAATTTCAGGTAAGAATGTCGAATATCTAAAAGACCCTATCAGGAGGAAATCAATTCAGACGACAGAAAATCACAAAACGAATAGCTACAGTTTGAAAAAGGCCTACGTAAAAGTTGATAAAACAGCACAAAAAACACTCAGTAATTTGAACAAAAACAAAGTCATTTATGTCAACTAGGTATAATAATACTTATTATATTTTAACATTTTTTTATGACGAAGACCGCAATGTAAATTTCAGGTAAGAATGTCGAGTCTCTAAAAGCACCTATCGGAAAGAATTAATTCTGACGACAAAAAATCACAAAAGGTTTGAAAAAGCCCTACGTAAAAATTGATAAAACAGCACAAAAACAATTAGTAATTTGAACAAAAACAACGTCATTTATACCAACTAGGTATAATAATACTTAATCATATTTTAACATTTTTTGTGACGAAGAACGCAATGTAAATTTCAGGTAAGAATGTCGAGTCTCTAAAAGCCCCTATTGGAAAGAATTAATTCTGACGACAAAAAATCACAAAAGGTTTGAAAAAGCCCTACGTAAAAATTGATAAACCAGTACAAAAACAATTAGTAATTGGAACAAAAACAACGTTATTTCTACCAACTATGTATAATAATACTTAATTATATTTTAACATTTTTTGTGACGAAGAACGCAATGTAAATTTCAGGTAATAATGTCGAGTCTCTAAAAGCCCCTATCGGAAAGAACTAATTCTGACAACAAAAAATCACACAAGGAATGCAGATTGAAAAAGACCTACGTAAAAGTTGATAAAACAGCACAAAAAACAATTAGTAATTGGACAAAAACACAGTAATTTATGCCAACAAGGTATAATAATACTTAATTATATTTTATCATTTCTATAACGAAGACCGCAATGTAAATTTCAGGTAAGAATGTCGAGTCTCTAAAAGCCCCTATCAGGAAAGAATTAATTCTGACCATAAAAAATCACAGTAGGAATACAGTTTGAAAAAGACCTACGTAAAAGTTGATAAAACAGCACAAAAAACTCTTAGTAATTGGAACAAAAATAAAGTCATTTATGCCAGCTAGGTATAATAATATTTAATTATATTTTAACATTTTTTATGACGAAGACCGCAATGTTAATTTTAGGTAAGAATGTGGAGTCTCTAAAAGCACCTATGAAGAAAGAATTAATTCAGACGACAAAAAACCCCCAGAAGGAATACAGTTTGAACACTTACTAAAAAGTTGATAAAACAGCACAAAAAATACTTAGTAATTGGAATAAAAATAAAATCATTACATTACATTCATCATTAGGTATAACTGAATCTATGTACATAAAACAAACACATCTAACATTTCCAGAACTTCTTCCATAATATACGTAAAGCAAGTCAAAGTACAATCATCGAAATCTAGTAACGAGACAAGTATTTGCATAGTGACGTCACGACACACACAGCGACGCAAACGCTCGGTTATATCGCGTGAGATTAAAGTAAACCCACATTCAAACAGTGAACTGCGTAATTTGGCAACTGAGCTGTGATTAGATAGTGCTTCAACCCGTTAGTCTAATGAGAATGGCTTTGTTAACCTTTGCTTTCCATGTGAATATAATTTCTTTTCTTTTTTAGTCTCTTTGAAGTTGCTTTTGGCAATTATTGTTTCAAACGTTGTCTCTTTTAAACGGTACTTCAATATAATGAATGTGAATAATAATCGATTACATATGTGTAGTCTAAATCGGATTATGCGATATTTATGGTTGTGTTGTAGGGACGACATGCGATGTTTTACTTACCGCTTATTTGCATTATTTTGTAGAAACCAAGAGTTATTGTAAAAAGAATTGCTTACGTGTATTTAATTCTGTGCAAAGGTATAAAACAAGGGTAAACAAAACACAAAAATAGCACCCAGTCCGGTATTCGAGATTGCGCTTCCTCGCATTCTTTCGGCGACGCAACATAGTTTCGGTGTACTGCTCAGTCGTACATCGGTTCTTAGAGTTTGCAGCTTGGCGACTCTGCCTCACTATTTCGGAAGTAATGTAAATCGTCGGGCCACGGCAAACTTCCCCAGATACCTCGCCAAAGGACAAGACGTTAATATATGCGCAATCCTGCACTCTCCGCGTATTGTTGCCTAATGCACCGAGTTTGTCGGCTGTTTCTATTTACGCTTCCCAACTTGCAGATTTGTGAATACCGCTTGTTATTTGTTGTTTTGCAATTTGCTTACATATTTCTAAATTCCATGGACATTATGCCCTGTTCGAATTTGGAATATTTGTGCCAGGTAGAGAACATTTTATGTTGAAAATGAACATGGACATATTTTTGTTCATAATTCCAGTGTTCAAATTTCATACAGTTCAAGATAATTATAAATTTATATCTACCTATACACATTGTGTTCATATTTTGGGATAATAATATAAAGAAAAACTCGTAAACATATAACAGAATTCACGTCACAAAAATAACAATCTAACTTTCATAACATCTATAAAGATATCACCGAAAAATTCGAAGTTACGAATTACTTTTGTCTTGTTTACCTACAGAATAATTCGTTGTTTTGTTAGAAGCGTCATATATAGAATTATAATACAGCTCAACCCTTTGTGTCTACACCTTTGTTTCGGTGCTATTAAAATACAGACGAGGTTCCGGAGCCTAGCTACTGTTGTCATTTCTTAGGCCCTTTTCGCTCAGTAAATTTAAATTAATTTATTCGCCACTCATCCTCATAGTACTACGTTGTCGTCGTGTTTAAAGCGTAAATACACGTACGGCCTATTCATAATGCGCGTGTACGTACTGGAAACCATAAAATAGCAAACGAATTGAAACGTCATCTTCCGGAAATACCTTTAGCTTTAGGCTGTGCGAACAAAAGTTATTCGGATTTTTCTCACAAAACCCGGTACACTGACAGGCCAGTATTTGTATTTCATTATCAACAAAAGATTTCGTTGAAAAGATGACGCCCGGCGTAAATTCGAGTGGTAACAGTGTACGCAAAGCCTCAGACGAACCCCGTGCAAAGATATTTCGCAGTCGTATTTACTCAGGCGTGCCTAAATTGTTTGCTTACATGTTTGACGCGCAGCACGCAACGCTCATTATGGCGAGCGGGCTTTGTTCAGACTTAGAAAACATATTGTTACACCCGATGGAGTTGGATGTTCTTTATATGTTTATTTTTATCATTTCAGGTAAGTTTCTGGAGCGTTTGTTGTGGGATAACGGCTGCGGACCGGTGAGGATTTTCTTTGAACGTGTTTAAGACGTATTAATTCAATATCTTAAAGAAAACGAATAATAAATACAAGTTTTTGAATGTAGTCTTGAGTAGAGTATAAATAGAGTACAAATAGTGACTAGACTAAATTTTATCAACAAATTAGAGACACTATATGAGAACGATTTAGAAGATCGTGAGCGGGAATGTGATACATAATTTGTTTAACGATTCAGACATTAGACTTACCACTTAGCTGCAGTAAACATTCATTACGTTTCTTACCGCGCTGAGGCAGGTTGGCACACTTAATTGTTCATACAACAAGCCAGTCGGGAATTGGCTCTAAATGTTCCGCTGTCCGGGACGTGGTTACACCGCAAAACGCGCTACGCGGTAATAGTCCGAATCATTTCGCCATGCAAGCCAAAATCAACCGCATTTTCTTGTATCTTATATCCACTTTTGGCACGCCCTAGGGTACCCGTGAGCGGATGTGATGGAAAGCGCAATAGGCGGCCATTTACACCTGCGATTCTTCTTCATCTTACCCTAAACTGGCGCGTCGCTTTGCCTAAAGTAATTATGCCACATAACGTATTAGTCTTTTGGGAGCGAACACGTGTTGGAAACGCTTAATCACTTACTTTACATTTGCGTACGCAAATAATCCGTAATTTAATTTTGGTGTGGTATTTATGACGCTTATTTAATTTATTATCATATCAAAGTGTAGGCTTTATTTAGCGGGTTTTGTGTGCGTGCGAATAAACGTTAATTATGAAATCATGCTGTTACGGTACACAAGGGAAAAATTTTAACGATTCCATAATGTTGCTGTAAAAATGGATCGTCGTTTTTCATTATTGTAACATGAATATGTATTAGAATTCGTGCTACATTTTCATCCGCGTGGTTTAAAGCCTCGTAATGGCTAAGTAATTATTTACTTCTGTTAGTGTTTACACGTGTACATTGTTAGGCGAGGAAGCAATTACACGAATTTGTAAACGTATACTAAATTATTGCAATTATATTTCCCCGTACCTGGAGCGACTTGTGCACGTCTTATAATAAATTCTTGTATGTAGGTCGCATACTTCCGAAAGTTTTTGAGTTCGGAATATGAGTATCATATTGATCATTTCCGAATCTTCGTATCGTTCGTCGTAAAACGCATTGGGCTTCGGTGTTTGTCCCCTCCGAGCTTAAATCGCTCTGAGCCCTCTTACCATTGATATTTATGCTTTTTTTCGGGATTCTTTCCGAGGGCAAGTTGTTTTGAAACTTCCCTTTTTCGGGAGAAATGGCTGGGTTCAGTGGATTAATGTAACTAGAGTGTTGTAATTGGTTGAGAAGTTATTACTTTTCTGTTTCTTTTCGAGAAAAACATAAAGCAATTGTGCGAGTTTCCTCGAGAGTGATTTATTTTTATTTTGAGAAACGTCTTTCTGAACTTAAAAACAACATTGAGAAGAGATATGGGGTGTGATGATTTATTATACCTCGGTTTAGAAGAAAGACACTAAAAAGATTTACATATCCTAATACCAATTACAATTACGTAAACTAATTATAAATATAGCGATATGATTAATGTAAATATATACATACCTGCCAAGTCTATTCCGTTAACATAACAGAGTCAGGCCTATAATCTACGAGTTTGACGTCTCCACGTCGTCGCTTTTTGAAAATATGTATGTACTATATAGGTTTGTTCTAGTAACAGTAGAGCTCATTGTTTTTGTTTTTTTTTTAAGTACTTGCTCTTGACCACTACGTAAAACGAGCTGGCACAGAATATGCCTAGTCAATCGCACCTTAAAAATACTATTGTGAAAGAGATCGTCCAGGGAAGTACTGACACCTTTCCTTTTTTTTGCCGCCAAGCAATAATAAGAGCATTACTGCGTTTCGCTTTTGAAGGGTAAGGGTACTGATGAAATTACAGGCACATGGGATTTATCAACTTATGTGTCAGGGTGACGGGCGCAATAGCAGTCCCGTTAGATTTTTGCGATTTAAAGCCCTCAGTGGTACTGCAACTGTTATGGACTAGAGGGTCGCTTACCATCAGACTTATTCATCCCGTCACTTGATACCATAAAAATAAGAATCATAGCTCCATTTTGGTAGATTACGGGTCGAGAAGGGAACAAACCGAAACGGAAAACACGTCCCAAACCACGAACCACTTACAGCAGTATAACAGTACTGGCATTAGTTTCGGTTTGCGTGTAAGAAAATATCCTGTTCAGAGAATAAAACACAAAAGCCATTTTATCTGACAGGACCTTGTTTGAAATCATAACAAATAGCCTTTTAGAAAACCGCATCCTAACCCAAACTGTCCAACAAAACGGGATTGGTAAACACATTACAAATCTTTGCCGCGGCATCGGGCAGTTAAGAGGGCTGTCAATGAAATCCCTCCCTTCTCCGACTATTCGTTATGTATCTTAATGGATTACATGGAATAAAGTAGGCATCGACAAAACAAAAGCCGGCCTCCCCGAAAATCTCTGACCACATAGTTTGCGGGCTAAAACTAAATTTATTACGTTTGACCTTAGTAATTCTTGCCAAAGGTTTTCTGTTCTAAATGCGTATAGCCAGTAACGGCTCTGAGAGTAACGACTCTCTTTCGACCGTTGCGGTTTTCGGCGTACGCAACTAAATATTTCTTCATGTACATACAAAATAATTGCCAAACTGTATCCAACTGGGTCCAACAAAATGTTCCCTATACCTTTTCTCAGAGATGTTTTAGGTAATTCGAAACATATGTACAGATTTATTTAAAGTAATACCTAAACCATAGATACATTTATTTGAGCAAATTTTCCACGTAACTTAGAATTTCAGATGGATGTTCATCGTGTTGAAACTAATTTCTGCACCAATCACCACGATTACCTTCACAGCTCGGTCGTTTTGTAAGTTTATTCCAATGCTCTCACTTTGAACGTGCTCATTTTGCGCCCTTTGAAGCTCACACGTTACCGTGCCTGCAACTGTTTGATTTCAACTCTTTGCCTGAATTTATGCTTAGTAAACGTCGCGCTCACGTTTTGCCTTTACATGCAGAAACAAATGAAGAACTGTACGAGGAAAAATTTTTAATTCGCCTAATGCACAGACTACCTGTCTTTTCCTAACTAAAGTGCACTCTTCTATGGCTTCGTTCCGTCAACGCCGAGCGTTCTGTCACATTGAGTGTTGTATTGCGAGCTGTTTATTTTAGCTCCGCCTTGAATACCTTCCATTTAGATTACGACGAACTTGGCAAAAGTTACAAAGCTTTTATTTCTTTAAAAAATGAATTTCTTAAGCAAACTTGGTGGCTGTCCTTTATTTTGTATTGTTAGAGTAATTATGCCGTGGAATCGCGAATTTAATATTTCAGACGTCTATTTGTTAAATGGAATATTTTCGTTTAATTTTATTTAAACAAAGCCAAATTACCCTAATTAGTTGTAACAAAGAAAACATCACAACTGCGATTTGTAAAACGCTTAATCAGACTTAATGATTACTTTGATTTTCGCATCGCCCGACGAAACGAGAAACTTAATGAAAAGTCAAGTAAACTTGGAGGAATACAAATTTTAGCATTAGTATGCAAGAGTAAAGTTTTTATTCAATATAACTTGCACTGCTTTATCTTTCGTTTGTCTTTTTCGCATCAGCGTTGCGCAAGTTATTGTAACTTCAATCGCGCTTAATAAAGATGCTGAAAGCAATGTTTTGTCTCATCTTATTGAAATTTTTGTTTTGATCTCTCCTTTTGGTGTATGCTGTTTGTAAGCATAAATCGTTTATTGAAAACTAAAGACTGATTTTTCTAATAATTTTACTTCAAAACTTGTCGCCCGGAAGGAAGCCACGATTCGACATCGTCGGCTGTCATCGCAGCCAAGACTAGTTCCGCCGCGCGACGCCGCCTCACCGCACAACGCCTGGTGCTGCTTCACGAGGCACACGCCACCTAATTCTGATATGAATATGAAATTGTATGTAAATGTCGGTCGAATGTTGCGGCGCAACTTGACAACTCGACAGTGCTGTAAATATACGGGTAACGTTGCACTGACTGTACCAAAACATGCGAGTTTCTAGTTTACGACCGCTGCTGTTTGAATAAATTGTTTAGATTGTCGTCTACGTACTTAACGTACACGTCTACGTGAAGGCGTTGGCCGCGGGTACAGACCGCCTGGTTCAGAAATTCGTACTAAAAGATTTGCTGAGGGAGAGCTCCCGCCAGAATAGTCTAACGAGTGCAATATCACCCGACTACGTTCAACAGAAGCACCCCTTCTGTTTTAAACAAGAATCCATTTCACGACTACAAACTCCCACAAATGTGCATTTTCTCGAGCGCAGCGCCCCACTACAAAGTTCAGTTTTACCACTTGCCATAATTATTAATAAACCATGTACTTGGCGATGGTTTGCCGACGAATGCCGCATCAAAATTATGAAGTTTGGATTTGCCTCCATGGAACACCGCGTTATTGCTGACATTTCAGCCTGATTATCTTTAATTAAAAAGTTGTTTTAAACGTCCTCAAAATTCCAAGATATTTAAAGAAATTGCTGGGACTTCGGGAAGTGGTAACTCAGTGAATTGTCATAATTAGATTAAAAGCGACTCTAGCGCCGGTTATATGATTTTACAAGGATTTCTAACTTAATAGCCTCGTCGGCACTTACACAAATGCTTTTGTTCGTTTTGTTCTCGCATAATAGAATGGGTCTAAACGCATCGTATGCTCAAAGAATATTGACAGATATGATCACTTCTCAATTGGAGCACCGCCAACAACGTCTAGATTTTCTGTACGATTTGTAACTCCATACGATTTCAGTTTCCGTTTAGGATAGATATTCGTATGCCGCCTTCGAGTGTTGCGCCTCCCTCGTGCTCGACGTGCGTAGCAAGATATTTATGACATGCACTTTCAAGTATTTCCATTACATTTCTGCATATCCTCGTGTATCAATATCTATTCCTTGTTTTGAAATATTCCTACGCGTTTGAACTTTTTCTTTGCCTTATTCTGTGATATTTATTGCGAGTCGTTGCTATTGCAGTTGCTCTTTATGGAACACGAATAATGCTGTTGCAATATTATCATGTACTATCCTGTGAATGTTGTTGTGAGCAAATTGTGGGATAGTCTTTTTGATTTAACCTCGATTGAGGTGATCAGTCGAGCGTTCATGAAGTTCATTTCATTAAAATATTGATACCGTAATTGCATCATGTTTGACGCATACAGCGGGTGGGGCAACGGCGAAACGAGTACACCGGTGGCGATGAAAACGCGCCGGATCGTTCGTGGCGTGTTGTATGTGATCTCTTTTTATTTATTTTAATCAAATGTGACGGTTGTTGTTTTCATGCGGTGAGGTTTGCTCTCGCGGCAGTGCGGTGCTTTACCATGTCCCACATACGTCTATGAATTCCGGTGCGCGAAGCTGCGGGTAGATGAATGTTTTAACATTTTACATATCCAACGAATGAATTCGTTCTCTCATATGACGTCTTTTTTATTTTATTGAGTTATTTGATACGTTTTTGTTCGCATGCAATATTTTGACGTTCGCTGTCTAGTTTATACCAAATGAAAATAATTACTATGCAATTTGTAGCAATTGTCGTGGTTGTTAGGAAACATATTTTTGTAGAATACAGTGGCAATTAGATCTTTTTACATAGGTTTGTGTAATTGCATATCGATATGATCAATACCGCAGTAGAGCGCGTTGTGAAAGAGTTCGTCCAGGGAAGTACTGCCACCTTACCTGTTTCTGCCGCCAATCAATAATGTTAGTATTACTGCGTTCCGGTTTTGAAGGGTAAGATAAGGTTCGTTCGTTCGTTCCGTCACATGGTATTATAAAAAAATAATTAAAAAAAATATGATACGTTCGTTTTTACATTGTTGTTTACTGTAGTAGCTGAAGATGGTGTTTAATCTTCTGTAACAAAATGAAGACAATCGCAAAACATTATGAATCGTTACTGCAGAAACAGGAAAAAGGAAATCGACCGCACTCTAGTTGGATAATGAAAATCTAGAATGTTGTGTTCCCTTTTGCTCTAATTGGTTGGTAGTAAAAGTGTCATGATATATGTATTTGGTGTGTATAAATAAGAATCCAAGGCGACACATGATACTATAGAAAAGTATAATTTGTCTATAGATTAATGGACACCATGATCATGTACCTAAAAATTGGAAATTGACCTTGCGTATATTTTTTTTTTTCAAAGAATCCGACGTTTTGGACCCTTTACAAGTGCTATGGCCACAGCAGTCACCATGAAATCAAACCTAAGATATCGATAGGCTAAACGTCTAGTAGGTTTGCAAATAAATTAAAGCTAGAAGTCTAATACTTATTTTCATTTATTACCATAGGAGAAATTAATAGGAACACAAAAGATTTTTTAAAGTCGACCTCGGTAGCCCAATGACTTGCACCGTGTGCACTGAATAAGGAGATTCCGGGTTCGATTCCCGGTAGGATCGGTTTGGGAAATTGAATTTTTTTAAATTTATTTTGCTCTCAATGTTCTGGCTACTGCCCCGTGTAATTTTAATTTTAAATACACTTACGGACTGAAATCAACTAAATGCAGTTTGGTACACACCACTACGTAGATACACATCTGCGTAGGCTGTATTGTAATAAGAGTCTAGTTTCTCTTCTACTATCTGCACGAACTTTCTGACAATTCGGCATGTATTCAAAATTACAGCTTTTTGCAAGAAAATATAGAGGTTTTCTATAAAGTCTAGTGATTCGCGGCTATGGAGAAATATCAAAGTTATAATAAAAATATAATATCTGTACTATGGATAATATTTTCATCACTATCTGTCATTCCAATCTCTTACTTCGCATTGAATAGCGACGGAATTTTTCATTCATCCCGCAGTGGCAGGGTGGGCGTAGAGGGGTACAGTAATCATTTAAAAACGGTGTGCATTCACTGTGAAACGCAACTCTGCGATTGCCGCTTACGTTACAATCAGATCGTCCTACCACTCTCTCATATCGACTTTTTCCACTTCATTTGTTGCGTCGGTTTGGGAATAGTTTTCATTTCTACCGGCCTAATCAATTTGTGAACATTGCACGGCTATTTTCGAATCGGTTTTTAAATAGAATATTTCACTTCCTTTGATAGTATTTTAATCGTTAGTAAAGACATTTCCCAATAACAACTCTAGCGTTTTGAAGTACTTCTATAATTCACAACACTTTTTAAATCATTTATTACACAAGAAAAAACAAAAAGGGGTTACTTATTTCTAAAAGAGTTTCTTCCTACAAACCCAAATACAGGACATAATTACTACAATAACGGGCTTACGTGTACAACACAGCAAAAATGATGTCGAAAACAATATCGATAACGTTAAATAATATTAAACCATACCGGATTGCTTACTTAACTAACATGATAAACAATAACTTTTGTTCCATGATTTTTTTAAATTCTTCACATATTAGTTTCATACAAAAATAGAATATATTTTATGGTGCTAAACGCAGTAGCGTGAGTGGGGGTCGTCGGGGAGGACGCTTGCACGTTGGGCCTTACAACTAAATATAGATAAAACAATTGTTAGATAGTATAACAAAAACTTAAAATGGTAAATTATGATGTTAGTATCAAATCACAGACATTTATCTAAATAGACGCCGCAAGTGTACCTCCTTCGCGTACCCAATGTAAGCTATAAACGCTTAGTTGCCGCTGCTACGCTTTAGAACGCGTCCGGTTGTTATCGTAGTCAAATAAACACGAAAAATGCCCAATTGCAAAAACACCGCGGCTTTGAAAAAATAAATAAACAGGGACATTTCCTTCCACAGTCCTGTAATTTTGTAATCAGAATGTGCATAAATTATTTTAAAATCAATTCTTTTTCTTTTGAATGAATGTCGAGAAAACAAATATGAAAACGAGTGTATGCCGCGTGATTCTTAATACACTGCGGCTTTTATTTGGTGTGGTACACTTATGGTCCTTCTTTAGTAGGCCATGAATACGGAATATTCAAATGCACTAGTATCATTTGATACTTTCGTATAATGCATTCAGTGCGGCTGCTTCGTCATGTTTTTGGTCAAATTTTACGATTATTGATGTTCCCTTGATGCATCACACATGATGCATTCTCCATTCTGATCGATTTGGGAAACAAAAGGATGATCATTCTTAAGACCTTAGAAAATATTATAAAAATATTCTGTAAGTTTGTTGTTGTTTTTTTTTAGTTTTCCGGAACAACTTTTATTTTTCAGAACACGTATAAGTGACTTACAAAGTATAAAGGACTTAATTATTTTATTCTGGTAATATTGTACTATATTAATATTTAACGGTTTCGTATAATCAATAAATACCTGAAAAAAAAAACATTATTCTAAATACGTGCTGCGTCCGCGTCTTCGATTTAATCAATCGCTTTAGTGCCGAAGGAGGTTTCCCATCTCTAAATAGCACTTGTGACGTCACCGGAGGAACAAAAATGTGGCACGCTTGGTTTTCATACAGAGCGGGGTGTTTGCGGTGTCTATTTAGATATATGTATGTGTTAAAAATATAGGACTGCGAGGTTGTTTGTATTTTACAAATAACCCTGTATAAATACTTAATATTTCTTAATATAATGCTTATGAAAAGGATGGAACAGTATTGGAAATAGCTAACGATTTAATTTCTTGAACAGGGGCCTTACCATGAAATCTAATTACGATTCAGTTTAGGACCTAAAATGAATCGTTGTGAGACAGCGCCACATGAAGTGTATATCACTATCCCGCTTTTTAGACATTACGAAGCTAAAATGAACTGTAATAAGAGTTCATGGTAAGGCCCCAGTAATAGGAAGTGCGTTCCCAATTCTGATAACATTAACAGCGAAAGAGTGAGTACAGAAATCGGAATTGAAGGATGGAAAAGATAACTTGGTCATAATGAGAGAGAGCGACAAACACTTTTCAATTTATTGATATTTATTTCAAATAGAAATATCAGAAATGAAATTTGAATGTAGAGTGTTCCGGATCAATATCCATTCACTGTAATTCTTCATTGGTTACACGTAATTGCGGTTATGCGGTGCAAATATCGATTTACATGCCACTGTATAATTCAAAGGTTGAATAATGTATTGCCTTTCATTAGCACATTGGCCAGTCCCGAGGCGTATTTGCACATAAATTCGCTTACCAGCACCCCTGAAGGAAACTCAGGCCAACGATTATCCTTTGACTACCGCGCCTCTTTATAGCACCATTTGTTTTTCTCCTACATTTTACATTTCATACTTGACGTTTCAAAATCAATTACGATTCTCTGTGACGAAAGTAATGAGTCGTATTCTGCACAGTTAAAGGTGAATTACGTCCTCTAAATTACGTAGAAAATTATTATTACAAAACGGGAAAGACAATATCAAGTGTGTAATGGTTTTTGGTTAGATTGTGAGAGACATGTTTTCGACCAAATGTATGAATAAAAAAACGAAATATAAATAAAACAGGCTAAACCGGAATTGGTGTTGACCAACAATGAAGGCTTCTTTAGGTTTCAAAAAGGCGGGCGGCGGCTTGCGCGACTTAATCAAAATGCCAAGGTTTGCATTATACTGTTCTCGACGTAAGAGGCGCGGGCGACGGAATACGAGTGTCGCGCTCCAGTCGCGCGGTGGATGCGCATTAGGCTAATCTTAGTGTCGTCCCGTTGTTTACGTATTTGAGATGTCGTTGGAAGAAATAATTTCAGTAGTTCTAGAAAGACCACCAATATGGAAAAGCAAAAATATTATTACATTACATTTAACTGTGATTTTTCTTAACTGTTTTGTTAAGAATTCCATCATATATATGTAAAGCTAATTATGAAACGTCGATAAAGAAATCAGTACATTAATACTATTTAAATCCATTTTCTTATTTTACTCACCCCAAGTTATATTTTTTCTACTGCAGATACTATTCGTTCATAATGAAAGTCGGATTCCAATTCTGGCTTGATATTTATAAAAATAGTCAAACGTCTCCACCGACTTTCTAGCTTAATTGTAGAACTTATCCGGATTTTGTCTTTGATTTTCGTAATTTAGGTGATAGTCGCCTTTTTGTTTTCTTTATTAGTGACTACAAACCCGACTGGATTCACGTCTTATTTTGCCCATAATAACTTGTATTTAATAAAAGAACTGCTATAAAAAGGTCTCGTCGCAGTATCGACATCTCGCGCACACTCTCGTCACGTCACTTCATCGCCGCAACTGGATCGCTGGCGTCCAGAACAAGCTAGTTTCACCGCATCGCCCGCATCTCTATCGCTATCACGCTGCCGATCGCTGCTGCCGTCCAGTTTGTAGCCTCAGTCCTAAGTCTACATAATATCTACAGTTGGATAACCGATATTAGTTTTAATTACTTTTAATACCGGAAGCATATGAGAATTGAGGACATTGGAACCTAAGTCCAGGCACATAAATAGCGCTTAAATGTGCCCAATCAAACGAAACTTCATTATAAACTCGTAGGCAACAGCGCGATATTATCGGATTAACCATTAACACCAGGCACCAAGTAGTTTAACCCTCACTAAAACTTTAACAAGGGAAAAATATGGCGCGATACTAATGAAGCCCAATAATTGTAAGCTTAATGCGGCACGCGTGCTATTACCTCAGAAACTGCTCACCTCAATCATTTTAATGCCCGTTTAATTATTATTCATTGCGCGACCACCGCACCCCGGTAGTCGTCTGGAGCACGGCACCGATATCCATCAATATTTGCAATCATTACGCCGCAAAAAGCACCCGTTTGTTCAACGCCAATGAGTACAATGAGCATTAGGCTGATCAATGTATTTACACAGTCGTTTTAGTTTTAATTAAGCTACAGTCGACCGTAAAGCTGGACCGCGCAGTAAAATCGACTGCGCGCCGCGCGTGTGTCGCGTTAATAAGCCTGCGCAAATTTAACCTCTAGCGTGGACCGTAAATGAGAATCGCCAATAAATCGGGCATTATAATAAACATTAACGTTATTGTTTCCCGTTAAACGGCCCACCCCGCTCCCCAGCCACCGCCCCAGGTGTCGCCGCAACAATCCGCTTGGAATTTCAACGACTTCAATTATTGAGTGCCTACGAAAGCCGAACCCTTTGGGCTTCTCAAGGGGCCGGACTGTCCATTTAGCCGACGATAATGCCGTATGGCAAGCGGGAAGGATATATAATAAATAAGCTACTATGTCCCCTTCCCTTTTGCGTTTTTTTATTCTACCGAGACTTGGAACGGAATTTAATTTTAAACTTAGGACGAGCGATATCTGCACGGTTCATCAATTAATGAGATTCTTCTTGGGAACTTCACAAACGAAGAGACTGTAGGTGCCTACTGATTGTCTAACTTTGAATGTATTATACGGATCACGAAATATCCGTTTACGAAAATGAAAAAAAGTCTATATGCAACTCAGTATTACAATTTCTGGAATGTCTAAAACAAAATTAAAGTAAAATTAGGCCTGTTACACACACGTCACGTTGTAGCTAATCTTGACTTTTATCGTAATCTGTGCTCACTCCGGTGAGAAAACAATACATCCACCTTTCACATATAACAAAGAGGAAATAACAAAAGAATGAACTGGACGAATCGGTGCACGGAGCATTATCGGAATCGGCTCTAAGCACACGTGCGCCTGCCATTGACCGGCCTTTTAGCCACGTTATAAAGAAAATATCTGCACTATTTAAAATCGTGGCACTAATACGAAATACAATTTCGAACGTATCTACGTTTATTTAAAAAAAATCTGATCAATCCTCTCACTGTTTTGAAACTTTTACGTATTAAAAAGCGCTACGCCGACGAATTTTTGGAGTTCTTTATTTTTCGTCCACTATTTACACTGCGACCGCTTTGTGTGACTCCAGTTTTAGCCAGGTTCTGAGTGAAAAGGTCCACACAGGTTTACATAAACAGCGAGTTAGCCTCTGGAATTTCAGTGACATTTTTTTGCTTTATGATTGACAGCACACGAGCCGTGTTCGGTCGCGCGTTCCATGCCCAGCGGGCCGTGATCCACCATTAAGAGACCTATCTGCTGGGTAGTTTGCCCACAATGTCACATGTTGCATAATACAACACCTCTCTGAATACATTCGTTTTACATTACGCTCGAACCACAACATTGACCACCGAAATTCAACAAACAGAACTCGAATTCTAATTACGAACATGAAAGCACGTCTTTAAATTTGCGCCTAATTGTAAAAATTTTTTCATCTCGTTAAAACTTTCGTCTATAAATATAAAATTGAGTTTCTGAATGAGCGCAAAAAATCTTCCAACTTGTTTTTTGCGTTCATTTTGCATCAACCGACGTAGATCCTAATTATCTTTCCCAGTTAAGCTTAAGTGAATTATTCCAGCCGCCCACTGTGGTGCACAAACAAAACGGCACCGAGTTCGCAACCTCAGTCGAAAATACTAAAACATTAAAGAGCATTCGCGGCGTACGTATAATATCCACTAAGTAAGTATATGCGGCGCATAAGCCCGCTATCTTGGCGGAGGTAACTGAGCCACGCTTTAGCCGGCTCAACTTTTAATAACGCCTGCAAAATCATCTAATTAATCTGATTACGGGATGGTTGGGCACGGGCACGCTAACGCAGTACGCGCCACTAATGCGTACTTCTAAACATTAAGCGAACTTATTTGTCCCATGTAGTGCCACTCGGATTAGTTAGCTTCTGCCCGGCCCCCTCGTAGATTAACAAGGACCGCCTGAAGGCTGACATCACTCTCCTAGCGGCTATTCGCTCTCCTTGTAGGTATACAGACTTCCGAGTACTGTCTTTATCTCTCAAAAACATGCTAAATTAACTCTGCAATTAATAGTATCTCCAACTGAAGTTTCACTCGAGTCCAAGTGAACGGAATTGTTTTTTACAAAGTTGTGTGCTTTCCTGTTATGCAATAAGTGCAAAATTTGTTTGCTCATCTAATTAAAATTGAAGTTTGTGTTGCGCACAAATGAAGAAGCCCGAGAAATGGAATTCATTCAATTGAGTTCATTAATTTATTTAAAATTCAAATCATATTGAAATTACGAACAAAATATAAGCTTCTATTTATTTTATTGGTTTTTTATTAAAAAGCTTCCTTCTGGTCCTATTCCAATTGAAATTCAAATATGTCCTAAAATGTGCATTAAATACGTATTCTGTTGCGCCTTTAATTCATTTATCTTACAATTTTTACTGTAACCCAAAAGTTGCCCGGAATAAATTGCTATTTAGCATTAAGACTGCCTGTTGTACCTGTCTTTTTTATTATTATGTATTTGTCCCAGTGCACAATAAAGAATATTGGTACTGTATTGTACATCATCTATTTCCTAGTTTCTCCAGTCTGTCCGAACAATTTTGTATGAGTATTGCAATGGTGACGTCACTAGATAATGAGAGGCTAATATTGGATTTCAGTGCTTGTGTGCGTGCGGGCCCGGGTCCTGTAAGTGTAATTACGTGGGCTTGAGGTCGCTCCTTCATTTGGTTCCACGCACACGCCGAATGAGATCTGCCACTAATAGAGATCTTATCTTTACCCTGAGATGGAGTAAGGTGGTCGTTCTTAACAGTACAAACTTTGTTATGTATATAACACGGGGACTTATCTTGGCCAAATATAGCTAAATCCAGCTCATAAATAAAACCGGGATTTGATATCTGAATACGACCCGACCATACAATTCTTAGTAGATGATCTCGGGGTCAATTTAAATAGTTACCAATGAAATCTTACTTAATTCTCTTAATGAACGTGATCCATATTACTTAATAGCTAATTGAGACATTTGGTGAAGCCTCCAGATCTGTGATACTCCATTAAAGGGATCTCCTCAACTTTGCGTTTCATGTATTAATTTCTCGACAATTACACGCTAATCCGGTTTCTCCTGAAATTAAATATTTAAGGCGGCAATTTGTGTCGCTTTCATTTTACACAGAGTAGTAGAAAGAAGGAGAGAGGAGTATTTGACGAAATTATATAGTTACTTCGCCTTTGGATCTTGTAATAATTATCTCTGGTCTGCTTTAACAAGTGTTTAATTTGAGTGGAAATTAAACCCTGCTTTATGTTAAATTGCTCTCGATGAAGAACAGGTCTATTTAATTTTGTCATTACTAAGATATTCGGGCGTTTAACTGTTAATATTAGCTAAGATTGTTATCCAGGTTTGAGTTTGTTTAATATCTGCAGGCGATACTTGTAGTGCTTATAAACTCCATAATTTGCTCATTTATCCGAGTAGCAATCGAGTTGTGATATACAACTCCTTTTATTATAAAAATAAAATTATGTCTTTAGTAGAACATTTTATTCGCCCTATTTTTAGGATAAAAGAAGTCAGAGGCTTTCAATAAAAGGCAAAGCCTATTGGTAGAGCGATCGAGTGGCGCTGGCAGAATATAGAAGGAGGCTGGTTGGAGCGGCGGGCGCACACCGCTGGCAGATAGGGAGACCGAGCGACACGAATGCGACATTTCAATTTGAGTATATATTATTCATGGTAATGCGTTAAAAGCGCCGGCGTACTTGCTCAGTGCGGCCGGGAAGCGAGTAATCGCTGCGCACGTGCGAACACCAAATACATAATACGTACATTCAATGTTGTGCTTTAAAATTGTCGTTTCGCGCCATTTGCAGTTGCCGCGCCCGGCCCGATGTGCTTCGCTTATAAAGTAACTCGACGAAATGTGGACCTCGTATTTATTTATTTATCGCACGCTACACAAAATCGACGCTTTACCTATCAGTAGAGACAAAATTGTGTTGAGAACACTCATGTGACTTTAAAATATGTGACGAAATTTTTGCGCTGGTACGTGTTCATTTTGTATCGTAGGAATGTATTTACAGTTAACAAATTGCATAGATTCCATAATGAGATAAGATATATTGAATACTTTGCGCATAAATCTCTCGTGGCACTATACAATACGCAAAATCAGAACATGCGTTGCGCAAATTTTCAAATATTTCGTATGCCTAAATGCACCGATGGAATAGCAAAAGTGATACTCAGGTTGGCAGGTGCGAGCTGTAGCGCCAAGCCTGTCAGATTGCGGTGCGGTAACCTTTAATAATTAACTTCCTCAAAATAAATCAATAACCGCGTTCTGCTCTGAAATTGTATCGACACAAAGACAATGTTACTACATGTAACTTGCCACACATGTATGTCTAGGAAGTCGTACTCTAGCTGCGGCCAACATTTATTATTCATCGTCGAAGACACGGGAACGAAATTTGTGTAAGTGCGTTGTGATCCAGCCAATCTCGCCATCTTTATTTCATTTGCAATAAATGGATTACGTTCACAAGCCTTGTAGCGTTATCGGCGTTCTTTATTTGCCTCGTCAGCGGTTGTCTTCGTTTTTATTGTTTTACACAGAAGACGTCAGCATAGATGAATGGAGTAGCACTGTGCCGCGCCGCGTAGAGTATTACGCTACGCGCTACGCTGCGCTTGCTTTTTATTACGTTCGTAGCAACATCGTGTAAATGACTCGTCTACGTGTGACTGACATAATCAGAGGCAAATAGATAGTATGTTATATAATTGGAAGTTTCATTTAAAAACAATGAATTTTTTTAATTTTTTGTAACTTTTTGTAATTTGAGAACCTTTAAAAGCTTTAAATGCTTTTAAAATTCTTCGGGATATTGGTAAAAAGTAATTATTAAATAAAAAAAGAAAAATACTAATACTAAATATTTGTTTTTAAAACCCCTAAATTACTCAAAGCTTTTTATGTGGAGCTGTGGATCGGCCAATCAGGAAACATTTGAATTTAAACCAAAAGTCTTTTAGTTTTATGAAATAGGCCTCTGGGGTGTCGTTCGTATCCGTAATGCGACACTGTTGTGGATAAACCATTTAACTGAGCTGTATTTTAATTTCGTGCCTTTTTACACCGAACTGAAAAAGGCACTGGTAAAAACGAGTCAATGTAATGCTTACTTTATTTATTATTTTAGTAAATATAAAATTGAGATCCATATAAATTTAAATAAATCAGCGAGTTGTTACGCATTTTTGTATTAGGTTTATTAGAAGACGTATTATGGTAAGTGCCTTTGAATACTTATTCTTCATTGTCCTCCCTTTGGTCAAACTCTTCAATTTCATATTGTACGTACCAGCAACAGTCGAGCGAAGACCTGCCATTTTACCTTACGTGAAAGGTGTTACAGACAAGTTCGGAAGAGTCCTCAGGCGTGCATCTGTCAAGATTTCTCTGTTCCTGAGACCCGTGAAATGTAACATCCCCTTACAGGATGCAGGAGTTTACAAGCTTGACTGTGAGTGCGGTCTCTCTTATAATGGACAAACGAAGCGAAGTATTTGTACCCGCGTCAAAGAACATATAGCTGATGTCAAACACCGTAAACATGTCTGCAGTCTGCGAGCATGTCATGGATAAACCTATACATTCAATGAAGTTCTACAAACCCCAGGTCCTTGCAAAAGAAGTCCGTTATCTAGCCAGGATGCAGCGAGAGGCCATTGACATCCTAAAAAACATCCTAATTTCAACACGGAAGATGGTTTCTCCGTACCACCAGTTTGGGATCCAGTATTTCCTCTGATGAAAAATCTCAAACAGACATAAGACTGCAGTACTAATTAATATGTTTTAATTTATTCCAATTTCCATTATTAATTAATTATAAATTTAACTTAATGAAAATTCATATTGTTATAATAAAATAATTTGTAAAACCAATGTAGCGTAAATTGAACTGCTTCTTTGTAAAATAAAAAATAAGATATTTAATTAATAACTTTTGTAACTATAGTGAAAAAATAGGGTGGTTTGAAGTTATGTCTAATATGGTTGATGACTGTACTGTCTCAGTCAACCGTGACCATGGGACCTGTAAAGGGCCCGAAACGTCGGTTTGTTTTAAAAAAACAAATACACGCGATTTAAATCCGGAAAAATAGTTTCATTTCCTATTCATACTGTACGGTCAAAATAAAGTAAAATGAACACAAGTACATATTATGTATTATAATCATCACATAAATAAAGAACCTCCTTATCGCACGTACCTTCAGCCATTACCATTCATAATACAACTGATACAAACACTAACACTTCTAGGCACGGATACATTTTCAAAATTATAAATATTATTTAGAGCATCGCCATCGAATAGAGAATTTCGTCAGCTGAAAAGACATTATTGTTACAAATTAAGGCGCTGACTCGACAATAACAGAAAAAGAGAGAAGGAGAGAGACAGTGACATAGATAGCAAGTACCTTCGGAGTACAAATATGTGAAACTCAACCGTTTGCACTAGCTTGGATTCAATTGGACGCGAACAATTTAAGAAAAATTTCACTGAAAATATAATAAATTGTATGTGAAAATTATATATAATAAAATTATATACAGTGTTTTTTTTAAATGGGTAAGTATGGGGAAATCCGAAACCATAGAAGATACAATTGTTTTCACAAAAAATACTTAATGGTTACTAAGACAGTTTCCCTGTTTCCTCTATGGTTTCGGATTTATCCATACTATCCCATTAATAAAAAATACTCTGTATTGCTTCCAGCAAGCGACAACATCCGCTCCGATGTTAGCGGCGTTCATGGGCTGGCACATGGCTGGCTTATGTAGCTTAATATATATAATAATAATAAATTGTAACTGATTACCGCACATAGTCAGGCTTTCAGTTCATTACGCTTAAAATCAAGCTCCGAGAGCGATTCATCACTTTGGTACTGACCAACACCCCCCTATTCGTCCGGTTGGCAGCCAGCTGCTCTGACAATCGAATTTTCGACGATTACTACCTATACATATGAGAAAGGAATCGTTACAACAATTTTCTCTAACCAAAATCGAAAAAAAAATTAAATTAAAATCAAATGTAATATATGAAAATTTTGAATGAAATATCATAGAAATCAAGGAATAGGCATTTTTTGGCAAACACATCATCATCGGTCACACCGTTGTTTAACATCGAGTGAGCATTTATCTATTAAGCTTGAGTTTTTGGTGGTGAAACTCTCGTGAATTTCTTATTTTATTTATTTATTAAAGAAACAAACAGTCGGTATAAAACTATTATTACATTAACGAAGATTATATAAATAGACCTAGACTTACCTTAATTTCTAATGCAGTTGAAATCTTAAAGACTATCAATACAGAACAATTATAGTAAGGCTTTTATTTTAATTTTAAATTTTGTCAGCGAATTACAGAAAATATCCACATCCATGAAATTGTGGTTGTATTTCTGACATAATAGCCTTATAAAGCTATTGCCAAATATTAATATTGCTTAATACTGAATTCGCCACTTCTACATGTGAAAGAGTTCATCCAGGGAAGTACTGCCATCTTCTCTATTTCTTCCGCCAACCAGTAATGTGGATGTTACTGCATTCCGGTTATGAAGGGTAAGACCGCAAATTCGGAATGGTAATGCGTTCAACGGGGCGTTCACGCGCCAGATGCGCAATGTACGCGCAAACCTGTATCTTGTGTTGGATAATTTTTTATTGATGTATCCTTTCAATGACATTCTTACAAATAAGTAAGTTACAGTTACAGTTCTCCCAAACCTCATAAAAGTTTATCGGGAAATCCAATACAAGACACAATGTACACGCAATCCTTGAACGCCCCACTGAACGCACCACTGTTGTGAATGTGTGGCTTAAGACACATAGGACCTGCCAACTTTATGTTTCAGGTTAACGGGCGCTGTCGCAGTGCTCCTCAGATTTTTGCTGTTTAAAGCTCTGAGTGGCACTGTAACTGTTATGAGTAGGATTAAATCATTTATTGGACACAATATTATGTTACAAGTCTTTACGTGTTTACGTAACTCAAAATTTACGATAAAACAAACATTATGTTACACTACATTACATAATTAATATAATACAAAAAAAATACTCTAAAAACTCTTTCCGCTTTTTACTCTGACATTTCGTCTGATCATTTCAAAAAAATGTCGGAATCACGTAATACAAAACACCCTTTTATATGATTTGAGTCCCAAACATATATTATGGTATCAATCCGATGGAAAGGACAAGTAAGAGAAAACATTGGATATCACGTACAAAAGGGCTCCGGTCATAGCATTCATACATATTGGATAGAAGATGGGTTACGTTACTATTCAAAGAATCTAGGATTTTGTTCTTAAAAAAAGAAATATTTTGATACATCGACAGTATCGTAAGAGTTTTCTGAAATATTGTGTTTCAGAGTTCTATTTCTTATTCCGTAATCATCAACTTCGTCAACCCATTTATCCGTCACACTGCTGGGCGCGGGTCTTCTCTCAGAATATGGTTTAGGCCATAGTCCGTAATGCTGGCCACATGCGGATTAGGGACGTTACGAGTTGACCAAGAGTTGTGAATCTTCTTCGACGTGTAAATTTTCATCACGATGTTTTCCTCATAGTAAATTTCAAATTAAATTTGGCACATAAATTACGAGCAACTCAGAGGTCCCGGATTCTAATACACGCCCTCTACTTAAGAGGGTGTAGGTTGAACCATTAGGCTAACACGACTTCATCAAACAATTCATCCAACGACCCACTACCGGGAACTGGTCTCTTCTAAGGAAATAGGTTATAGTCCACCACACTGACCCAATACAAATTGGGGACTTAACAAAGTTTTCCGAGGACTTTGAACCGTCTTCAACATGCTTGCATTCATCACGATATTTTTCTTAAAAATTTTTGAAATGTATTGCTAATAAATATTCGAAAATATACGTAACTTAGAAAATAAAGCCATAGGTACATGCGACCACAGGGAATTGAACCGGCAACTTCTTAATTGAGAAGCAACCGTTTTCCCAACGGGCTACAACCGCTCGTCATCTTCGTTATTCCATATTCTGAGAAAACACGTTCCGCGTATTTTTTTTCTAAAGAAAAGTCGCATTTTTTCCTAACAACTCCGAAATGATTGAGTGATTTTAATTGGGAATTTCGTAAAAATGTAAGAATGAAAATTGTTTATTCCGTTAATAATTTACAGTAGACTACACATATATTATTTTATTTCATATATAATACAACACAATTTCACAAGAATTATTAATGTATATATTTTTATTATTATTAACCTCTTGTGTCCCACTGCTGGACAAAGGTGTCCTCCAAAATCTTCCACTGCTCCCTGTCTTAATTCGAGTGATTAATTAAATAAACTTGGAAATAAAATTGGAATAATACAGTGTTCACTATTACGGAATCCGTCATTCACTCAGCTTAATATTGTCTGACTGAAAGTGCTACGACGCTGATTTTCAGTGGATCCGGTAACAGTATATATGCGGCGTGGAATACAACGGATGTATTTTAATAAAAAAATAAAGCCTGTAGGTTATTTTATTATGTCTACGAAATGGGCGAATATATTTTATATTTATGAAAGTAGTTTATTTTATAATGATAAAATCCGATTTGGTATTGAATTTCATAAATCCAAAAGATTCCATTTCTTTGTATACTGAAATTTGCCATTATTGCTATAACAATCCGATTGATGCGTGGTTTTACTGGAACTGCCGCAGAGCTTTAAGATTAATATTTATTTAACTTTATACAACAATTGAAACAATGCAAATATTTATTATACTCGTATTATTAGTACAAGTATAGCTTACCTATTTCTTCCGCTAAGCAGTAATTTGAGCACTATGTTCCATTTTTAAAGGCTAAGGGTGCTGGTAAAATTACAGGCACATGGGATTTGCTGCCTCGGTGGCCAAACGGTTACCACGCCGGACTGTCACACAGGGGCCCCAGTTTCGATTCCCGGGCCGGGAGAAATATTTCTATGGCCTACATTTATTTCTCTCGTGAGTTTGGGTGTAATTTGTGCTTGGTCATAGTGTGCCCATGGCACCCGCGACACAGGGTTTCCCTAGTGCGGGGCTATGTTGAGTGTGTGCGTTATTATTATTATTTGCCAAGTTATATATGCACGCCCGTCACCCTGCCTAGCAGCAGTGCTCCTTAAATATTTATGATATAACGCTCTGATTGGCGCTGCAACTGCTGTAGAAAGGCGAGTCGCTTACCACCAGTAGCATGACTTGTACCTCCCGTCACCTGGTATAATAAAAAAAATCTGTAATAACAATCATGTCAAACACACAAAGTTAATGAAGAATATTGAATACATTCCTCAGCTATATTCTCCTATACCCCGCGTAATGAAAGCAAAAGAAATAATTTCTTTCTCTCTTTTTTGTCTCCAAACTATTTAATATTTATATCTAAACATTCCAAAAAATGTCCGAATATATGAATTTATTTATATAAGTAATAGAATACCTTACAAAAACAACTTTATTTATCTGCATTAACATAATAATGTCGACCGCGGTTACCCAACGGTACTGTGAGCGTTAGACGTGGAGGTCTCGGTTTCGATTCCTGGTAGAACCAATTTGGGAAATGAACTTTTTTGATTCTGGACTTGATGTACTGGGTAGAGCCCCGGAAGTGAATTCTTTTGCTTTGGTACTCATAGTATAGATAATTCCCTATAGTAGTTTATAAATGCCGCTCGTCTCACTAACTTTATTCAACCGTGACCATGGGACCAGTAAAGGCCCGAAACGTCGGTTTATTTGAAAAAACAAATATACACGATTTAAATCCGGAAAAATAGTTTCATTTCCTATATGTAACAATCGCGAAAACCTAAGAACTCCATACTAACTTTATTGTTTCTTATTCACACTATATTAATAATTATTTACAAATTTTGTTAAATTATATATGGCGTACCTACCTCATCAATAATCACGCAAATACTTACAATGTAAAAACCTCTAAATTAAAAGCATAATTAGTAATCTTAACACTAAATTCCTATTCACATTGCTCTTATGTAACATTACAATATTATAATATTATTTCTTATGTTATTAGCCAGCTATTGTAAAAACGTAAATTGCACATAAGAATAGTAATTAAGTTGTTGCGAGCTACTAAAATTATATGGTTTTATAAATATTTAAAGTTGTTTTATACATTTCAAAGTCAAAGTCAAAGTCAAAGATCATTTATTCCATAGGTAAAATAAATTTACACTTGAAAACGTCACATTTACATTACATTGCATTAAGCTACTGCTCGTTCACTACGCTGACTTCCCTGAGAAGAACGAGCAAAAAACTCTCGGAATTGCTCTTTTCAAATAAACTTAAATGCTATGGAATACACTTTGAATCAAGTTTGTGTGGATTCTGGAGCCATGCCGTCTTTCCATACATCTTTATCTAACACGTAGTCTTCAATTTTGTAATATGTTCGATAAAAAATATTTTTAATGTAGTTTTTAAACTTAGGAAATGATAAACTTAATATATGCTCCGGCTATATCTATATAAGACATATATATATATCTTATTGTAAAAACGTATAAAGTTCCCCATAAAAGAGTCGTTTACCTTGGTTAATCGAAATCGTGGTACCATGAGTTTAAATCTAGCTCTAAGGTTAACCTTATGGATATATTCTTTCTTATTGAAATTATGTATATTTTTTGTATTTGTACTACTTGAAACTTGTTTTAGTTGTGTCTAAGGCGCCCTTCATTCTCCTTGCTTATAAATTTTACACGCAGCATGGGTCTCACGGACCGATATGGACACGGGGTTTGCGCCTGAGCCTACCTTCAATGAGGTGGTCTAAAGCGCAGGCCATACCGCGAACGAAGCTAAGCTAACTTACCTTAGCTCACATAGCATACTAAGCTAACCGAGCTAAGTAAACTATTCCAACGATCCCGCTAAGGCACATTAAATATGTCACCCTTCTGCCGCCCTTCATCCCCGCACTTGTCCGTAGAATAACACGTCACTACTTACTACGTATTTTCTTAGCTTAGCTTTGCATGCAACTACGTGAGCTCAGCTAAGCTAGCTTAGCTGGCATTGTTGGTTGCATGCAACTACGTGAACTAAGCTAAGTTAGGTTCGTTCGCGGTGTGGACTGCTCTTTACGCTGTCGCTTGAGATGTTTTGTCCTTTTTACTTTGCAAGTTAGTGGAGACTGAGAAGTGAGTGGAACTGTATCCTTTGTTCTCCTGGTACTGAATAAAGTTCCCGATACCGTAAGCCCACCACAAAAATTTTGTGATACACAAAATATTTATTATAATATTTTCTATTCACCAGACATTAATGTCAATGTATGCTACAAAAGCTTTTTGATTCAGTTAACCTATGATCGTAAAGTTAACAATGTAATACCTTCGCTTACATATAATAACTAAAGTAGTTACTTTGTAACATTTAAACTTACCTCTTGTTCACTAACAAGTAGCAATTTTAAACTTATTTTTTTATTACCAAGATAGTACAATTATTACTTTGGTAATAAAACTGAAATATTTGCTGCTCATTTTAAGGTACACTACACTTTATAACACTTTCAAGGAATTTTTTTATTACATAAAAAAGTTTATTTCAATTCATGTTTTTTTTTAAATTATATAGTTGTAAATTATCCTTATCTATAATCACGCCTATTGAAGTCGGCAGGCACAACGACCCTTCACTATGCTGCTACGTTCCTGAAATATCTTTTAGTCTTCCATAACAGTATTCTTTCCATACACATCCGTTTAAGAGCCGATAAACTATTTAGAACCTTTCGTCTAGAACAATCAGCACAATATCTAAAATAATAATACTAATAAAAAGCAGAAAGCTGATCCTTGAACCTGAGTCAACCCAGACCCCGGTCAACTGTACCATCGCCAGGGAATACCGCCTCTCATTGAAACTTTTCAATAATTATATAAATTAATTTTTATTATTCAAAAAGGTTCATATAGTTTAAAAATAATTACTACTACTAAGTCGCTGGCTCAGCGACCCAAAGTGGATCTTGGCCTCTGACACCGAACTATGCCATTTCTTATTACAATCTTGTGCCACTTCCGACCACTCGGGCACATTCAACTCCCTCAGTTCTTTGGCGACTACTTCCTTCCAGCGATATCTCGGACGCCCCATTGGACGATACCCCATAGGTCACCACAAATACACTCTTTTGGCGAGACGATCCTCTCCCATTCTTTCCACATACCCCAGCTAGCGAAATCGGGGGATTTTACTTTCCTGATTATATTCGGCTCAGACACTAGCTCTTCGTAAAAATTATAGCTTACCTGCTTACTTCGGTGGCGCAGTCACCCAAAGTGGGTCTTGGCCTCCGACACTAGATTCTGCCACGCCTCCCGGTTCTGCGGCTGCTCCTTCCAGCCACTAGCACCGAGGTCCTTGTGATCTTTCTGGACTTTATCGCTCCAGCAGTACCTGAGACGTCCGACCGGTCAGAGTCCTTTCCATTGTCCCTAATAAGCCCTCTTCGCGACACGATCTTCTCCCATTATCTCCTCGTGTCCGAGCGAGCGTAGTCTCATAACTGGAGTTTCTCCCACAATATTGGGCCCGGACATTAGATGTTCTATCTCAAGGTTCTTCCTTACCCTCCAGCTCCCATCCTTCCTTTGAGACGGTCCCAGAATTTTCCGTAAGATTTTGCTTTCCGCCACTAACGACTTATTTTCTTCTTTCAAGGACACTGTCCAAGCGTTGCAACCGTACATCAAGATCGGTCTAATTACAGTTTTGTAGACATAGCTCTTGGTTTTTCTGCATATGAGCTTGTACACCTATACCTTATGAAGAGCAGCCGTGCACCTGAGGGCGTTTTCGAATCCATATGTTAATTTAGTCTTCTATTTGATTGGTATCTGTTACAGAACATCCCAAGTATTTAAACTTGGGGACCCCTTTGTAGATGGTATCTTTCACATGAAAGTATTTTCTTTCCTCTCGTGTATTTTTGTATCATCTCATGTGAAAGTATTCCGTCTTCTCTTAAAATTATTGACTAACTAAAAAAATGTGAGAATCGATTCTAATATGTGACAATAAGTATCACCAGTTACTGGTTATCATTACGATATTACTTTTTATTCATCCGACATTACTGAGCCATTTCACGCTTTATGCTCATGGGTTGACTGGCAAGCGGCTGTTGGCAGCTTTAAGAACTGACATATCTGTCTACCTTCTTTCGTTGCGGACGTCTATGGACTTTGAAACCGTTCTGAAATATGGGAAAAAGAATAAAAAGATGTACTATAATAAAAATCAGTTTAGTGTAAATTATCAATTCAAACCTCTATTGAAAATTATGATTTAAAGAATAGGTCTTGCGTGCACTGTTAGCAGTCATGTACATAAGATGTGTCAATGAAGTAAGGCGAATATTTTACAGTACAGTATTTATGAATGGAATTTGCATAAAAATTTTGTTTATGAGAAAATGTAATCTACATAGATAGATACACGGCAAGTAAATAAACTTACGTGAAATTGTCCATTTACAAGTAACGATGGACATTAGTAAATGTGGCAAGAGGAAGGATTCCAAACCAATCCTTCAACCAAGACTATATACGAAGCTGTAAGGCGTGAGACGTGCGTACGCATGCAACGAACGCGCTTTTAGACAGCCTAAATTGTAAACAGTAGTTCAAAATTTCGTTAATAAACATTCAAATTATAAGATGTATCGATGATGAAAATTGTAATTGTATAATAAAAACAAAACACTAAATAAATATTGCCTATGTCAAGATCATGGAATCTTTCCCAAAATATTTACCCTGAGTAAGCAATTTTATTAACATTTATTGAAGTGCGTGAAAATAAGTCCGCGAAGAGACGTTGACGGTAGTGATTGCGTACTCCGAAAGACCAAACTGGTTAGTGATTCATCTCAGCCAGTTGTGACCATGGGACCTGTAAAGGGCCCCAAACATTGGTTTGTTTGAGAAACAAACACACCCGATTTAGACCCGAACAAAAATTAAAACTCAATAAAAAATTATTTCACCACATATTACATTGACCAAACGTTCAGAGAATTGTCTTAAAAACTAGTTTCAATACAGTTCATAGCTCAGTATTTAGGCGCCTATCGCTCCATGTAATAGCAAGAACAGAGCGTACTGTTTCACGCACTCTGTGGCTATGACCACGGGTGATGGATGACCAGCGATATATCAAGCTACGAGCGCAGGCCTTGCCTCATCTCACGAATATTTATCAACTTTGTTCGAAGGACCTCTTCATTCCCTTAAAATACTAAAAGCATATCCACTTTCGGATTATTTTACTTAAGATACAAAATCAGAACTACAAGGTCTACAATGAGACTGATATTGCTACAAATTCTGAGTATAAGTTAACATAGCTAAAATAAATATTATATTTTTTAAGGTGAAATAAGTGCGCACTTTACCTTAATCTCACCTGATGGAAAGTAACGACGAGGTCGACGATGGAGCATGCATACCTATATAATGCCTATTCACTGTCAGCTTGAAAAGGCCCAATATAAAATTCGCCTTACTTTTACGAGACCAATTTGTAAGCTAAGCTGGGAACTATTTTAAGTGCAGTCGTATTTAGGTGGCGGTTATTTATTCATGTCACGACATATACAGTCTTTTAGAAAATATACTACCACAGTCCATTTATGACACCTTTGAAACTTCGAATTTTATTGTTTCTTTGTTATACAAAATCCAATTCTGAAAATATTTGAATATAAACCTTATTAACTAAGTTATAACTTCCAAGTGAGAGACGAAGGGAAAGCAAGGCGCTTTGTAGAATATGAAAAGTTTTATTGGGGTTGTTGCATAGGCTCAGAAGTTATGCGTGAATATAAGTAGGTCGTAAAAGGGCGTTAAGTTAAAAAACCTTTTTCTTTAAGTCAGCTGAAAACGAGGAATTTCTGCAAGAGTTCACCTGTGCCCGGCTCCCGTACCATCGTTTTATCGGTACCCCGAGACATAAATTACAAGTAAAAGTAATCGTTGAAACTTTCCCTCAGGCAGGCCGGAGGGCCAGAAGCGGAATTTGTACCGAATTACCTGCCACTGGTGTTAAGACTTGTAATTTATCAGAGCGAGTCCGCACTCGATAGCCTCCAGACTCTCGACGACTAGTTACATGAAAATGACTTCCACTTACTTACTTCCTTATTGAAATGTGAAACTACAGCTACAGCTGTAGCACTTTCCCAATGTACCTTATTCAAGTCGCATATATAGAAGCCAGTTTCGAAAACATCATATTAGCGTTAACGCACCTGTTGCATATACAATGAATGACAAAGAACATTAAACATGACACGTCGCACATTGATGTGACGATTTCATTTTTCTGTGTACGTTTAAGGCGGAAAACCGTCACCAAAAGTTTCTCCTTGGTTTTGTGCGAATATTACGGTATCTCAGAAAAAGGCGGGCTTTGATTGACGCTGGCAATCGGCTTAATGTAACCTTGAGGCAAGTTTTGCGCCGCGCACATACGACTGGTTAAATTTAGAGGTCTACGCAAAGCGACGCAATCTCTCACATGTCACAACGAAGGAGCTTTCCATATAATTCATTTGCCTATTCATATTTGTCTTACCGCCTTGATTCCCGAGCCTGCGAACTGAACTAAAGAAATCCTTACTGAGCAAGAATGTAAAATGACATTGTATTTTGCGGCTGGAGTGTTATTGAAAAAGTTTCGCGGAAATATATTTCCTTCTCACTTAGCCATTCATACAAATTGAATGTAGTACCCATTCTAAGGCTATACGAAGCTAGGCGTATGGTTTATATTCGTCGTTCAAGATTACGTGACTGGAAATAGTAAATCGGATGATGATGTTGATAATGTAGGTCGTAATGGGCCATTGCCAATAAAACCTTATAGGTAAGCGATGGATTAAAAGGAAGTGGGTCAGGGCAAGGCCGATGCCTTATGAAAATAACGCGCTTTGGAAGGCTGCTCCCGTCTACTAAAAAGTCGGAAGTACCGCGTTATCTGTTCATCAATCAAACGCCTACCTGATGACGCAAAAGTTGTTTCACCAGCAGCACACATAAAATCTGTTCAAAGTAAAATTCCAACGATTCGATTTGCTGAATAAAAGATAAGCAATAAAGCGCCATTTGCATTAATCATCATTTCATAAAGTTAGAAAAAATATTTCTTTAACTCCCGTCTCTACACTCAAGCGATTAGTTTTCTGTGACATTAGCAATATTTTGCTTGTTGAATTTATCAAGTAAATTATTTTGTTGTCTTGAAAAGTTTTTTAAGATAAAAATATGATTTGCGTCATATATATTCCATACAAATTATATTGTCTTCTCAAATTAAGGCTTGTAAAGTTGACAAGTAAAATGTATAATCGAATAGGTTCTCCAATCACACTAACTTTAACTTTACATTAGGGGCGCTAGTGTTGCTTCCTAAAAGAAAAGTTACATGCACTCAATAGAAGGTCGCTTAATAAACTTTTTCGATGAGAAGAGGAACGGCAAAAGTCCGCAATTTGGCAATATCGTTCACTTGTCCCGGCCAAATGAATAATTATTAAAATTTAAATTCTTATTTTGAGACTCATTACAAAGTTCGAAAAGGGTCTTGCTTTTGTATAATTAAAGAGCTTTCCATTTTGTCACGATAAACTTCGGATCGTCAAAATTAATTGAAATATTCAGAATCAATGATCCCGTATTGTATAATACCATCCTTTCGTACATGTTTTAGGGGAAGGGCCCGCTGCCGAATCAATAGAAATCCAATGTGAGGGGATCCGATTTAGATTGACATGTAGCTTAGGAAATTCCCTCCCTTTAAGCAAAAGAGTGGTCATGAGTGTACATGACGATAACAACCTTAGCGAATAATCTGTTTAGTTTCTGTAGAAAATCCTACTGGAATTACTAGTCTGCTATATTGCTCGAAATTCAATGTTTTCATACACAGTCAATATAGTTTTATGAAAAATAATAACAGAGGCTGTTTGTATTTGGCACAACGTGTGTAGACGAGTGGCGATGGCGAGCGTCGAGTCGCGGTCGCGGTCGTGTTTCCTGCGAGGGTCATTTGAGCCCATCGTTACCAACAGCAGGCGTACGCACAACGACCTCTTCATTTTCACAGGAAATTTTACGCGCATAGCACGCGTTAAACGTTACTGTACTCTGCTATATTTTTTACGAGGACCATTTGCCGCAGTGTTGCACACCCTGTATTTTGCTTTTACATCGTTTAGTGCATGGCCAAATTGAAATTATGGTAAAATATTTTTATAGGTGTGGTTTTTATGCTCCATCCATGTAGTTAAACGTTAGTGCCGACAGAGCGGTTACAATGTTTAAGAAAACGTACTGCTTAAAATATATGAGGTCAATATGAAGCATCTTTGTTTGACTCAGTTTGCAAGTTATCTCTTAAGATAAATTTCCTCTAATATGTATGTTCTGTACGTACCACTAAATCAATATTGTAAGTTTTGCCAAGAAACTTACTAGCCGCAGCGGCCAGCTGAAAGTTTCATGTGGCTGATAATTTACATAATAGAAGACGGTAGGTCTATCCAACATCGGGGTCATCCAAACTTCAGTGGATTAGGGCTTTCACGGGCAAGGCTTATCGGATTTTGAACGAATTTCGGAATACTTGCGATAGCGACGTCATTATCGATATCCGATTTATATGCAGATTGGAAGTAAAGTGGGGCGGCGCGGGCGCGCGGCGTGGTGCGCGTCACGCGCCGCCGCCGCCACAAGATGTGCCGCCACCCGCCAGCCAGCGCCCGCCCGTCGACTTGTTTCGGCCACCGCACTCCAATAAATAATCCCACTCACAGACCACAATCCCCAACTTTGTCTTATTTCGAGATTATACCATTAATCCTTCAACATTTTCTTCGGAACTAAGATCCTTGTTCAACTTTTGCGCACTCGACCCTAAACGAAGACAGAATCTCCATTGTGAGGATTTAACAGTTGTTTCCGCTCCGCTGCATTTCACAGAGTAATTATAAAATATCACAATGGATGTCAACTCTATTCATGATAAGTGCCCAAGATGGAGAGCGTCACTCGCATAATTCAGTAAATGCGATGATGAATTATATTGTTAAGAGACTGTTTTACCATTGTAATGTTATTGGCTCAAGCTTATTCGTACTGCCTCATTTGTCTTATACACTAAAATACACTATTGCATGGTGTTCAATTACATCGCCCGAAGAAGTTCGGTCGAAGGTAGTAACGGAACGTAATGTGAAATGTAGCAAGTGAACTTTTCACTTTCTTAAAGCACTCCTGAACTTAAACATCGCTCGTTCCGTAAACACTATAGATTGCGTTCATTTCAACTCTGACGAGTCTTACTTTGTAAACAATAAGTAATTTAGGAAATGGAAGCGAGCGTATGGACGCCCGGCATTTCCCATAGGTATGACTGGCACAATCTACATAAGACTAACGAGTGAAGTTCAGTGGCCTATCACGGCTTGCAAAAGGGGTTTGGATTGCTTTTGTTTGCAGCAGTATCTTGTTATTTTGCGTAGTGCCCTCCTTTTGGCTTTGCATTTGTCACAATATGCTGTTCGCATGATTATGAAGCATAAATGAACGCAAAAGAATAGAATAGAATAAGATTTATTCACGGCTTACAACACATCAATAAACACATGTAAGTTGAGAAGGAGAAAAAATTATAATAATTAAAAAATAATAATATAATTAAAGCTGAAATTATTAAATGAAGAATTAAAAGTGCGTAGGAAATAAAATAACTATTAAATACTAAATAAAATTACTAAATAAACAGTAAAAAAAATTTAAATTAATACTAAAAACAATGTGTTGCTATCATGAAAAGGCTGCGATTCAGCGTAAAGCCAGCCTGGAGACTGACGCTGACCTTCTGCCGCATCCTCATACGTTCCGGCGTCGACCGAATCTCAAAACAAGGACAAATGGACAAAACAATAAAAAATTATGAGATATTTAGCACTTTTAAAATATTAATGTACAAAAGATGGTGACTACTACATAACCTACATACAAAATAGATTATTCTTCGGGAACAAACATTTTGTTCTATAAATTTGGCAAACGCTAACTACAAACCCAATCTACTTATGTCGCCTACAAGAGATTATTATTTCGTTATTAACACAACGTCTTTTTTGTACTTGCATTGTTTTGTGTTTTTGTGTGCAATAAAGAACATTTATTTTGTATTGTACCACAGCTTTGTGGTCAGACTTAATTCTTGCCAAATTAGTAATAATAATAATGTTTATTGTTACAAAATAGTTACAACACAGTAATGAAGTCCCTGATACTTGAGCTAGGTGTAACCTGTGTTACAGGAGTCAGTGTCCTCGCTCAAACATTTGACACAACTTACTACCTATTTCTTAACAATTCTAAATTAGTCCTACCGGTAATCAAACTTGGGACCTCGTCACTCAGCGCCCACATTGCAAACCGATGGGCCATCTATGTTGACTTTTCCAATATTGACTAAAATACGTATTAGGCTTCAAGTTTTAATTTATTCGCGAATCTACACTTTCACAGGCTACCGAATTCGTCAAATTAACCCAATTTATAATTATGGTGGTATGATCTTACATCATCGGTGTACTGAGCCACCCATTAAAACAATATCCACATTTAAATTGCAACCTAGAACAATTGCTCAGAGATCAATTTGGAATTTAAAGAAGTTATAGTTTATGTATCCTAATCAGTGTATGGATACTTTATGTTTGGCCTATGTAAAGGGCTGTTTTTTTTCATAACAGGCATCAAGTAACTGGACGAAAGAGTCGTGTGCCTGATGGTAAGCTACACGCCTGTCCATAACAGTTGTAGTGCCATGTAGAGCTTCAAATCGCAAAGATCTGAGGGGCATTGCCATTGCGCCCGTCGCTCTGAGACATAACCTGTAATTTCACCAGCGCTCTTACCCTTCAAAACATTACTGCCTCTGTGGCCGAACGGTTGTCATGCCGGACTGCCACACAGAGGTCCCAGGTTCGATTCCCGGGTCGGGAGAAATATTTGTGTGGCCTACATATATTTCTCTCGTGAGTTTGGGTGTAATTTGTGGTTGTCTATGTGTGTGTCCATGGCACCCGCGACTCAGGGTTTCCCTAGCGCGGGGCTAAGTTGAGTGTGTGCGTTATTATTATTATTGTTATTATTATTATTATCGTATTTATTATTATTATTATTATTGTTATTGTTCTTAGCTTTTTTTTGTAGCTGGTTTGAACCACACTTGAGGACCGAAATCAAGCAAATGCAGCATGTCTATATGGACGGTCGTGGTGGTCGTGCCTAACAAAAGCTTACTTACTTACTTACTTACTTATTATTATTATTATTATTATTATTATTATTGTTATTATTATTATTATTATTATTACTGCTTCGCGGCAGATATTGGTAAGGTGGTAGTACTTCCCTGGACGAACTCTTTCACAACGAGCTCTACTGCGACTAAAATGCTGGTTGAAATCTTTAATAGATAGCTTTGTACAGTACTCCGTATCCACATACTCGGATTAATTTTATATGTAATTTAGGGTCATTACTACAACCATGTAGAAAAACAAAGTGTCTTTATTACCAAGCATTTTGCATTATGTCTGACTTTAGGCTATGTAATAAATGTACATTAATTTAATGTACGAAATAAACCCTCTTAAAATTCCAAAACAACCCAAATATTTCGCAAGATACATAAAAAGGTAATTGGTCCCGACAAATACGGAATATCGACCATCAAACACAAACTTCGACATAGGATAAACTAATTCGATTAATCATTACCCTTAATTATATCGAAAGCCTCGCCATCTAAAATTCACCTGATCGCCGCAAAAACGATCGCTTGCTATCAAACATTTGCTCGTTCATTCTTCACAACGTACGGTGTACGTAATGTTTGTAGGCCAATTTACATATACACTGTGTAACGAAAATGTTTAACCAAGTAAATACTTTTCTAGGCAGCAATATTCAGCCGAAATATGGTAGACATGTATAACTGGTTGCTGTTAAGCAATAACGTGTCAGTCAACACGATTATTGTTTTGCGAAAATCGCAGCTAAACATTTGTTCATTACTTTTTATAGTTTGTTCTAAAATTTACTTACAAAATTAAATTAAAGCTTTTGCTTTTGTGATCTTTGAAATTATGACTTGTTCTGATTTATAATTCCCCAACAATAACAAGCACCACAGCAAAAGTTTTCTTTTTATAAGTAAATTTTAGAAACTTTAATCAAAACAACAAGAAAATCTTTAGGTGCCATTTTCGCAAAATTATGATCATGGTGGTTGACATGTTATTGCTTACCAGCATCCTAAGTAAGCATCACAGACATAATACGTCTATTAGCAATACCTTGTCGCTAATTTACAATGGTTACAAATTTACTGTTATATTCCAATGTTGATTAGTAGTGGTAATTACAATTTATTAATTAATAAATACGTCACAGTCGCAGGTGTTACAAACAATCGATATTAATTTGAATGCGAATGCTAATCACGTCGCTTTCGAGCACTTGCCTTTAAAAGCAATTGTTACATATCGAGCGTTCTCGCAATCGCCATTCTTCACTCTGTATAATCTAGACGAGGTATTTATGCTATCCAGCGTGGACCGACACGGTTAATCAATTAAGCGTACCTGCAAGTTTTAGTTGAATTTGAACGATCTATTTTGGGTATTAGCTCAATTAATCCAGGTTCAGTACGTTAGTGAATAATACAGTAGCACAGTTCCGTTGATTAGTTTTACTTAACACGCAATTACAAATAAGATGTGTTAGTTAGATTTTATCAATGCACAGCAAATTTAAAGGCTGCGTAATCAACGTAAGGTCCGTGTTTTTTACAAACGTCTCGGCAGATTTCTTTTCTTTTTGTAGATTCATATGTCATCAACTGCCTCTCAAGCAGAATTCGAATCTGGCCTCGCATCTTTGAATTTTTCGAAATTTATGTGCGAAATTTTATTTGAAATTTGTCATGAGCTTTTTTTCGGTGAGGGATCACTGAATAGGATTTAGGCCATAGATTACCACGCTGACCCAATGATGATTAATAACAAAAATTCTTATTATTTATTGCCAATAAATTCATCTTATAATATTTACATACAGAGGTTGAAATGACAACGTGTTTGACCATTGTGAGAGAGCGGAACCTGTACTAAGATACCCTGTAATACAGTATTCCGACCCCCCAATCTCAGACTCGATATCTAGAAATATGTGTTAATAACTATTAATACTTAATAACAAAAATAATAAATGGAAAAGAAAAGATAACAGAGTCGTTCGAAAGCTAAATCAGTAAAATACGTATTTGCACGTATATGGAACACAAATTGTGTGTGTCTGTATGTGTTTGAGTGGGTGAGCATGTGTGTTT
>NW_020654810.1:16382635-16508055 GCF_003589595.1 Hyposmocoma kahamanoa
TGTGTGTGTGTGTGTGTGTGTGTGTGTGTGTGTGTGGATTATGGACTTCACACGTTTTCCGAGGGTTGTGAACCTTCACCGTAAAAAGCTCATGATAAAATTCAAATAAAATCTCGCACATAAATTAATAACTTCCGCCCGGATTCGAACTCGCGGCATCTGCTCGAGAGGCGATAGGTCCAACCATTAGCCTACCACGACATTAGACTCATTATGTAGATATCTACAATGATTAAACTACCTAAATCTACTACTCTTTCGTCCGTCTAGATTTAGGGTATAGTTAAGTATTACTAAACGTAGGTAGAGATTTTTTTATATTTAGAACAACTCTAGTGTTCCGGGTATTGTCAATTACAACAATGTACTTGCACACAAATTAATTTCAACGATTATTAAATAAATTCAGACGTACATTTTTTTTTAAAGCTTTACAATTAAAAATACAAATCAATGTACAAACAGCACATCAAGCAATATACTTTTGTTCGAATATCGCCTTCAGTGGAATGGAACAAGATCCGTCAATGTGCAGCTTGATATACCGCCGGCTGTACATAAATCTAGGCCTAAAACATAGGCATAAAAAATTGTATGTAAGACTGAGAATACAGGTAATATAATATATCTGGAACATACATTATTGTCAACACGTTAAACGAAATTAAAAACACGTCCATTACGATGGATGATATAATATAACCATGATTGTTAAAAATCTAAAAACCTATTGTGTTTTGGCGAAAATTTATTCACGGTTGTTATATTTCCCGGCGGTTTTAATGAAAAACATGAACTAAAGAGCGAACACATCATTCATTTTTCAACCGAGCTGTCTATTATGAGTTGCAGTTTGTAAAAAGTTGGTAATTAACCGAGCAACTCAGCAGGTCTCGACTTCTGAAGTGTTCACAAAGTTCAAAACACCCTAATCATAATCATTAAAAACGAGGGACAGCGATATAATATCCTGTATTTATAATCGAATCCAACAAGTCACTCATTCTTGGTACGCGAGTTTCTAATATTAATTATTTAATATTTCTGCATCTAATTTTTTTAGTTACAATGCCATAAAATGAACATACATTTGTTTTCATTTTTAGTAGGTATGAAATGTGTAAAAAAATCAATACCTTCCAGACAATGTTATGGTTAAAGAGCATTATGATTAAATAGAAAAAAAAACATTGTATGATACATAAGCTCAATTGATATAATAAATTAATGTATTGTATGTATCTCCAACAATATCATACCATGACTTTCAGGTGGGGTTTCTCACGATGTTATGTGATCGTCCATATCATCCATAGCCCGACTTCACCGTTGTTTATAAGGCTTCCCGCAATTTGTGCCATTAACCACGACTCTGTTCTAGTCTCACCTATCTACGGCCCGCAACTTTGACGGTGTTGTCCACCTATCACGGCACAAAACATCCCATGATTATAGAAAACCATTTCTTGGCCACCATTCGGTTATTACTTTACTCCATCGGTCTTCACTACGCATCGCAATATGTCCTGCCCAACTCCGTTTGTTCGTTACCCGATCTCCTATGCCCTGGATCTCTTAGTTAGTGTTTGGATTTCGGAAGTCGGAACTCGGTGTCTAAGTTCGATGCCGATGTTGATGATGTGATACTTAATTAGTAATTTAAACTTGAATAGAATTGCACTAAGTCAGTGCTGGAAGTGAAACTCGAACTCCTACATCGAGCAACCACGAGACATTTCGTCGTCATTATTATTATCTTCCGCCCATATTTTATTTCCAAAGATCGACTTATATCAATAATAAAACCAACGCTTATTATATCGTGGAACTCCTTTGAGTAACACAAAGGTCTCTCTCTTTGATGTGTAAGAAATCTATTGTAGTCTATGGATTACAATGGATCTGTCTTTTGAAATGTTTCAAAGGTTTCACAGATCCCCAATCAACGGGCATGACCCTCGTAATTCATTTGAAACCAACTTTATTAATGTTGCTTATTAATGTTATGAATTTTAATCAAATTTCTTACTACCTATTTTAATCTGTTTAATTCACTCAAGAAATTGCTTAATAATAATTTCTGGAATTATTATTACATAAGTTTGGAAATAATTTCAATTATTAATTTTTGTTTGTAGATTAAAAGGGGTTCAACAATATAAAATTAAACAAGACCTTTCTTTGTGGTGTTCATTTTTTTTACAATGAAGCAATGAAACAAATGTTCACTTGTTAATCGCGAACGAAATAAATATTTAGTAAGTGACATGCCTACACAAAATTCGTAGCTACGTCGAACCGTTCTATATGTCGACATTTTCTGTTTGTCTCGTACTCAAGCGCAGGTTAATAAGTAATGAAGCGGATTCGGCCGAGTTTTGTTTGTTAAAGTGATTATTCAAATACGGAAAACGTTTTTGGATTTTCCTAAACTTCTCTCATATTTTATTCACAGATTTTTCACGGTTAGAGAAATTCGTAATTGCTGATAAGATTTGCGTTCAGGCCGCTTTGATGTTTTATGTTTAACTTTTCTTATGTTTGATTTAGACGCTGGAATGGTTACTTAGATTTGCTAATTTTCATATTTTGGTTTTCGGTAGAGGAGCATCAAATTATCTCGGAAAATTCACTTTGCAGAGCCACGCTACCATTACAAATTGAACATTTAACTTATTTTTGCGAGCCATTAGAGGTTAAATAAACTTCGTATTCCATTATTTAATTATAAATTTATTTAATAAGTCATTTTGATCGATTTCTTGCGTAGACTGTTTTTTTATAACGACGCTTTATTAGCTTTTTTACATTTTTTATTTTGGTCCTCAGTTAAAAGTAACTGTTTAACTAAAACCTATAATAACGCATCGTATGTCCTAGTACCAACTGTTACAAGTACCGGAAAATGTAAATCTGTACACCCATTGTCCAATCCAATATTCTTGTAGACGTATTAATAAAGAAAAGAGCTCTGGTCGTACTATATTTTCAAAGATAACTAATCCAATCCCAAGATTATTCCGTAGAATTCCCAATCAATTCACCTACAAAAGCAGAAGAATAAACCGTTGCTGGCCTCGATGTACTTACCGTTTCGCCCCGCTAAGGAATCATTACGAAAATACGACAAAATTGTAGAAGCCCAGAAGGGTGTTATTTATGGAGGGCAGAGGCCGGAGTGTATCTGAGTAGCTCTATTAGCTCAACTAATATTTTCTTCTTCAAGTTAATTGTTATGTCGCCTTTAAGACCAGGTGGCTTGTCCCATTAGGCCGCTGCGGGCGAGTTAATGCCGGCGAGCTACGAAACTTGAGAGCCACTGAGGGAACTCCGCGGAAATTTTTAAACAAATTAAAACTTTTTCTTTATGCCATTTTCCGAAGAGTGTTCTTACTGATTCCTTTTTATTGAGTTTACTACCGCTCACTTACTTTACCATTATTTGTAAACAAGTGCGAGATTCTTCCATTCTGAATTCCGTACCTGAAAATATCTTTATTATTTACACTTTCTCATTTCCCTGCTTTTAAGTACGAGTTCCTTAGTTACTTTTTTTTTAAAGCCTGTGTTCGTAACTTTTGTGTTTGGTTCTATTCTCTATGTTTATTTGAGATTTTCATCGTAGTGGAGTGCCGTTCCTTTCATAGATTTTAATTGAAACCGCAATAGACCTAAGTTATTTAAGTTCAATACGATATGCGCCATTCCGAGCTTACATTACAATGCAAAGTTGACCTTAATTAATGCAAGATAGTTTCCTATCTGGCTGAAGTCGGGCATTGTACCACTATTGGTACTGTGATGAACGTAAGCTGACCATTACAGTCGATTGTTCCTGAACTAAATAGCCACCAGCTTTTAGAACTATTGCATAGTTTGCTGTAGGTACTTAACATACTACGAATTGTTGAATACACTTTCATCAAAGTGTCAAGGGATCAAGGTATTTTTCTAAATATTTGATTGCCATATTAAAGTTAAATAAAAACATCTATGTCGACGACTTAGAGTGTGTGATTTCTATGTAATGTTTCTGGGCGAAGATAAAAATGTGGTGTAAAATGTAGTAAGCGCTATAATCTTTGTAGTTAGTATTTTAATTAGTTCAATTATACCACTTTCAGACACCATATTACTTTAATAATACATTTGAGCCAGAAGTTTATAATTTTTTCTCAACAAAAATCAGTAAAAACGAACTATCTTTTTTATTATAGTATCTAGTGACGGGACGAACAAGTCATGTGAGATTTTCACAGTACGGCGAAGTCATTGATTCAAGTTCAGCCGGATTGATGGAATTTTTCTTGGTGTTCACACACTTTGTATTAATAATTATAACAAACTAGTGAAGTAATTTCACAAAAACGATAAAATATTATGGTAGTAAAGCATCGTGATATTCAATAAACTTAATATTCAAATATGCTTATATTGTATTCACTAAAAATTTTTTAGCGATTGTTACTCATAGGAAATGAAACTTTTTTCCGTATTCAAATCGCGTACATTTGTTTTTTCAAATAAACCATACATCAAAGTATATTCAGAAAAAAGTATATATACGCGATGAAATAGTTTCATTTCCTATAAATAATTGAAAAAAAAAATTGACTAAGACGAACTGAGAAGGAATTTTATTTAGAAAAAATAAATACATTTTCAATGAATAGCAATGGCGATAAAACTGAGAATTGGAGAAACTCTTTTAGTTTTGATATTTATTTGCAGCAACATTTTTTTATGATATCAAGTGACGGGACGAGTAAGTCGTGCGCCATGACAGTTCAAACGCTGCTCATAGCTTTAACTTGCAAAGATTTGAGGAGCACTGTCACTGTGCCCGTCATCTTGAGACGTAAGTTGACAAGTCTCAGGTGCCTGTTATTTCACCAGCACCCTTACCCTTTTTTATTATGAAAACTAATGCGGTTATCACACATTATAGTATAAAAGTAACGGGACTTACTCGCGTAGTATTTTAGTCGTAAGCGATCCGGCTAGTTTCAACCATAATCGATGGTCTTCATCAGGGCTTGAGTGCAAGTTCCCCACTGGGGACCGCGCAATGCTAGACCTGACGCGGTCACGATTGTTACACTCAAGCCCTGATGAAGACCATCGATTATGGTTGAAACTAGTCGAAACACTTCCGCCTAAAATACTACGCGAGTAAGTCCCGTTGCTTTTATATCTTTACCCTTTAAAACTGATACTCAATAATCCGAGTTCCTTACCCTTTAAAACTGATACTCGGATTGCCGAGCGCGGATAAAAGCAACGGGACTTACTCGCGTAGTATTTTAGGCGGAAGTAGTCCGACTAGTTTCAACCATAATCGATGGTCTTCATCAGGGCTTGAGTGCAAAAGTAATGCAGTAGTGCGGCAGAAATTGGTAATGTGGCAGTACTTGCCTGGACGAACTCTTCCACAAAAAGCTCTACTAAAAATTAGCGTTCAACACATGTCTTAAAATAAGCGTGGTTTGTTGACGAAATTATAATCCTAGTCGCCTTTAATAATATTCCATGTAAAGAACTTACCTAAAAACTATTTACGACTCTTTTTTCAAGCTATAATTCATCCTAACGTTACAAAAGTCAATAGGACGTTTCTCAGAATATTTCTTTGTTAAGGAAAATAACCTCAAGTAGGCTTTACTAAAGCAAGAGTCTCCTTGAAGTCAAAGTGTTAGTGACCTTACAAATATTTACACGACCAAATGCGTGTAAACTCCTAGTTATGTTCCTATCCAGGTACTATAGCAGTATCCATGCTAAGTTTGGCATTTTAATATAACCCCTATTATAGTAGCTTAAGGTGCTTTCACTTTGGTTTATATACCACGGTGAAATCAATAACGAGTATTAAAGTTATTTATTATACATATGTATTGTGTCTTGCTTTCGTTATGGAGTGACATCATCAAACACTAATGTTGATTACGATTTCAGTTGTAATTACCTCCAAATAAAGTAAACTTTTGAACAAAGCAAGCCGACGTTTAGAATGATATTGAAAATAAACCAATAACCTAATACACGAGAAACGTTGTGAAATTGAGATATTAAAAGCATTTAACATATTTTAGTAACAATTGCTCACAAACCATGTCAATATGCAAGTATTACATTGTAAATAAATAAATATTAGACAACATCACATACGTCGCATCGATCCCAAAGTAAGTAACTAAAGCACTTGTATTATGGAAATCGGAAACAACGACGGTACCACAAACACCTGGATCCGAGACAATATAGAAATGTTAGTTTTTATACGTTGACGAACATCAGAGATGGCGACACCAGTCGCCGAACCGGTGTGCGAGTCACTCAACCACGGAAGTCGTCATTACATGACGTGGTTTTAATTTAAACTATGGCAGGGGTTCTAAATTGTTGCTTTCTCACAGGCCGCCAAATTGCTTCTAAAATGTTAATGTACGGGTTTCCTAATTAGGCTGTTGCCATTTCTTTTACGATAACTCTTTCTTAACTGTGACTCCTGCGTCAATTCTATTCGGTATCTCAAATTTCCCTGTAGATTCGTCGTTGTACTTACAATTGCAGAGGAACGGTGTTTACAAATCAATGCTTCACGTCTGCGGCGTAAATCAACCTCGTCCTCTTTGCACCGTTAGCAATTGGCTGTGAATTCCATTGGAAATTCATGTTTAGTAATTTTGTTTTTTTTCTTAGTTTTTTGTGCGTATGTTTAATACGCACAAAAAACTAGAAAGAACAAATAATTAGAAAGAACCATGGTGAAATTATTATTAAAAAAAATTTTTAGCGTCTTCGATCGTCATAACTACAAGTTTGAATAAAATAAATTCGTTACATTTTTCAAATTATATTAAAGGCCTGTCAGAGACTGGAAATAAAATCATATTTAACTCAGTTTTCTTTTGTTATGGATAACCTCATGCCTTTTGACCATACCTTATAAAAAATATTTTCCTCTTAACTTTCGTTACGTCAGAAACCCACGGTACCATTCAGCTTCTATTAACTCTGTATAAGGTTTCTGTAGTTTATTTTGATATAATATTGCCGGTGAAATTACAGGCACATGGGACTTGTCAATTTATGTCTCAGGGTGACGGGCGCAGTGGCAGTGCATCTCAGATCTTTGCGATTTAAAGCTCTGAGTGGCACTGCAACTGTTATGGACAAGCGTGTAGCTTCCATCAGGCACACGACTTATCCGTCCCGTCACTTGTTGTTATAAAAAAATAATAATAATGCACCGAATATACTATGTGAAATATAACCTCCAAACTTCAAACTGAAAGGCATATGGAAGTTCGCCATTTTGATTTTTACTTATAATTTACACTATTAGAAATAATATTATAACAATAATTGTGTTCCTACGGGGCACTATCCGGAAAAGCCACACCAGAACCAATTTAGAAAGGTTCATAATCCAATTGATCCTACTGGAAATCGAACCCGAGACCTATCCATGAAGCGCCCATAGTGTAAGTTGGGCCACCAAGATCTATGCAGTCAACATTGTATTTTTTATTATACAAAGTGACGGGACAAACAAGTCGTGTGCATGGTATTAAGCGATACGCCTGTCCATAGCAGTGCAGTTGCCATCCATAATTAAACATTGTAAAACTTTATAAATATAAAAATTTAATAATTGTCTCTTAGAATTGTATTACAGGTAGTATATGTACTTTTTTTATTCTACCTTTTCCAGAATCTCAATTCTCCGAAAAAAATACTCAAATAAATACTCAAACAAAAATACGAAAAAAAAATTGAATAGCAGCAACTAGCAATACGCACAGCTGTAGGGCTAGCATGACAGGACGTGACTCGCGCGAGAGCGACATAGAGAGGAATTTTTATGCGAGAATAGCAATGTCTCGCGCTTTATGTCGCTCTCGTACAAGTTGGGGCCTGTTGTACTAGTCCTGCTGATAGACAATACGGTCTAAAATGTTGTCCTTATAAGTTTCAAATCATCACCTTTAATGATCTTTGATGATTTGATATTCCAAAAAATAATAATGCAAATTTGTGTTACGATTTCGCTCATACGATATTGTGAGTGTCCCTGTAGTGGAGCAGTGTCTGCAAATCAAAGTACGTCGCATACGTCGTCACATAACGGCCGTCGTCATATATGCACTGCAAATAGGCGATTGTTCAGATATTACTACCACTGACAAATGTCAGTCCACGGATCGCGGGTATAGCGTGCGTGCGTTGATGGATTGTGCCTGTGAATGCACTGAGCGTATCTCATTAGGTGCTTTATATTAGATTGCAGACGGTGCATAGTATGTCTAGTGGAAAAACTCCGATTTTTTGAGTTTTATAATATAATAGAGACAGTGGCTGTTTAAGGTTCTGCTCCCTCATTATCCAGTACTCAAAAATGATCAACTTTAAACGGAGTAGAGAAGACGATCGACGACGATTGAAGACGACACTCTAACTAGCGGGCCGGTTAGTGATCGCTACTGAAAAAAAAAGTGACAATATTTAAGAAACTGGTATTTAAAAAAGTATTTTTAGTAAAAAAAAATACAGAAATGACTAAACTATCCGTGGTCATCATTCATACTATTTATCCTTCTTGACCAACTTAACCTGTCAAGGGCAATGTAAGATAGGTGCCGCAAATGCTCATCGAGCCTGAGAATTAAGCCCGACTCAAGTGTAGTAGAAAGTTTTTTGACCTCTGAGGTTAAAATGTGCCTAGTATTTGCGACCGTATTTATACCGGAGATGAATCGTGGATTCAGTACTATGGATCTTGAGGGCAAGCAGGAGTCCATGCAGTGGCATAACAAATGAACTCGTGGCTAAACTTTGGAACTCAAAGAAAATTTACTGAATAAGTACACAGAAAAAGGTAGCGTTACCGTCGCATCTTACGCAAACATTTTGCTTAATTTGAAGCAAGAAACTAAAGAGAAAATGCGTGCAAAATTGACCGTAGGTGTGTAGCTTCTCCACAACAAGACTCTGGTTCACACAGGGTGTTACCAAAGCTTCTATGCGAGACTATTTGTTGCTTTGACAAACTTAATAGCCCAGACCTGGCCCCCGACGATAAAAAGCTAGAAGACAAAGAAGAATAACATTTTTAGAGAGAAATGAAAAATTAGTTTTCCGGTGAAACTAGTGAATTGAGGTTACGGGGCACTACACTGGAAAATAAATTTTATTCAGTATTTTCAGCTTTTTCCTCCTCGTCTATAAAATACGCCATAAACTCTAGGTTACGGCTACCCTATTGCAATTATGAATCACTTTGAATGCTTCGAAATATCTGCGACTAATTTTAGTTCATCGTGCTCATCAAGACGAAGAAAAAAGAACAGTCATCAAACACCACAGAAGAAAAGTACGGAAACTAATAACTAGTAAGAATAATAAAAGCCACTGTATAGGGAGGTCGCTGATTTTAATCCAGAAAGGTCGACGGAATTTTTCTTTGTGTTCGATCTTTATATTAATAATTATAACAAACTAGTGGCATAATTTTACAAAAACAATTGAAAATCATGGTAATAAAACATCGTGAATCAATAAACAGAAACAAAAGACAAAAAAAATACAACTCAAAAATTTAAATTAAAAATATGACAAAATATTATAAAATAAAAGGCGAATTATAAAAAAGACTATATATTTAGTGTCAAAAGCACAAATATATGATCATGCCTTTTGATGTGTTTAGATTATTAATTTATATGTACAGGATCAAGAAAGAAGAGCACGTCAAACTTGACACTTAAGATGTAAATCCAAATCCAACTCTATGCCGCTTACGATAAGAATGGTCTAAAGTACAAAGTGTCAAGCTTGATGTGCTCTTTCTTGACTATACATATTTATGTCAAAAATTTTAATAAAACATCAAATTATACCAACTTAATAAAAAAGCAAAACTAACCAAAACCACAGTTAAAGAACCCTTTTAAGGCGAAAATGACTGTCTCCTAGGCCGAACGATTACTATGAGGTACCGGGTTCGATTTCCGAGAAATATTTGTATGGCCTACATTTATTTCTCTCGTGAGTTTGCGTGTAATTTGTGATTGTCTATGTGTGTACATGGCATCCGCGACACAGGGTTTCCCTAGTATGGGGCTGTAAAAAAATATATCACCACGTTGCTAATTTGTTGATCCGACAAAAAAATGCTTCATCGGGGTTAACAATTCGATGTCTTAAATTTGTATAAACGTACTAAATCTGGCTAACGAAGTCCGAGAATGAGAAAAATTAAAGGCGCGTCTCCAGTACGTACACGTAGGAAATTAATGCGACAGGTACCTCAGGGGACGCGACGGGTGTCTCCCCCTTGAATAAAACACTTAATATTAGGGCAGTGAGCTTAGAGCAGCATTAGAGAAAATTGTGCCCTTCGTAACAGTTGTTACTTTATTGACGCCTAGTACGTTTTAGTGGGAGACGCTTGTTTAGTGTTTGTCCCAGGATAATACTCCATATTGTACAAAATACGGATACTAAAATGTATGAAGTATTATGATATGTTTGTATTTTTTTTATTTTATTTATTTATTTGCAAGCTTTACAAATTTTAAATTTGGTTTACAATTCTGAATAATCTACTTACATAGCCAATTATAAAGTTTGTCAGATTACAATTAATTTTTTTTACCATTCAATTCCTTTTCTTCTGATATGTTGTGTGTATTCAACATCAACCCATTTATGCGTCCCACTGCTAGGCACGGATTCTCTCTTCCTCTCAATTGTTGGGGACTTCACACATTCTCCGAGGGGTGTGAACCTTCTTCGACTTGTCGGTTTCATCACAATGTTTTTCTATACCGAAAACATCATGGTCAATTTCAAATTAAATTTCGCACATAAATTCTGAAAATTAAAGCCCCGGATTCGAACCCACGGCCTCTGCTAGGGAGGTAGAAGGTTATACTACATACATTAGGCTACCACGGCGTTGTGTGTATTACGTTTTACTATTGCAAAAGTTTTTTTTTCCTTCTTTTTAAGGCTTATGTTACAATGTCTGGAAATATAATGTAATGTTCGTTATAAATGTTATACACACAACAAAAAATTAAGGCAAACAAATTGTGAAACAACCAAAGGTATGTGCTTTCACGTCTTTGTCCTTTGTTTACTATCCTATTTACGACCACCAAAGGAAGACCCTACTTTAATTCAACCGTCCACTTGAATAACCTGTTTATACATGTATATTTTACAAACAATACCTACCACTGTGTACAATCTCGAAGTACCCATGCGTAATACATTATTAAAACAATTTCACAATGCAAAATTAACACAACATTCGGAAGAACATTTTAAAGCACTGAAAATCTCTACTTATGTATTTTGCATTATTATGCTGTGTAATTATAGAATTTTCAGTTAACAAAATAGAAAGAGAATGTAATTCAATATTTTCCGCGTACTGCTCATATTGTTTCGGTGATTTTATGAATTTAATAAGAAAACATTGTCATATACTCCTCAAGTACCTCGATTCTAAGGAGACGAAACATTTTTATTAATTACTCTTGTATTAAAAGATAATCTTTAATGTAAGAATTTTTGAACAATCAACTGAAACCTTGTAATATTCCGGAATGCTGGAAGCTTAAATTTATAAAAATTCCAAGCGTCTATATTGTCGCCCATGCTATGGTAGCCGGTGTGAGAAATATACGAGCTAGCGCGGGCATTAGTAAAGTTCCCATGTTCCCGGGATCCTTGGGATGCGGGACAGAACGCCACACATTGGCCGAATATTAAAAGGAGAATTAGAGTGGTCACGCCTCGATGCGCTCATAAACGTTCTTATTAGAGCTCAGCTTGTTACAACGTTAAATATGAACCAAGATGCAACTGAAAATTTTCAAATGCAAACGGGGAATAATGCTGCTTTTTTCTTTTACACTGGTTTTATCTAAGCTTATGAGATTTAATTATAAAGGTAATTTTTGTCGAAATTTGTGCCGTTTTCATATGAACTTATTTTAAACAAAACTCGCTCTCTCACACATTAGAAGTTTAAATCTTTATATACAGTTGAAGTAAAAAAGACATTTTGGTAAACACTTGTTAATTTTCGAAGTCCTCTGAAACATAAATTCAATAACTCAAATATATGTACTAAGACAAGCTCTCACAAAAGTCTAAGGCTTTTTGCCTTCATAATAGTCCATGTTTCACATGGAACTCTCACAAGGATCTCTACTGGGCCCAATATTGTATTACATGCATGGCGTCATTCGGTAGTACTAACGATATTGCAATTATCTAAGAACAGCACTGTTCCTAACTATAAAGAAATTCACAAAGAAAATGTTCTGATTGCATTTCAAATTGTTACAGCACTTAAGATAACATGTAGCCAAAGCGGCTGTGAAGTCGCGCTCTCATTGTTACCAAATCTGAATGCGCGGATGCGCGGGTTGGTTAAATTAACTTCTTTAGACTAAACTAAGGTCGTAAGTATTGTTACATTAATCTTTGATTTTCCTTCGAAATCGTTTTCACAGTTACAGCGAGCAAAACAGTAAGAACTTCAATCGTTTATAAAAATATGCATGATTCAATATGAAACAAGTAATAGAAACATTTGCCAAAGAATTGGGTGCGGAAACTCTACATATGGAACTACCTATGTACATACAGACATAATACCCTACATCTGCATTATATTTTTTGCTATAACATTAATATACATAGGTATGTACGTTAACACGCCCCTCCTGCTCTAGCAACAAACAAGTCTCATAAAAATGTAAACGTAGGCTTTACCCCTATTTCTCAGAATACATCGCATGTCGATTTCTAAAGCTGTAAGATTTACGACAATTTCATAGGAATGGGCGGTTATAGATTTTCAATGTTCTGTATGTAACATACATAAAACTGACAATACATGAAATACTTACGTAAGACATAGAGTCATGACATTTGCTCTGAAAATGCAAGCTTGTTTTGTGCCCTTGGACACACTCGCAGGCAGATATCACGTGCATCATTTGGTTTCATGTACTTGTTGTATGGTTCTACAATAAGCACATGAATTTCAATCAAGGACATTGCGAATGCTTTTCATATACTGAAATATTGCTGTACAGCATTTTTATATAATATGTCATAAATGGTTATTCACAGAGACGGGCAAGTGCCCGGGTTTGAACTCGGCGCTTTATTAAAGCCGGTTTAAAACTCATTAATGCCGGAAATTGAGGGCAAAAACTATTTGCAACTAAATATTCATAAATCAAGTTAAGTTCAAATGTAATGATATTAATGATGAGAATTATATTAGTACAAAATATTTATTGCTTGCTCACATATTTTGCCTTCCTATTGAATCGATTCTCTCTAAAACCGCGTTGAAATGAATCGATACAAAAAATTGTTAGATCGTATACACTTCAATTGATTTTCATAAAAAATCGAATCGTAATGCATTCCTTGTGGACTCTCACTTACTAAAGTGAGAGTCCACAAGATTTCTTTTTTTTGTGTGGTGGGTGTAGAGTTGCCTCTTTGTCGTCTAAAAAAGATATTTTATATCAAAATTCCTAATAAGTATGGAAGTACACCAACTTCCGTATTATTTTACGCATGTAATGGTTCCGCCCGCGATTTTGGACAAAAATAGGTTAAAACCCGGCGCTTTGAGTAAAAATCCCGTTTAAATCCCAGGCGGGATGATTGAGTTTTAACCCATAATCCCCAAATCAGTAAAACCTAAATCAATAATAAATCAAAACGACACCTTGGAGGTTGGACGTTGATCATTGGGCGTAACTTCGGTTTCGTCGTAACGTCGCCCTAGAGACAGACCCCAGGGAATGACCTCGCACCGGCTGTCCTTGTCTGGCCTATCCAATCACAAACACGAATGAAGGTAATGACGCGACGTAACCCCACAAATTGTCCGTAACAATACCGCATTAGGTCACAACCAATGCGTCACAAAAAATCGGCATAATTTGTATTTTTTGCCGAATCCTGAGTGATGTAATTAACGAACACGCTTAAGATTATTTCCGCATTGATACTTTCCTTGAGTTCCTATCAAGCTGGTACGTCACTGATTCTTGTTTCTGGAAATACGTTAAGTAGAAAATGTTGGTGAAACTCGTATTGTTAGATTTGTATCGCTTAAGCTATAGGGATGACCGTTAGCCAGACGGATTTCCATGCAAAGAGTTGCGTCTGGCTTGTTATCTCTGCAGCTAGGGTATGCAAAGTTTCAGCTAGCTTGTTAGACTAGCGTTACAGCTATACCAGCTTGTTTCTTGTCGGCTTCCATTCGTAGTATTTATATGTATTACACAAAATTCATTACTTATTTGTGTAATATATTAATTTATATGTATTACACAAATAAGTAATGCTTTTGAAAAAGTTAACAGAAATTTATTAAATTCTCATAAATTTTCATGAAATTTAAGCCAAAGGGCAATTTATAACATTCAATTCTCATTAACCAAACTAATACGAAAGTCACTTAAAAAGCAGTTATAGCCGCACGAAATTAAAAGTATTTTTTATTTAACACGAACAGGGTTGTTCAGTTCATGCGTGCCCAAGCAAAAACAATTCCCTCTCAAACAAATCACCACTAAACAAACGTTTCTACAGGTAGGAATAATTCAGTGAAAGGTCACCTGTTACGGGTATTCGACATCGATCATCGGGAGTGCGCCGCGTCGACCTTCCTGCGTAATGTCGCCCAGGGGAGCGGCCAACGCCTGCGACGCGAGACGTGAGCCGAGACAAAACCCTCGGGCCCCCGCCGCGCCGCCTGTCAAACTGACTTGCCCGTTTTTGTACCCACGCACATTTTTCAAAGTAACTTACGCACCGTTACTACCCTTCGCCGGTACTCACTTGATCCACAACATATCTGATACACATCTGAAAAGTTAATAAGCATAGGAATTCATAATTAAGTCCTATGTAACGTACAGCCGTCATGCTCCGCGTAAACATGAATATTAATGATGCAATTTCGTTCCATTTGAGATTTATCACTGTTTTGTAAGCCAATGGGGAATTTTTAAAATGCTCCTTTGTGGCCAAATTTAGGTGCGCACGGTCGAACCGGCGGCGCGGTGACAGCGCATCTCCTCTCGCGTGTATTGTTCGCGTCCTAACCGCCGACTTTCCATTTATTTCTCTATGAATACGTTATTATCTGCTCGCCCTCGCTTATCAAAGTTTATTTGCAGCGTGTGGTTTACTCTGTACCGGTGCTTATTCGTTATTACAGCGCCGGAGTGTTTTATTGCCTGGGCGGGGCGCAAATTGCGCACAACGCCCTTGTTTTTCGCTATTTTTCCTCACGATCTTTTCAGGATTTGAAGTTTATTTTATGTCTTTTTTGTTGCAGATCGAAGACGCCATGTTAATGTTCGACAAACAAACCAATAGGCACAGAGGTAAGTCACTATAATAAGCATGTACGTCCAACTTATCCAAAGTAACGATTTTGATAAACAATTACATACAATTTTTTATGCTCTACTTATAGAGTCGAACCATAATTTAAATAATTACTGCTTAAAATGTATACGATTGCGTGATGGATCGTAGTAAGCTCACTTACATATAATAATTAATTGACCATTACAAACACGTAACCTTTCCTCCACGAGTACATAAAAGAAGTAGAACTTTGCCGTCTACGAAATACAAGTCATGAGCAAAATTAAGTTATCATTCAAAGGCTAGTGTCATAAACTTGTACAAAAAAAATGTTTGTAGAATACGATACTTGTTTTAAATTTCATCTTGTAAAATATTGGATAGACCCTCTCTAACATAAAACAAGAGTCGATTGAACTAACTGACTGATCCTGATTAAGTTGATCTGAAGTGTTTTCATCGCAACTCCGTGGGTTTGGAAAGTTTTTTTTTATGGTAAACATTATCTTCCTAACAAAAAGAAACAAATCCGAAACAATTTAATCCGCACCACCAACTTTTCATCCGAAAAGCTCATCAATAACCTGTATATAGGAAAAAAGGCGAAATAAATTCCAAGAGCAATGACATATATTAGTGGCCCGTAACTCAGCCGCGGAAGGCACGCACGAGTGGTGGCGTGTCACCTTGTTTTCCTTACAAAACAACGAACATTCAAAGGCTTGCGTATCTATCATTGGCAAACATCATTTTTGTGCGCGTCTCGGCTCATTTCACTGGCCGTCTTCGCCACGAAGTCATTGCTATGGCAAACTAGCAGCGGAAATATATATGATCCTCGATGGAGCTTAGCCAGTACTCGAAGACCTGTTATATTCTGATACCGAAACGTCTGTTACCATGTTCAATAAAGACCATGACAAGCAGGGCAGGTCAAACTATGGTGGGTATATTTTCGGCTCAGACGAAGCGAAGCGAAACGGAGGTTTGAGGTGGCATCGTCACTAAATAGGCTCACCGTTTTCGGTATTGTGTCCCCTCCCTCGTGTTACGACTATTCGCTGCTAATAAATAACAAATCGATGCCAGGATAAAATATATATGGTTTCCTCGTAGAGATTTCTTGGGTGGTAGATACCCCACATATTTTCTAAGAAAGGGTAAAAAGGGTATGGAGGAATGAATTTCAATGTTCACTGCTCTCTAATTTTCGTATATAACTACGTCTTATATAATATGTCTTTTTTCCCAATATTATCGTGGTATCATGAGATTGACCAGGTATTCTGTATGTATTTTAGCTTAGTATTTTGTAATGAAATTACCTACCCTCATTATTCCCGTACCGCGTTAGATTTTAATTAAAATCTATGAAATTCGTATAAAGGGCCGCCATCTTTTATCGCCAATGGAGGACCCTTGCAGCAGTTACTACAGCAAATACAATGTTAAATTTGCTTTTGTAATCCCCATTACACAAAAACAGGTTGACCCAAATATTCAGCCTGGGTGAAATATCGTTGCGCCGTCATTTATGCAAGTTCGCAAAAACGAATCCCGTTTCATTCGCAGCCGAGCGAAAAACGGCCCTTTCTTATTAGCGTAAGACAGAAAATGATTTACGCAAATTTTCCTGCGCGCCCAGCATGTGCCCTTTGACACGTGTCATTTATATGACATTTAAGAATCTCTCACTCCGTATTTAAATTAAAAATAAAAATGTCTTATAGTTTATACCTTAATTGATAGCACAAAAGTTCGAAGTACTGTCGTCACTGCATTAGACATCTTAAATTGTCTAAGAAAAATGTCGAGAATATCATTTCATAACGGAAAAGTACCTACCAAATATTTGAAATTGATTCGGTTGTAATAATTTAATATCAGATATTTCTTAGACCCTAATACCTCTACAGGGTTATTATCCCCGGAGCGTAATCAGTTGGGTCGGGTTATCCTCGCAAGAAATGTAAAAATATCCGCTGTTTATTTGTATCAAACTCAGGCAAGAGGCAACCCAAACGCGTATTCAAACTGAATATGAATGCAAACTGCCCTGGCGAACGGGCGGAATGGCGAAAATCAAATTAGGTATGGCGTGAATACTTCACGGCGACGTCGGGAAAAAAATTGAAATCAAATATTCATTGACTTTCAACCGGATAAGCCGGCCCACAGCCATTTCAATACATTTTATTATCTATTTTTTGCTGCGACGAGGACCGCCCGCGAACGGCCTCGCAAGACGACAAATTTTCTGGGCACTAGATTTATTAATTCTTACAATACACTTTCTTTTTCAGGGTTCACTACGCAAATTTCGTCCCCTTTTTTAGGGTGCGTAAGCAGTTTTAGCTTTCCCCGAGTTTTATCACCACTCTAATAAAATTTTGTGAATATGGCCTTTTCGGAGGTATTAATTTTTATTGTTAGAGCTACTTTAAATATCACCATATCTTGTCGCGGCATATTTTGCAAGACTTTGTGTCGACTTAGTGTATTGTTATTATTTCACAAAAATGTACAACACAGCAGCTTTGTTGAATTTCGATTTCATTTGTAGCTATGACAAATTTATTTAATAACTATAAATCATATGTTGAATGGGGACTTAATTCAAAGGGCGATTTTTTATGTAAAGCTGTTGAATCTGTGAACAAAATAAAAACCTTTTAGCCTTTTCAGTACATTAAATATGCGCGAATAATGCGTTTAATAGCACCCTTTACTGTTATTTACGACTTTTGCCGTTGAAAAAAAATAATTAACGATGTCCCCACATAGAATTTCTATTGTCTTTTTTTTTCAGAATTAAATTTTTAAATCCAAGTGCGTTATTAATACCTTTTCAACATTTTTCTGCTTTTAATTTCACGCGTATTCTGCTTCAAATGCTTACGCCGACGTACGCGTATGCCGAGAAGTAATAATAAAGGAAGCGTTACCAAATGTGTGTTCGCGTTCGTTTGGCATTCAAAGTGGCAGCCAAGCTTGACGCAAATGCCATTATACAAAGGTAAAACGCGACATGTGAGAGGCGAAGTTCATAAATATTAAACAAAAAAAACTAGCGGAACCAATCTCGGCGGGATGGCTTCCATTTGATCGCACGCGTCGCCTTTCACGCCGGTGGGACACATTTCTTCGAGTGTCTAGCTACCGTGAAAATTTCACCTCCAACTTTGCATAAGAGTAGTGTTATCTATATTTCATTCGATGTCGTTCGTGATGTGTAAAGACGCCTATTGCGTGAATCATAAATGGCAATCGTTTTCGTCGAGTTTCATTGAGTCTGGGTGAAGAGCGAATATCTGCGGGTTAGTTTTGGTATATTATGTCTTCGACGTGCCGATATTTTGTGTAGGAAATCGACTTGTTTATAGTTTTTTTTATGGACTATGGATTTTTTTTTATAGCGGGCCATGACATATTACAAAAAACAACGAGAATGAAAATGTAAAGCAAGAAATACACAAAGGAAGCAAAAGTGTGCGTATTTAATAATTATTCATATACGCAAATTTTGAAAATGATTTTATCGAATACTTATGAACATAGTAAATCTTTTCTTCACAATATATTGTTAAGTTAAAATACGACACGCTATGATGACGTTTGTCCGCTCATCGACTTTCGTATTAATTGATAACTACGTTGAAGGTGCTAATTGCTGTGAATAGTGACGTGCAGTAAAATTTATGGATGTATAATTTTACCACACAACTCGGCATTTGGTTATCAAAATTCGAAATTTTAAATAATGAAATCTAATACGATCGTCACTGATAGGATCGCTGTCCAGCACAACTTCTAACTCGCGTCATAGCACAATGCAAAAAAAGCACTTTCGAATTGACGATATATTAATAAACAATTTTATTATCGTTTTTTTAAAACTTGTTTTAACCAGCTACCCCTTGCAATACTAGTGATAAATCTAGAAACTTATAGATGCTACTGGCATTTGATTATAAAAATTTTTAACCGACTTCAAAAAACAAGGAGGTTCTCAATTCGACTCTTCGCTCGACTTCGACTCTCAATTCGCGATAACTCCGGTATTTGTGAACCGATTTTCATTTCATTTTGAAGAAAATCATTAATTTAGGAGCAATTACTTTAATGGTTGATTTTGCTATTTCTCCAATTCAAGGCGTTTTTCTCTCAATATACTTTGAGTAGTGAGAACCGATTTTTATTATCTCCAATGTCAAGTCCTGTATAGTGGCGAACTAGGGGATATTTCAATAAAACTTAGCAAATAGGCGTAATTCCACGTACTTTTAAGATCGGTTTTTTTAGTACTTTGTACTGAGATTATTCGATAATGAATTGAGACCTCGCTATTGTAATCTGTCAAAACGGCCATCATAGCATAGCCCGTATTGTAGGTGAACTTCGTCTTACGTAAAACGTAGTATATACGCCTCCAGAACTCTTTTCTACGTTTTATCCGGTAGAAAACCTCATATAGTTTTCATGATTCCTAAGAAAATGGTCTACGTTCCTTTTATTGCAATTCAATCCACAAAACACTTCAATCTAGCTATTTTCGTACATTCTCGAGCAATCCTAATACTAGCGAAGCTTTTGAAGTAGAGCACTCAGACTGTGTAAAGTTTGCAATTTTAAGTGTGTAAGTTGAGACAAAGGAATCTGACCTTTAAGGTGAGACAATAGGAGTTGAGTAGGGAGTTTTATAAGTTTGTAAGTGTACGTTCGCCGAGTGCTAAGTGGTAGCACGTGGCAGCCTCCCTCGGGAGAGGCGGGAATACACCGGCTTAGATGCATCTTGCGGGGAACCAACAGCCCCTGTTAATATTACGTGTATTACAATTAATTCACTTTAAAACAATGTTAACTGGAAGCTGTGTAGGTAAGTTTTAACAGAATGTTAGAGATGTATTTGAAGTGGAAAATTGTTCTGACACCTTGTTCGTTTTGATGGCAACGTCTGTAGAACTAAAGTTACGAAACTGACTTGAATTACTACTACTATTTAAAACGACTATTTAAAAAAATTCTATTTCATTTTAGCATCATAGTATTTGCACCACCAGAAAAAAGATACAAACACTAAAAGATAAAAACAAAATGTATTTTTAATTTATAATTATTTTTTAAATAATAATTGTTACTTTGTTCTCACGAATACCACCTGATTTAAACAATTTGATCTAATAGTTACTATCAACCGCTTTGGCAAGCGTGCTCATTGAAAATCTGAGTGTATAGTTACTGACATGGCAAATGTTAGAAAACCAGTTTGTTAACCATCGCACAGGTGTAATGACATTGTGGAGATTCTGTTCAAAGTAGATATTGTATTTAAACGTGAAATTGTTATCGAATCTATTTGAAAGATATTTGAGTTCCTAATATTTCAATGTTTCGATTTGGATTTATCGCATTTATTCACATTTGTAAGGTTTTGTATGATGCTAAGTGAAGGGACGAATTAGTCGTGGTGATATGCGATGGTATGCGACACGTCTATCTATAACTGTTCTAATGCCACTCAAGAGCTTTAAATTTCAACTGCCACTACGTCTGATAGCTAGAGGCATAAGTAGATAAGTTCCATGTGCCTGTAATTTCACCAGCAGCCTTACCCTTCAAATTGAAATGTTCACATTATTGCTAGGCGGCAGAAATAGGCAAGGTGGCAGTACTTCCCTAACTCTTTCACAAGGAGTTCTACTGATACGAAATCTGCACTGCTAAAGTTTGAAAACGTATATCGCACTGTTATTACTATAGTGTTGTAACTCAAAATATGTGAAATTTAATATTATATCATTACTGAACGTAAAATTTGATTCTCTACAAGTCAAAAATATATTGTTACAATATTATAAGAAATAATCAAAAGATATCCACTTAATTCAAAATGCCCTCACACTATATGTGAGCTAGTTCTGGCCAAAATAATCCTTATTCAAAAATATTAAATTATTTTCTCCATTTTATTTTCAAACATATTTGAGAAATTGTTTAAGTGTCTATAATAAACCATAACATACATAAATTTTCATGATTTTTTTCGGGAAGTGAGTAATTCGTATCTCATCGATTCTGAGAAAGTCCAGTTTTTGAGTTAATACTCAAACAGTGCGTATTAACAGTGCGATATTATTATCGTATAAATAAATGTATATAAGAATATTTATATTTTATTGTTGAACTAGTGAATCTACGTCGAAAGTAAAACGCCTGTGGAATACCTGAGTATTTTCATTTTCAACACAGTCAAGAAATCTTAGAAGAGCCACGTTTCGATACGAATCAACCGAGTTTCCCGGGGGAAGATGTGGCTAAAATGCATCTCGGCTCGGTGTGATGCATGAGATAAAGTAGAAAAGTGGAATTCGCTCCAGGGACCGCTCCATAATCATCTGCTTACATCGAATTTTGCTTCAGAGTTGTAAAGTTAGTGTTCACATGGCGTGATTAAATCAAAACTTATACGTGACTGTTGTAACAATTACACAGCCACTTTTCTGAATGTCAGATATAATAAACTGAGTAGATAATATGTAAAGATATGACATATGAGATATGATATGAGCTACAATAAAAATATCCAAAGCGTCATTTTTAATTACATATCTCGAATATCATTAACGAAGAAGAATAGTAACGTTTTATGTCTGTAATTACCCTTTATAGCAGCAATAGGTACACAACAACAAAATAAAAAGTAAAAATTATAACATTCACTTTGCGAAAGAAGATCACAAACACAGCTTGTAACAAAATAATCAACTTGTCTCATGATTCAACACGTCCATATTCCATCAAGACCTATTTAACAAAAATTAGATTTTTTTTTGTTCAAAGCTATTGTAATATATCATGTTCTATCCACATATACGAGTGTTTATTTGTCCCGTAGACGGTCCGTAGTTATTCATCCGATTACGATAAAACTTTCATTAGTTGTGCTCGCAAAACTTTCTGAAGTATTAGAACCATTTTCAAATATCAAGTGGGCCAGTTGTTTTAACAAATGTGTCCACAGCCAAAAGGCTGTATTTTTACAAGTGCACTTCTCCCTTATGCGATTTTCTTTTGTTTCAATAAACGTGTCTAAACAATATACCGTAAAGGTTCATTATTTAATGGGAATCATAAAGGTATATTGAATTGTTTAATTTAATTAGTTTAATTTAATTTATTATTTTGTAATTGTGATCATATAAGATATAGCATTAAAAGGTTGCATTTTGTACAATGTAGAAATAATCCTCATCGCTTATAATTTCTTGATAATAATATCAATTACAATATTATGTGCGTTTTTTTATATAATATCAAGTGACGGGGCGAAGAAGTCATGCGCCTGATTGTAAGCTACACGCCTGTTCATAACAGTTGCAGTGCCACTCAAAGCTTTAAATCGCAACGATCTGAGGAACACTGCCACTGCACCCGTCACCCTGAGACATATGTTGACAAGTCCCATGTACCTGTAATTACACCAGCACCCTTACCCTTCTAAACCAGAACACAGTAATGCTAACATTACTGCTTGGCGGCAGAAATAGGTAAGGTGGCAATACAACTCTGGACAAACTTTTTCACAAGGAGCTCTCTGCTACTGCTGCGTGTATGGTAAAGACGGTGGTACCCCATGTAAGAGTAATCGCGTCTCAATTGACAGGTCGACTATTCGAATCTCTAACGGCGGCATCATAGTAATATAGACGTCCAGCAAACTACGGGCTTAGCACTGTGTGTTTCTCTACCAGCGAATACGCGTGTAAGGTCCACAACTTTTGGAAAACGTGTGAAGTTCTCAATCCATACGTGACCAATGTGACTAACTTTTTGACCTAAAACCTCGTATGGCGAACTAAGTCAACATTATTTAGTTAGTACATTTTAACCTATCGAGTTCTTAAGTTTTCGCGATTGTTACACATAGGAAATGAAACTATTACACGATAGTTACAAAAGTTTTTAATTAAATACCCTATTTTTAAATTTTTTCAAAGAAGTTTCCAATTTACGCTCTATAATGTTTTACATATTATTTTATTTTATCAATATATATTATTTATTAATAACATTTTATTGTATAATTTATAAATGGTAATTAGAATAAATTAAAACATATTACTTAGTACTGCAGTCTTATGTCTGCCTGGGATTTTTCATCAGAGGAAATACATGATGTCAAAGGTGTCAAGGTGGTACGGAAAAACAAACCATCTCCCCTGTTGAAATTAGTACGTTTCTTAATTTCAATGGCCTCTCGCAGCATCCTGGGTAGAAACATAAGTTTGTTTGTAATTAAGGTCCGAAAAAAATAGTTTCTCTTCCTACATATTAATCTACATAAATGTTCTACAAAGTATATCAATTTACCGACACTGATACTGGGAACTTTACAACCTGACTACTATGTATATTAGACACATGTCATTTACTATTTTTGCTTTATTTATTACTATAGGTTTTAATAACTGTAGGGATTTTGATTTTATGTGTTGTATTTTTTCTTTTTGATTTTTTTATTGTCTTTTTTTAGAAGGCAGTCGCGAGTTATATTTGATGTTGAAAATGAAATGCGTATATACTTCTTTTTAATAAAAATAACTTCTTTATTTATTTAAATACACCATGCACATACATAGATAATCTTACATTGTCGCATAAATTTGAATACTGTAGGTACTAGAGTCGCGATTCTTGACATTTTTTTTGCATTTTTAACACTCGAGACTAATGTTTTCAATACCGGAAACATTGAGATTTGAGACTTATGTCGCTCAGTGAAATGTTATTATAAATCTACTAAACCAACAGTCGATATTAATCTGCTTACATGGAAACGGCAACATTTTAGAGTGAACATTAGCGTAAACCGTGACGATTGAAGAACGACAGTAACAAAATCAAGTCATATCTATCTGAAACTACATTAAACACCCTTTGTTTCTTTTGTGCCCATTAAACAAACATCATGTTTTTATTGATATTTGTTTTACAAGCATATTGATATTTGTTTTACAAACATATTGATATTTGTTTTTCAAACTTTTGTAATACAAATAAAATAATAATAATGAAAAATTGATATGTGAACATTTTTAAAATTTATATAATTACTAAAACTTAACCTTTCCCAGAAGTCTTTTTAATTTTTTGTACCCATTTATTATCCTTGTAGGTTCAGGTATAATAACACTTACTAAATACGAATTCGCTGTTGTTACACTCTCAGTTTATTATTATTTTTAAATTTTTCTCCTGTACTTTATTCTGCAAATCCCGCCACCTGTTTTTCGTCTGTTACTTTTTGTATTTATTATTACTCATACAACACGCATTTTGTATTATATTGTATCATTGTTCAGTAATAACATTACTAATGAACGAAACGTTGTTTAACCTTCTTTAACATCAAACCAAAAAGTAATAAACCGTTTCGTTCACACAAATCAAATATTTCTAGTACAGTTCTTTATGTTCTTTTCATAGTCATAATGTCACAAAAGCCTATGAAACTGTTCTGTCTCCCATACATTTCATACTAAGGGAACCACATTCAGTCCCAAACACAATACGATCAATAATTCCATTGGTATCAACAACAAAGGCTTCTTAAGACCGAATGGCTATAAATCGAAACTACGAATAGATCGTCAATGGAGCATTAAGGAGCTGGCGCTCTCACAATATACATTAGGAGTGTGTTTTAGCAAATCACTTCCTAGGACGGAGCCCCAAAAGAGGGATGGATAAAAAAATAGTGAGTGCGGGAAATGACATAGTGGAAACTAGAAAGCCATTGACGAGCTCCTTAGGCAAGGTAAATAGAGCAGCAACAATTGAAAAGTCATCCATTCTGAGGTAATTGAGTGCAGGTGCTGTGACGCGGCGAACAATGTGACACTCGAACAAATATGCCGACAGTTGTAATTATGATGCTTGAGCTTTACATCATTTAATAACGATGAATTACTTTGTAAATTTATATTTTATTCAGGGTTCGAAGTAATAATTCATTGATAAATATGATACTTGGTAATTGATCTTAATATTCATAAAATTAATTGTAATGGCATGTGTTTGTATCCGAGAGGTAACAATACGTGTCAAATGTCAATCTCAAAACTTCTTCGATTTTTCTTCGGGTTCATTTAATTTTCTCACTGTTTTTCATTGTCAGTCAAAAATTAAAGACACAAAACTATCAATCAGCATTGCTAAGATTCGGATATATATATAGGATAATTATCAGATAGTTATCATAATAGTAGTCAAAGAAAATAAATATTTTGATCGTTTTGCACCCTGATTTTATTCAACAAATATTTTGATTCGACATTTTTCTATATTCCACATTTATCTTGTAATGAATGAGAGATATGAAACAGATAGAATTCATATAAGTTTAATTTTTAAAACGTCAGTTATTTCAGCAAATCTAATTTGTCTTACGGTAATATTTATTTGCGATAACATAAATTTTGTGTAAATCCACGAGATACCCTATATCATACGAGAATAGAATGAAAATACCAACGAAAACTGAATACAAAATGGTTGCTTTATAACAAATTGTAGCTTATTCTTCATGCTCATTCTCATTAAAACCCAGAGCGTTCCACTTCACCAACAAATGTCTACTCGACCATAACTTGTAATTAGGTAAAATTTCTTGCTTAATCCGAGCAAAGTGCAAACGAGAAACTCACAGGTGGTTGTGAATACGAATTACTGTCTCTACTAAACAGGCGGATGAGTCAGGTCTCTGTTGTTACGCGTACACTTTGGAATAACTTTGGCTTTGATGTAAACCGCTTGCCTACATTGAAAACGCAGGCACGGCTGCTGGCAAGGCGCAGCAAAATCAAACACCTCCAGCGAGAATAGAATCGCGCTGATACACTGTGAGTGTGAACAAACGGGTGCGGTGTAATCGCGCCTTAGACGTAGCCCGCTCCGCAACAAGCACTCGTGCCCATGCCTTCATTGTATATAAGATATATACATTTACACGTCCCACTGCTAACGGCTGCTGAGGGTTTAGGGCCATAGTCCGCTATGCTGGTCCAATACAGGTTGAGTACGTCACACGTTTACCGAGGGTTGTGAACCGTCTTCGACGTGCAGGATTCGTCACGATGTATTCTTTCACCGAAAAGCTCATGGTAAATTTCAAATTAAACTTCGCACATACATTTTGAGAATCTCAAAGGTACGAGGCCGGATTTTAACTCACCGCCTCTGCATGAGAAGCCATAGGTCAAACCGTTAAGTTACCACGGCTTTTTTAGATTTAGAATAATATCGAGTTCTTAGGTTTTCGCGATTGTTACACATAGGAAATGAAACTATTTTTCCGGATTTAAATCGCGTATATTTGTTTTTTCAAACAAAGGTTTGTTCAAAATCTCAAAGGTACGAGCCCGGATTTGAACTCACCGCCTCTGCTTGAGAAGCGATAGGTCAAACCATTAAGTTACCACGGCTTTTTAGATTTAGAATAATATCGAATTCTTAGGTTTTCGCGATTGTTACACATAGGAAATGAAACTATTTTTCCGGATTTAAATCACGTATATTTGTTTTTTCAAACAAAGGTTTGTTTTTGTGAAACTATTTTTCCGGATTTAAATCCGGAAAAATAGTTTCACTTCATATTAGAATAATATACTTTACATTTAAATAAATAAATACGTCTATTCTCAAAGAATAATAATGTATTGTAATGCCTAATAAGGTGACAGACACCCACACCACTTGGCTGTTCTCAAAGTAGGTAATAGCCTGTACTATGAATATCAGAACAACGGAATTTATTTTGGGGAACTACCCAGAACACCCAGAAACATTTTAGGAAAAGTTTATTTCCAAAATTGGTCCTATCGCGAATCAAACCCGGGACCTCCACATCCAGCGCCCACAGAGCAAACTGTTGGTCACCGAGGTCGTCAAAATTCAGAAGAGTTGTTCGTTTTGCCTATGTACAGTAAAATTACTAAATAAATTTTAATAACATCAACCTGATGCAGATTATTATACTTCCATTTAAGAAAGGTTACTGTTTATAATAATAATAATCTATTTTCATCTAGCTAAAAGTAATAACTGCGTTTATGTTACAGTTTGCGGTGTCTTGTTTTCGGGTGATTGCCAGCTAGTCACTTAAAGGGTACCATTGTTGCGTTTACGAGGTTTTAAAACAATGTTTGCAGCTTAAATGACACGCATGTCCTTTATTAAGTGGCGGCATTAAATTCTACGTACTAAAGTAATTACACGCAACTGTCGCGGCAAGTTTTCCTCTAAAACAAAACTAGAGTCCCTCTGTCACATTAACACGAATACTTAAGCGCGTTATTCGCGCTTGTTTTGGTTATATTAAAGGATGCCTGGCATAATTATCACAAAGCGACTTACAACGCACCCATTTATTAACCATCTTAATTACTAAGGCCATGTTAATTACACCGGGTAAAACTTAGCGCCTAAAGAGCGCTATCCCGTTAATTTAGTATTAGAAGTCGGTTTTTGAAATCCCTTATGGCATCCGTCTGTGAGATATCACAAAAGTTTCTTTGCATGATTTCAAACCGTCGTTAATGGCCGCCCTTAACTTTCTCTTAATAAAATTATGGAAAAATTCCTTTGACTCCTTGGAACAATTACTTTTATTTATGGCCTCTAATAATTTACTGTCACGCTGAATAAAGCAGTGTCAAATTATGGGACGAAACATTTTTATTTCTTAGTAAATATTACGCCAACACGTAGACATATTTAGCTGGCGTTCCTTTATGATGAATCTTTTATATCTTTCATCTTTACAACAAACGGATGCACACAATGTATCTGTTTGTATTACTTTATCGAACACATCACACATCTATATCGGGCACATCTTTGCCAAGCACCGTATAAGCAAACATCTTTCGAATCTTTGTGCATTTTCGTATTATTAAATAACGATATAAAAGTGGAAATTTAGTGAATTTATATATCTCAAGTAAAAGACCTCATAAGTGTTTGTGATATTTATTATTAATTATTGGTGAAATATAATATAATAATAAATAATATATAATGCAAAGAAATAATCACCTGATTTGTGCGTGACCGACACACGCTTGCGGAGTGTTCCTAATTTCGCCGTTATTACTATCGGTGGACGGGTTATAACTGCCTACACTTAACCGCTAGCCGGTTTGCCGTCACCGTGTCAAAGATTAAGTAACGTATCGAGTATCAATTTGTGCCTATTATTTGTGTGTCTCTCGGAGGAATCTAGGGAATTTGGCTTAAACGAAAATGTCGCTTCAATGGGGATGCTGTGAAAGCGTATCTTCCGGCGAAAATGAGATAGACTATGCTATTTGCTCGTCTTGCAATAAAGCGTACCATTTTGATTGTTTACATATCTCCGCGGACGTACAGAGCCTCTGGAAGTGCCAGAATTGTGTTCGCCGTAAAACACGTAATAATGAGGGCACTCCCATACGTTGCGTTGCAGAATTTTCTAAACAAGATAGCTCTACGGGGAATCCAACCAACACCAAACGATCAAGCAAGCGCCCTGCTCTACAGTCGCCGCCTCAAGATGTAGCTCAATCTCTGACGCGAGAAGATGTGTCAGAGATAGTAAGAGAAGTGATAAAGTCCGAGATGAAGGCAGCTACGGTCGAGCTTGGATCAGTTCTGCCGAACTTGTTCAGTCAGGAAATCAAAGCCTTCAAAGATGGTATAAGGGAGGTCAAGAATTCTATGGATTTTATTAATTCTGAATACGAAGACTTCAAAAGGGAGCATCGTCAGACGGCTGAGAACTTAAAATGCCTGGTCACGGAATGTATCTCGATGCGCTCTACTATCAGTGAGCTCAACAATCGCATAAATATGTTAGAACAACAGAGCAGATCTAATAATATCGAATTGCAATGCGTACCTGAGAGTAAAACGAAAAATATAGTTTCACTGATGATGAATATGAGTGGTTTCCTCAAATGTGAGCTTAAAGCAGAAAATATTATATATGATGCAAGACTCCCCAAAGCAAACCGGACCAGTCCTCGACCAAGATCAATTTTATCCAACTCAGCTCTGTAAAAATACGCGACAGTCTTCTTGCTGCGGCAATAAATTATAATAAAGCTAATCCTGCGGACAAATTGAACACGAATCATATGGGTATATCTGGTGATAGACATCCTATATATATTTCGGAGCATTTGTTACCTGCTAATAAATCGCTACACGCTGCCACTAGAACTAAGGCTAAAGAGTGCAATTTTAAGTATGTATGGGTCAGGGGGGGTAAAATTTTTGTGCGTAAGAATGAAACCTTTAACTATATTATAATCAGGGATTTAACTCCCTTGGACAAGTTAGTAAAATAAGTTTGTCATATTTTATATAAATTCTTTATTTATATATATCATATTTTTTATGTTGAAATTCTCGTCTTTAAATGTTTATTACCAGAATCGTAGTGGTTAAAGTTTAAGTTAATCAAAAACGGATGTTTTCTACTGTAACCTTACGTGTTCTACTTATGACGTAATAATACTAACAGAAACTTGGTTAAACCGCATTGTGGCAACGACAGAAATATTCGATAACAGATATAATATATACCGCAGGGACATAGAAACATCAGGTATTAATCATTTTAAAGACGGGGAAGGTGTGCTTATTGCAACTTCAAATCAATACAGTTCACATAGGGTTAAGGAATGGGAAAGTCAATGTGAAGATCTTTGGGTTACCCTGACTGTGCCAAGCAATGCCACCAAATTACAATTAGCAATGTGTGCTGTATATTTACCTCCTCCTGTAAACAAATCTAGAATGGAACTCTTTGTAGAAAATTGTAGTAGAGTGTCTGAATTTCAGGATTACTTTACATGGTTTGTTGGTAACTTCAATTTAGGTACAATAGATTTGGAGAATGTAAACAGTAACTCCTATAAACTGTCTCCAGTATGCCTATATATATGCAGTATAACTTTTTACGATTTTACTTTAGTAAGCAATTTAAACCGATTTAATTTTTATAATAATAGAATGGGTAGAACACTTGACCTGGTACTCACAGATTTTAGAGTTTGCAAAGTGAGTGTTTCACAATATTCTATGTTTAACTTGGATCCTTTGCATCCAGCCTTGATCTTCCAGCTATCATTTTTGGCCGACAAAACGCTTAGACCTAATAATAGCGCAGTAAGGTTACATTTTTACAAAGCCGATTTTGACGTCATAAATAATGCGCTAGCCGAAATTGATTGGTGTAGGTTGTTTTTGGATGTAAATGATGTCAATAAGATGCTGGATATTTTCTACTGTGAGGTCAAGCGAGTAATCACTAAATTTTTACCGTTTATCAGGGCTAAGAATTGTAAATTCCCTTACTGGTTCTCTAGACCATTAATTAGAGCGTTAGCTGAAAAAAATAAGACTAGGTGTAGATTCAAGACATATAAGAATCCTATGGATGAAGAAGATGAAGTTGAACATTTTAACTAAACGTTGTCGAAGACTTGCTTCTGGCTGTTATAATAACTATGTCAAACGTGTTGAGCAGTCCATTCGTTTCAATCTTAAATTTTTTTTGTCTTACGTAAAGGCAAAGAGAGGAGGCACAAGTTCATATCCTAGTATTTTATCGTCTAACAGTGGTAGTGACATGTGTAATATGTTTGCAACGTATTTTTCGTCAGTATACGAACCTCCTGATCAACACGCGTATGATATACCAGACCATTTGAAATGCATGTCATCCTCCAGTGATAACCTTTCTACTTTAACTTTATCACAAAATAGTGTCCTTCAGAGGTTGTGAACTTTGGATGTGACAAAGGGAGCAGGATTCGATGATATACCTTCTTTTTTCTTCGTAACTGTGCAGTAAAATTAGCTGGTCCAGTCACTTCTATATTTAATATATCGTTAAGGTTAGGTCATTTTCCTGAGCAGTGGAAAATTGCTCGTGTTATACCTATTCCCAAGTCCGGAAGCGTGGAACTTATAAATTATAGACCTATCTCCATTTTAGCAACATTGGCAAAAGTCTTTGAACCCTTGGTTTGTCCTATTTAGCAAGCATATTTTAGTAAATATTTAAGTGAGCACCAACATGGCTTTATTAAAGAACGATCGACAATAACGAATTTAGTTGCATTTACGGAAATGATATTTACATCTATTGATTCTCACCATCAAGCCGATGTCATATATATGGATCTTAGTAAGGCCTTCGACAAGGTACCATATAATATACTATGTAAAAATTTTATGGTGGTTTTTTTATGGTATAGAGTTGAACGTTGCAAAGTGTACCCACATTAAATTTACTAGAAATCTTTCACCTATCTCCACTAATTACTACATAACAGGGACACTTCTGGTTGAGTCTGATATGGTTAGAGATCTCGGTGTGATATTTGACAAAAAATTCACTTTCGTACCTCATATTGATAAAACCATAAAAAGTGGTTTCTTACTCAGAACCTGTACAGTGTTTAAGAGTTCAAAAACAAAGTTAATACTTTATAACACCTTAGTCCGTAGTATTCTGGAATACTGTACCACTGTGTGGCGTCCAAATTTCGCCACTCACTCACAGAGATTGGAGAGGATACAGAAGAGGTTTGTGAATCATTTGGCGTTCTACACTGAACAACCTAAAATACTTCGTTCACATAAATCTAGACTCACAAAGTTCCAAATGCTGTCGTTGGAGAAGCGACAGGACATTTTAGATATGATGTTTTTATATAAATTAGTAAATAATCAAATTAAATTCAGTTCAGTTCTGAACCTTATATTATTTAATGTTCCCCGCAGACTACCTAGATTTTACATCAAGCTTTGCAAGCCTTTTCGCAGGACTGCTTTAGGCGCGAATTCTCCCATTGCTAGGCTTTGCCAGTTGTACAATGATCAATCACTACGCAACGATTGATTTACACTACTTCTCTGGAGTAAGAACCAAGCGCGAAATGTCGTCACCTTCCTAAAACTTAGTCACCTAATTTCTTTTATAAGCTTTCACTTAGTCTTAAGACATTAACACTATTTTTATTTGTTTTTGTAAGTGATTTATATAGTTAAATTAATGTTTACACTTTTCTTTTTGTAAGTTTCTTTTTACTCTGTAATAATTTATTGTGCATATAGTGTCGGTCTATAATAGATTGTGCACTTAGTTTTAAGTTTTTTTTGCATGTATGTTTTCTGATATTATGTATGGTGTATCAATTGTTGATTGACCAAATAATTTAAAAAAAAAACACACTTTTGTTACTTGGTCTAATAAAGATATGGAAATCATGCATTTAATCCACCACTGTAGTAAGAGCTACAAGATGTTAGAATTACAGTCCAATGTATCATGAAATATAATTTGTCCATAACACCGAACAACTGTAACGGGAATTATTTCAAAATATGGTTATTTTATCGACTTTTTTATCTTACATACAACACTGTCGTCTTTTTTATTTTCAGTAAGGTTTTCAGAATACAGGGGCACATTAGTCAAAATATTTATACTGATGTAACAAAAGAAGCTTAAAACACGAATAATGGCCACCGGTACGCAGCGGACGCCGCAAAAAGCTTACGGCTCATGGCGTGACTCACTCCTATTTGGTGCGTCATTACTCAGCTGCGGTTGGCGAGGTAATGAGATGGTCTCTGTGCTCTGCTGCCGGTTTACTATGTAGACGAATCATTCGAAAAGCAATACCATATTTTTGCATTCCTGGTAGTTTTATCAGATATAATCTACAAATCAGGGCTAAGGTAATGTTTTCAAATTGTGCTTTTAAATGTGAATTTAAAATCTTTGTTGCTATAAAAATATCTAGTAACTACAGGTTATTTTTTGACTGAACGTCGTCTTTGTTGCCTTTTGATTATCCTTTTTATTTTTTGAACTGTTTTTATTGGACCCAGTAAATGAGTTTTATTAACGGTGAAACATTTTTGTAAGTTCATTTTTAATTTTTTTGTTTTTTGTGGTTTGATAAAAGTGTATGTCACAGGTATAACCATTTTCCTTGCTTATATATTTATTGATTTGCTCTATATAAATTCTTCTGGTTATGGTTGAAAATAATGATAGGTTTGCTTTGTTACATTGATTAGCACAAATTATTAACAAACACCTGATAAGTGGTGAAATTTCAGGCACATAGGATTTGTCAACTTGTGTTTCAAGGTGACGGGCGCAGTGGCAGTGCTCTTCAGATTTTTATGATTTAAAGCGCTGAGTGGTACTGCAACTGTATGGACAGGCATGTCACTTCCCCAGGTGGGTCACTTGTTCGTCCCGTAACTTGGTCTCATAAATAAAAGTTACCATTATGGCGCTACGTAACTTTACAACCTCCACAGAGGGCGCTTTTAGTTAGCGAGAAATGCGGTAGTACGACGTGACGCTGTACTCCTGCACGTGGTTATAGGTACAACGGCTCACAATTGCAATCAGTCTAATATGTTGAACCGTAGGTCCATCTCATTATCATGTGCGACCGCAGGAGAATGATGGCGCGGCGCGAGAGTGCCCGTTTTGTTTGTGGTCGATTTAACGCTGAGGACAAATTGCGTGTTTGCCGCCGCAACCAGGAGATCATTCCACTACTGAGAGGTATAAATCGACTGATTACTTTTGCACAATTTGGAACATAAAGTAAATTGTTTGGCGCGCATCAATTGATACGTGCATTGTTTAATTTGCTTCGTGGCTGTGAATGATGGCTCTTTATTTACGTTCAACTCTGAGTTTTGATGATTCTTCCATTTATTTTTTCAGTGACATATTGTCAATTTGGAAGTAAATGTATATCTGTTTAATGATTTCGTTTTAACTATGGCAATATCTCAATGGTATAAACTAAATAGACAGTTTCGAAATTATTTAACGTACATTTCTTAAATGCGCTGCTTTATATACTTCATATTTAGCAATAAAGTGTTCTAGATTGTTTTCTAACAGTACCACGAAGTAGATTTTATTTTAACGTTCTGGATATCATTACGAAACAACCGTAAATTACTGACTTTTTTAAAGAATCACTTCTTGTAAATTTTTTTTTATAACATCTTGTGACGGTACGAGCAAGTAGTGCGCCTGATGGTAAGCTACACGCCTGTCCTTAACGTTACAGTGCCACTCAGAGCTTTAAATTGCAAAGATCTGAGACATAAGTTGACTAGTTGCCCGTAATTTCACCAGCACCCTTACTCTTGAAAACCGGAACACAGTAATGCTGACACTACTGCTTGACGGCAGAAATAGGTAAGGTGGCAGTACTACCCTGGACGAAGTCTTTCACAAGGAGATCAACTGCTACAAAAACTGGGGTACATTCCTACATCTATATTTTCAAATAGTACTATAACGTTAGAACTGAGATAAAAAAACAAGTAAGATTCCTGTATCTATGGTAAGAACTCTTTAAGTTCATATTTGTTTCCTTGTCGAAAACGGACTAACTCTTGGTTTCATCCTCTTAACAAGAAAGTAATCTGTCGACCTCCATCGCGATAACGGGATTTTTATGTAACAAACTCGAGTCGCGCCTACCCTCACCTAGCCCGAGGCTCTTTTAAGAAATTCTCTCGCTGTCAGATTCTACTAAGGATTCAGCGTAATATACATTTTGCTGTGTTGGAATTACAGCTGTATTCTCATGCAACATAAAATCGGCATAAAGGCGACGCCCATGAAAATTCTCGGATGGAAACCTATAGCCTTTATTTAGTTGGCTCCAATGTAACAATCCACTGAAAGTTTTACTGTCGACAGTTCCAGCTCCGTCGTTTCATAAGCGAAGCACCCGTAAAGTGTAACAGGGTATAACGCAATGCACCCCACCCGGCAAGACAAATTCGTATTCCATGAGACACGAAACACGTCCCCAAACAAACTTGCAGGCGTTTACAAAATTGAGAAACATTTTTTGCCAGCGTTTCATCCACTATTGGTTTACTTGCGAACAAAGTACGATGTCGACCTCAAAATGTACCCGCGCCAGAAGCTAAATGGTTATTTTTACTCGTTGTTTATATAAATTTCATGACACTGGCTTTGCTTAGGTCATTCATTTCAAGCACATGGACAAGTCTAGACAGCTGACTAACGTGAGCACTTAACTTTTCACTTGTCTCCTGAAGTTTTAGGAGACCTATGAATTAGTATAACATCAGCTGCATGTTACTTACTTATATGAGTATTTCATAGAGACGTTGACATTGTTGTATTTAACTGCATAATATTGTTAAACCACACGAAAATTATGTACAAGTATAGCATATAAGGCGGGCGTACAACACGTATGCCACTAAATTTTAGTTAAAGTCGTTCCGGCAACAGGTGCTCGGGATGTGCCCGGTGGAGACTCGTAATTATCATCACTCTACTACACACTGTCTATTATATAAGTACAGAACGAGAGGAAGCTATTCAGATTACTAGAGGTTGAAAGGGATGGCTAGAATTGAAATCGATAAAGGATGGTTAAGCTGAGATATGAATACTACTAATAGTCTTCGAAAATACTTACAATGGGTTTTTTTTGGATTGTCATAATTGGGTGGTTACTATTACGTATATGCGGTGGTACCTAATTACTATTAACAACATTTTCGTCACCCAGCCAAAGCATGAAATTTGTCGGTACTGTAAATAGCACTCCAGATCGAGCATCAAATATTAACTGCTCCGCCCGAATATGTTTCGGCAATACGCATGGATCATTAATCCAATAACCGCAGAATATTAATGCCCAATTTTAAATGGACATTTTAAAACAATTTTAATTAACTATTTTATAGCTTAAATTTAAATGACAGCTTGGATTTTAAATACCTTTTGATCACTGCCCTACCACAAATAGCTGCGTTTTCATTAAATACTGTTTTTTAACAAAATACACATATACTATATTGTATATTCCTGCGAACGCTCACAAAAGGTGAGATTGTTCCCAAGCGTGAAGATATCAATTTTTTTATGATACCAAGTGAAGAGACGAATAAGTCGTGTCTCTGGTGGCAAGTGACTCGCCCGTCCACGACAATTGTAGGGCCAATCAGTGCTTTAAATCACAAAAACCCGAGAGACATCACCACCGCGCCCATCACTCCGAGACACAAGTTGACAAGTCTCATATGCCTGTTTTATCACCAGCACTCTTACCCTTCAAAACTGGAACGCAGCAATGCACACATTACTGCTTAGCGCCAGAAACAGATAACATGGCAGTACTACCCTGTAGGAACAGTTTCGGAAGGAGCTCTACTGACACTCTATGGTTATTCACGGCTAGATGAATTGGCGGCATTTTACCTACTCTTGCAAATTAGTTGCAAAACTTGCATCGTATGAGAATCGTTTGGAACATTTTAAGATGGCTACACTAGAAACCCGTAGAAAAGTGATTGATTTGACCTTTATCAAAAGAATTGTCTCAGGCATTATTGATTGCCCTGGTCTGCTCTCTTAAACAGACTTCCTTATTCCGCGACAATTGCCTAGGTCTGGTTGTAATAGGCTCTTGCATAGACCAAGATGTCGCACAAATTCGAGGCTACATTGTTTCTTATCACGAGCAATGATACTGTATGAGGAGTATCAGAGTGAAATTCATCTAAATTGTGCTTCCATTTCTATAATAAAGAAAGTGATGTGATAAGTTTGTATTTAAGTTTATAATGATTGTACTTTTGTATCGTCATGCCTAACCAAATATTATTGTATTTCTTTTAGTGCATGCTGTGCACTTTAAGTAATGGGACACTTAGTTTAAAACTATAGTGTCTGTATACCTGCATAATTATAGTGTACCCATTGTTGTGAGAGCCTGATTAAATAAATAAATAGATGTATATTGCGTTTCGTTATATAAAAGAGTTTTAATAAATCTGCATGGTTTAAGTACTATTAAGGACGTGTATATTCCACGGATGCAAGTTTCCAATCGACTAACGCCGCGTCGAAAATGTTGTGGCGTCGACATCACTACATTTACACATTTTGCGCACTTGTCAATTAAATGTCACGTGCGATTCGTTGTGAATTAACCCAGTTGGTTGCGAATATCAGCCGGCCGAATGGAAATTTGCATAAAAAACACATATACCTACTGAACCCGACAATAGCGCAGATGTGTTTCATTTTAGTGCGGCGATGTTTGGATATCCGCGATAGTCATGATTTGGATAGCTTTTTGTTAGAATGTAGAATTATAGCCTCGTTTTCATGACAGGGCAACGCGGCGTAGATTTATTCGACGGTTTTCGAAATCGAACACAATGTTGTCTAAACACTGGACGATTGTGGGATGATAGATTGAAAAAACTACCTACTTATTTTGATTATTATTTATTTTATTTAAACTTACATTTTTAGGCATACGGCAATTAAATGATTCATCAAATCCATGGTTGGAAAATAAATACTGCGAACCCTCTGAATTGTAAGCTGTAAAAAAGTATTCCTTTGTTTTTTATTTTCCCTTCCAAGTACATAAACAATTGTGTTGGTATGTAAGTATTTTATCAGCGCCGCTAACCATTAAGCCTTCAAGTTTTTGATGGGGCCGACCGAAGCGTCCATAAATCGGAGGAGGCTGTGCACGCAACGAATGTGTGCGGCGCGCAGATTTATACGTTTGTCTTACCTTACGTCCAGTAGCAGACAAAAATATTACTGCCCATGGTAAATAGTCGCCTACGAACGATACTTTGAACAAATAACAACAGAAAAAGCAATAGTTGCCTAACGTATAAACGATGAATCATTGGAGAAAACAAAATTATTTCGAAAATTTAAGCACATAAACTCACTCGCTGTTTGAATAGTAAAGATCCAAGTTCTTTAGAGAAAGTTTGATTAGTACTGGACGTAGCACTTTGTGAAAAAGGCCCTTGGAGTATTTAAAAATCACCGCATTGGCGAGATTGTGATGTATCAATCGAGAATTAATTTAAACTTTGCAGGCCAAAGCGAGCAGCACACGGCCCTAAGGGACCAAACGGACATGAAATCGAAGAGAATGTTATAATTGACTCACAACACGCGAACAGCAATCCAAGCGACCTTCACAAAATGCTCAAATATCAACTCTACTAAATCGGCCTACCGATCAAATTGGATTGCAACACCGCGCACTTTGAATTTCATTTTCGCTCGGACACAACTAAGCTGGTGTCGTGGATAGTCTAACACTCACTTAGTAGGTGCTTCACAAAAGTAATTTGCGTAGCTGGTGGCCGATCATTTATATCTTGCCGCATTTACATATTTAATTAACGTTTTGCCATATTATTATCCTGGGTGCAAAACATGTTTTGTTTCAACAGGCTACTGGTAAGTGGATTTATTGGCAGTAGAACGAGAAGTCGCTCGTATGTTTGCGATAATGGTTTTGTAAATTAAACCCGTTATGCGACGTGGTTTTACGTTATTGTTATAGCGTTTGTTACGCGTCCTCGTTAATTTAGCGCTTTCTCTTTTTGTTTTCATTAACAATGACACGTTAATAACGAAGTTAGTGTCATTAAAGCTGTGATAAATTTTATGCGACCGTTTAGTGTTTAACCCTCGGAACCAACAACAGACTTGCTTGGTAGTTAGTGCGTAGTAGTAGTCAGGTTTCATGTCGGCCAGACGTCGCTACCCCCATAGAGGTTGCCGGTATCCGTCGGTAGTGACAGCCCCGCACCTCCATGGGCTTTTCTGCTCAACCCCAACACTATAGAGTGCTAAATTAAAAACGTCAATCAGACTGTAGCTTTCACTGATAAATCGTCGGTCCCATTATTCGTAGCTATTAATTGCATTGCCTTAATTGTGTTCATTCGTTCACGTTTCATTGTAAGAAAATTAATGAAGTAACCATTTTAATTCCATTGTAAGGTTGATGTACTGTTAATGACCTGAAACCTAAATACCTAAATAAAGAGTAATTTAAATATTTCACAAATGCGAATTACAAATCTTTTGTTTATGGAAATACTATTCTCACCTCACTAGCTCGGAGAGGTTTTCTTTCTCATTAGAAATCTGCGCGTAAAAGCGTTTTTGGAAATCGAACTTGACGATGGACTGTGGTGGTGGTGTTTTGCATCTTGTGCCTTGAAACCCTCGCTATTTTTCAATCTTAGCTTCCTTCGCTTGCTCAGGTTTCAATACAAACACTCGCGTCAAACAAAAACTTTGCAGCCTTGCATAACATATAACTATTTTTTGGATCGAATTATTTTTTTATGATACCAAATCACAATCACAAAAGACAAACAAATCGTGCGCTAAGAGTTAAGCGAAATGCATAACATTTGCAGTGCTACTCAGAGCTTTAAATCGCAAGGATCTGAGGGGCACTGCCACTGTGCCCGACACCCTGAGACATAAGTTGACAAGTCTTTTTTTGAAGTCTGCCTTATAAAGTTTAAATAAATACGGCCACTACGTCCGTGATCTCTGAAACATAAGATGACAGTCCCTTGTGGTTGTAATTTCACCAGCACCCTTTTACTGTTCAAAACTGGAAAAAAAAAGAAAAAAAAATGCATTACTGCTTGGCGACAAATATAGATAAGGTTGCAGTGCTTTCCTGGACGAACTCATTCACAAGGGACTCTACTGCTACTTAATATTATAGACAAGTTACATTGGCAAATATTGTTTCGGCAATAGATAACCCAAGGCTTACAAAGTTATTAAGAGGAATTTTTTAACAAAAAATTCTTCAAAGTACTTTTTATTATGAGTATTTGAGTAATAAAAATTAACATTTGCGTTGTAAAATATCCTTGTAATCATTCTAACAATAGCCCGAGGTTGTTTTCATGTCCGCAAAGGCCCTCGATTAATTTCGTCTTTAATAAAAAAATGTGTAAAAATTTACTTACAAGCTACCCTATTCAGGAAAAGGATGGAATTTAGAAAATAAAACTGGGCAAATGCTTTACATTTATTAGGGCTAGAAAATTTTGGGTTATATTAAAAAAGCAGTCTATTATTTTGCCACGTTCATTTGAGGTATTTTGTATACATTTTTAATATCATAACACGAGTTTGTGACATCTACATAACACGATGAGATAACAAGATTCACAAGAAATAATGCAGTAGAAATTGAGAGTTGTTCCATGAAAAAGACGCTAAGTGCGTAATCCAACTAATTATTTGAATTTAAACTGCATCGTAATTGCAAATTAGAAAAAGAATGCTGTCGAAAAGCAGTTTGAATAGGCGCATTCCAAATTTTTTTAACTTTATATACCATTTATACTTTTTTATGACACCAAGAGACGGAATGAAGAAGTCGTGCGTCTGATGGTAACCGAATGCCTACCCATGACAGTTGCAGTACCATTCAGAGCTTTAAATCGTAACGATCTTAGGGGCGGTGCCAATGCGCACATTACGCTAACACATAAAGTTGGCAAGCCTTCTGTCAAGCACTTAGCCTTCAAAACCGGAACACAGTAATGCTCATATTAACGCTTGGCGGCAAAAACAGGTAAGCAGTACTTCCCTGGGCGTACTCTTTGACAAGGAGCTCTACTGCTTACATTTTATTTTTTAAATTATTCATTACATGGTTTTTTTTCAAGCGGATATGCCACCCCTATAGAAAACTTACAACAGCAATACATAATAAATCAAATATTCTATATAAGAATAAAATACTAATTATCTACATTTTATACATTTTTGCACCGTGTGGTATAGCGCTCTCGCGATTTGGATGTAAAGTTGACCAGTACGCAGCTACATATATCTAGACCTGGTATTGGTAAGTCGAATTTGATACCCAGCTGAAGCCTCCCAGACTCGCTCCATATACACTCCATAAGTACGCATAGGAAAACTTTGATTTGGCCTCATAAAATACAAAACTGACTTGGCTGTATGAACGTTCAACCTTTGCCTTTCCCAAGGGACAAAAAAACGCATCCATACTGCACATCAACTACGTGTAGCTAGTACAGCTAGGATATAGAGATCCTTAGGAAAAAGAAATCTGAAGGTGAGAGATAAAGGACCTTAAGTTCAAATTTTGGAATTTAAATGTTATTACAAACATTGCTTTAGAATGCTAAAAACCACGCAGTGGTAAAAGACATTAAGTCTTTCTCTCTGTTTTTTATTTAACATATTTGATTTCACCTTATGAGGGCACCGAGCTTCTGGCGCTAATTGATTTTAGGTATTTCATGCGCTCCGTGTATGTGTGCGTGTGGCTTACGTTTTCAAAACCGTGTGTAAGCCCAAGCGACACTACCTCCACGTCTGACGGCCGAAGTAGGACTACAGCGGACAGGAGGAAGCATGACGGCTCTGATTAGTACGGGAGGACCGCGTGCGAATTAAGTATTTCCTTCGTATTACATACTTTGAAAATGTACTGAGTATACGCTATAGAAAAGATGTAGTTTAGTTATTATAAAAAACTGATGTCCTTTCGTGAAGTATTTACGCTGTACTAATGGTTTATATTGTTTTTTAGAAATAAATTCAGACTTTTTTCTATCAAGAAAACTACAAGTAATCGTGTTTCTAAAGAGTATGATTTACAGAGTGAGTTCTTAAATATCTTATACAATAATTTCTTAACTAAAGCTTTAGTAATAACGATACAGCAAGGGATCAAAAGAACACAATTATTTCGCAATTACGTGTCGCTGCCTCAGCGGAATCTGAAGATTGATTTTAAATGCCTAATTAAGAACTTCATTCTCTATAAAACACTCTGTAGTAATTATACTCTTTGGCACTTAAGGGTCTTTACCTCTCAACTACAGAAATATCCCATCATTTTAGAAGCTTACAAGTACTTAACAAAGTATACAATATTAAACAAGTGAGGTTTACATTAAAATGATTATATAATATTTACAATACGATAATCCGGGGTCGCAACAACTGTGGTGATGTTAATAATCATTTGAATGTGGGTCGTAGAAATTCAGATTACGTACGGTGCGTAGTCCGGACGACGCCCATAGGAATTGTTGGCAATGTATACCCACAGCTTTAAGTTGAGTAAACAGATTTAAGCCTTATTTTGTATAAGAAAGAGCCTAATGTGGTTGGTATATATCTCTCTACTGTGGACGGCGATTGAGATTAAACAAAACAAGTTGAATACTTTTTGTGACGTGAGAATAAATGTATGTAAACTGTTTAGCTACATAAAGTTTTTTTTCGTTAACATTCTTATGTACAGGTTCTTAGTCTTGTTTGTAATTAACATCGTGCAACTACTAATTATTATTTTCATAATATGGTAGTGTCATTCAAAATTAATTAAGCTGTGTTTTGGGGTGTCTCAGTAGGGCTAGCACGAAAGGGCACAACTTGCGCGAGAGCGACATACAGCGCGAGATACTGCTATTCTCGCATAGAAATCTCTTGATTTATGTCGCTCTCGCGCAAGTCACGTCCTGTCATGCTAGCCCTACAGCTATGCGTATTGATTGCTATACGACTTTTTTTCGTATTTTTTGGTTAAGTACTTTTTCGGTGAACAGAATTTTCTGGAAAAGGTAGAATTAAAAAAATACATATACTACCTGTAATACAATTCTAAGAGACAATTATTCGATTTTTATATTTATAAAGTTTTACAATGTTTAATGATGGATGGCAACTGCACTGCTATGGACAGGCGTATCGCTTAATACCAAGCATTGTGCATTGGACTTATTTTATTTATGTATATATGTATATATTTTTAAGTCGCGTCCTCTCGTGCTCGTTCTACAGTTCCCTTTCGTTCAATAAATTAATTTTTATATACGGGAAAAAGTAAGAGAAGCGGCTTCATTTACAAAAGAATTGAGATCTAAGCGCATGCCAACTTCAAATAAATTTTTGTAAATATCCCATAAAAAAAGTACAAATTTTACACCTCCTGCTGCGGCGACTCAATTTCATCCATGAAATGTTTGATATTTTTTTAGTCTTTAACGTATGATAACGTTTAAAAATAAACATATTACCGATTAATAAATAAAACTCTGATTATTTACTGGCAAATATTAAATTACCATTAATTTCATGTCATATAATAATATTACAACCTCATAAAATATCATTGCTAAACGAATTTCAGGTGCAAAATTTGATCCAATTAATATAATATCGGAAATTAGATTTCGTAATATCATACTTTCAATCAAAACAGTCCACACTGAATGAAATTAGTATAATAAAACAAAAGTAGATCGCATCGGTAATTAATTAATAAAATAATTTTATAATTCCATTTTCATGTATTACAAATTTTATTGAAATTGAAGGCTTATTATCAGTGAAGGAGGGATTGTATTAACTTTAAAACCTGCTTTATAAATTATTAAACGTTTTTAATTAGCGTATCACTTACAATATCCGTAAAGAACAAAATTGATGACAGTTTTTTACTATTTTCTATATTTAGCATCCTCATATGAAACAATAGATGTAGTTGCTTCTAAATTGATATTTATTAAAATAATAGTCTTCACATGGCATTAAGTATTAAAATAGTACAAAATATACTTAATAAATCAGATTACATAAAATATGAATGTGCTACCTTCTTAACCCCGATAGTTAAGGTCGAAAAATTATATCGATGGCCGCTCCCTGGGGCTTCGTGACAAGGAGGCTGGCAAGGTTTAATCGGAAGTAGCTACTAGCCTTCTGGTCACCAGAGGCTACCACAAGACGATCTGAAAGCTGCTTAACGAGTTTCGCTTATGAAGTGGATGAGTATTATTACCGCAAAAGGATAAAAAGCATACATTTGCAGCACGGGTCAAGGTTGGCATATTTTGCGGTTCTTGGCTGCTCAGGTGGCAGCCACCCAATGCTTGCGCGAGAGGAGGCCACAGTTGCCATACAGATCGCATCATAATATGTTGTCTACTTAGTTTCCAGGGAACAACAGGATACCGGTAAGCTCAAGGACATTGGTATTTAGACACTAGCCAGTGCTCCGAAGATGAAGATGATGAGATATCCGACTGTCAGATGCCTAGCAATGAAAAAGACCATGTAGTAAGGTGCTAACGATTGCCGAGGGTTGTGCCTGTATAACCAGACTTCTCCTCGAATGTAACAACGGAACAAGCATGATCTGAAAGAGACCATTTGTTTTTTTTAACACTCTTACAAAGCGGCTTATCCCACCGCCGTTTATGAAGAAATGACGGGATGCTAAGTTCTGATTTTTGCGAAAAATTGCTTTGTTTTAAAGTTTTAAAAAAGATTAATATAATAAAATAAAAAGTACGGAAATTAAAACAAAAATAAAAAAACTTGTACAACTTAGACAAGGCATTAAAATTTTTATACTGCCTATAATTTTCGCTAAATAATCAAGATTGTATTTACACATTTACATTCAATTGAAATTATATTTAGTTACCATGCAGGTTTATTTATTGGATGAAACCATAAGTGCCAAAGGTAAAGTCTAAGCTATGGATTCTACTAGAAAATGAAGAAATGTTAACATTTTACCTTTATCTGCCTAAAATATACTTTTTAAACCTTTGATACTACTTACTTTGATTTAATACACAACCGTACTCGAACAAATTCGTTACTGTGGAATTCACCAGAAATGAACATCATTTTCATTTTTAACTACAAACCTTAGATATTGTACGTTTCACCCGTACGCCACGTTAGGGTAAAACAAGAAATCGTCTTCATTGTTCGTGCAACAGTACTTTAGAGAGTACTGTATAATAGTGTTTCTTTTAAGAGCTTTGCAGTTCACGACCTAAGTAGCTATTTCCGTAACTGCTTCTAAAAGTCATCAGTTTAAAATCGGATCGCGCGCGCACGAACGGAGGTACCTCGAGCCATTAAACATTTACGCCTTGAAGATAAGGCCAGCTTTTTGTACACTAGTACATGATTTTACAACTCTTTTATTGTCAGTTGAAACTGATCGGGCAGTGAATCCACTTGCTTAGTTCTTACAAACACAGATTAGAGAGTTTTATTGGTTATTCGCTTGATCGATCGTTTGTACCTAATTATATTTATAAAACTGAAAGTTTGTATAAAGGCAACCATGGAACTTCTGAATCTTAGGTTTAGAACAAAAAATGAGTATATTTTTGGTAATTTCCCTCGGTATTCTCATCGTACAAAAAGCTACTAAAAGCTATAGCTTGTACTTTGATTTCAGAGCGTACTTCAAATGTTTGTCTTACCTGCCCAAATTCCAGAATAAGCCCTTTCAACATTGTGTAGCAAAAATGTGGTTGTTTGTGTCAATAGAAGGAAGTCGACATTGTGTTACATATTTCTATGTCCACCATTATTCGAGCAAAAGTGGTCGCCGGATAACAAATAGTACAAAAGGGCAAATAATGAATAGTCGAGAAAAACGGCGGGCCTCTCGTTATGCTACATGCATAAATGATACGGCGAATCTGGCCAATGGTACGGCAGAGTATAACAATGCTAGTGCCTCCAAGTGGCCGTTCAATTATGTAAATAGGCTTTGCGATGTTCGTCCGGCAATAATAAAATTGTTTAACAGCTGACAAGCGCGCGGCCGGATGAAACATTTCAGTATTCATTCAACCTTCTAAGCAATAAAACGAGCAGGTATATCAACCGTATGACGAACCACCCGTCGCTCATATTAAATTAGACCGCCCCTGGTCATCCACTTTATTTTTATTTGAATCCCATGAAAATATGGAACGTGTTTGCTCGTTCGCATTTGGGAGTGTGGCTCGTCACCTTTTTATTCGCTAGTCAATGTTTATGAATTTGCCAATAAACAGCCCAGCCCGAGTCTCTGTCACCTCTGTAATTTCGTTACAAAATTTGCGAAAAAATATTTCTCATTTTGAGTCGGGCGGACAGTGGTCGTAACTGTTATCGCTAATTATCCGGAGTGGGTTATTCGACTGAAATAAAATGTAATCCGATAGTAATTCGGACAAAAGAGTCTCTTTTACGAGGTCTCAGGGTCGTCATTGGTGTAAGTATCGTAGTCTTTAGAGGGAGCTATCATGCAAGAAGCACATAAACGCGATTGCGGGGCGTGTGTCGCGCGACCAAATGTCATCAGTCAGTCCATCGTTTGTAGACACAGCAGCAGTTCCCTCGGCCATCATGTAGTTTCGACTTAAAATAATAAAAGCGCGTTACTGTAAGCTGCGTATCAATTATGGATTAGATAATTATCTGGGAATTAACGACGAGCGTTAATAATGTAAATGAGATTATGAATTTATTAATCAAGACCAATTTTTCGTTGGTAACTCCTCGTTAAACTGATCCAGCGCTCAGGGTGCTTCATCACTCAGTCAAATTGCGTTTCGCTTAATTTTCTTTCGCCGGCAGGTGTGTTCGACAGAGCAATTATTTACACCGTCAGCCGTGACGTCACGTCACGCTCCGCGCCTCCTCCGCCCTGTGTGTTTCCTCTGAGAACAAAACTTCGTATCGTTGTCTAGATAGTTTCAAACTGTAAGTTATTCCCTTTTAAGTTTTCCTATTTCGTTTTCTTCGCAAACGCCTATCGTAACTTTCTGAATTGCGCGTCTATCATCGCGTTTCATGGGGCTGTAGTTTTTGAAGGCAATAAACCGAAGGATATGAGATTTTATGTTTTCAGATTTCAAATGCAGCTCGTTTATAAAACCTACATGGACTTTTCCATACAAATTAGATATTAGGGAATAATCACTGGCACATAAATGTTACATCACTAAATTTCCGAGTAGGATGTCTTTATATTACTGAGTTGGCTATAATGGAACTGTTATGTCGGCTTAATTGAAAATAACAACCCTTGTGCTTACCAAGCATTAGATCCAAGGTCGCTTAAATACTTACTGAATGTCAGTTCCATTTGTTCCCCTCATGTTTAGAAATGTCACTGCGGCTGATACGCCTATGGTTTAGTGTCTCTAAATTGACAGTGACATATAGGACTAAATTAGAATGTCATGCCGACGCTATAGAAAATCAATTTGCACTTGACTGTATACTTTTTATTGTTCGTTATTTAAATAGCGAATCACGTTGTTTAAATCTCTAATACATACGCAGGTACAAAAAAACAAACGACTATAACATATCGCAAAAACAAAACTACCACCAATAAAATAGATGACCTATTTCTTATTACTAACCTGTAAATCAGACAAAATGCCTTTGGAAGAGGCTTTGTCGACTGACATTTGAACAGGTGGCAACTTGACATTTGGCCTGTACACGTTTAGTTATAGCGTCATATTATTAACAATCGGTAGTACTAACTAACCTTTAACGTTGGCACTTAAAAACTATTCGTTCATTCATTCAGTCACGCAAGCAGGTTCATTTGTCTTGCGTTTGTATGGTGACTTGCCTATCGAAAAGAAGTAATAACAGAACGCTGGCGGTAGCTTAGCAACGCGTGGGTTGGTAATAAAACCCAAATTCTTGCGTGCGTGATTACTACTATATGGAATGGCCTCATTTTTAGTTCCTGTCGTTGGAACATATGCAAAAACACATTTAATTATAGATTCGTCTCTGCGTCTAATAATTCTGTGCTAATATAGGTGAAAGATTTTGTGGGATACAAAAGTGTGTATTGATATAAAAATGTGTATTCTTTTTTATGTATTTTTCTTTACAAAGTCATATAGCTGACTGATATTTTTTCCGTAACATTTTAACAATAAATGCTTTAAATTTGCAAACAAAATTAAATAATGTGGCCATATAGCGACCATTATAAAGGGTTTTAAAGTAAATAAAACACGGAGTTATATTTTAAAAGGTCCGTGTTTACAATCACCCGACTAACAAAAGGTTAACTTCAAAAGAATGTACCACAATGTACGAATATGTGACCTAAAACAACATTTGAAAAGCTATTTCACTTCCTAAAACATCTCATAATAATATTCTAAAGAAGACGAGAAACAATTTCAATTCATAAGTCTTGCAACTACATAAATATCAGGCTGTTGGCCAACCACATCGATAACTGACTACACCGGCGCAGTTTAAAGCCTCGAACGAAACCGTTTTATAATAAATTCTCTCGCTCGTACCCTGTGGGATTAATCGTCTTACTTTTCTCTCTCGGCTGTAATCCTCACAGGGAATTGTGTGGCCAGGATCTGTGGTGGGGCCGCTACTACATGTAACTTTGTAGATTCTCACTCTTTAAAAAAAACTGTTACACTGCCCTGTTTTGATAACGTCTCTACGATTTGTATGTATTCTAGACTCAATTTATGACTTGGTGAAAGGCTCTGTCGGTAAATTTTGTATTAAATGTAACTTTTACAATTTAAACTACAATAGTCGAAATCTACTGCTGTAACCTAAGAAATGAAATTGCAATTTAGCATTCCGTCGAACACTTTTCGACACACCTTTTCTTACTTTATTACCACTATTATTTCCCACTCCGTTTTACAATCTGACCCAAATTTCGTCTCAGGAAAAAGTTTTATAAGAGAATTTTCACGAAACCTACATTTTGCACAAAGAGACATCAGGGAATTCGAACTTTATCGCTGTTTGAAATCGCGAGAGGAAATAATGTAGGCGATCGCGTAGTAAGAGCTCAGGTTTCAGAGATGTAGGAAGGGATAGTTGCGAAGTGTACTCTTAGGATTTACTGCATCACTAGTTGCGCTCAGATAACTATCATCAGTTACGCTTTAACTTATGAAATGGTCTCTTTGCGCAGTTCTCTTCCACGTCTTTGTTGACTGAATGCGAATAATTGCGTTCCTCTGCGATATGGATCGTGTAGTTTTAATGGAATAGCACAGTTTGTGTTCTTAGTTAATGGCTTCGTTGAATGGCATTGTCTGTGTTGCAATAAAAAACGGTCATATTTTACTATGTTGTTTGTTATCTTGCAAAAGCATTCGGAAAAATTATGAAACGTTGTTTTCTTTGTTGCGTTTTTAGATGAAACTTGGTGAACAATAAAAAGGAAATTAGTTATAAATCACATGGCGATGAGCGTCAGTCAGTCAATGGGCGCAGTGGAAGGTGGAAAGTAGACAGGCTCGCATTTGATGGGTTTAGTGTTGGCAGGGTTTAGTTCATGTCACAATCGGCCACCACCGACGCTGCAGAATTAACCGCCGCGTTTGGCCCGGTCCAAATGTCACTCTTATTATCATCTGACACTTCGGGATTACCTAGGATAAATTGTTTTAACATTTTGGAAGCGGCCATTTCACTGGACGCCGACGGGTTGTTATCTTTTCGAATTAGGCCCGGAGTCTATTTTAACTCACCCTTTCCAACTGGCTTTTTTAGGAGTCAAAATGGTTTATCTATGTAATTCAGTGTGTGCAGAGTCAAAGTCAGTTTACCTAGCATTTGATTGACTGCAACAATCACTTAGGTGCAATTGTGTTAACTTTGACGAACGAATAAAGTTTCACGGCAGGCTGGGCGGCAGTTCGTCTGCTAATGCCATTTTCCGTTTTGCTAATAAGTTTAGCATGCGCTATTACCAATCTACCATCGCTCGGTGGCGCCCGACGCCAACGACTCCCCTACACCGGCGGCGCCAATCAATTTGTTTCATATTCGGACGCTTTGATTCTCCGCATTTCACAACGACATAGACGTACGCTCGTTGCGGCTCTCTTCATTAGCAAGTTTATACGGTTTTGTTTGCACGGATTTGGACAGTATTTACTATTGGATTTGCTCTAATTGGTTGCATTAGGTACGAAAATATTGTAGCGTTGAAAAACATTGCTCTTACATTAATTTGTCGTATACAATGGCATTAATAGTTCCATTTCTAAGCAGGACACGACTGATTCTCTGTCTCCTAATTGGTATCGATACAAAATCGCAATATGTAAATGATGGGTCGGACTCTCGCCGGTGAAGCCCAAAGCCCTTGGTCTAGAGGAAGGGTGGCACTCAACTTCATTTGACATTCTGATCACGAGTGCCTCGAACGATGTCCCATCTCGCTTCGCTCGCGCCGATTGCATTAATTTCACCATTTTATAAACGATTTAATAGAGAATTTTCAGATTCGGCTATTTGTGAACCGCCTTAAACGTCTTTTGCGAGGTGTCGTCTTAAATTTACATTTTCGTTTTGTTTGTATTTTCGAACCGAAAATATTGACATGAAATATTGTCCCAATGAAGACGTCACCTGTAAATTGAAATTTTCTGTCTTATTTTCGAAGTAATTGAAGTCTCGCTTATTTCGAGCGCTCGGAAAGCTTAATTTATTCATTAACGTCGCAGATTTTCCTGATAAGCCTCGGTTAAATGTGGAAAAATCGTGGAATATGAACGTAGTTTGTCATTTTGAGCCACCGCCTTCGATATATTCTCTGGAGTATTCAAATCAATCTCTGAACATTTTCAATTTATTTCAGTGTCCTTATCTCTGACAGCGTCGGCGCTGAATTAATCTGAGCGGACTCGGCCACCCCGCCTGCTGCGCCACCCCCTCTCACCGGAAATTAAACGAATTAACGCCATCCAAATGTACATTTTTCACTTTGAAACTCTCGCATCCTATCGATGAATCTCCAGTCTTTTTCATCGAAAAGCAATCGCCAGATCTGTGCGTTTATCTGTCTTTACTTAGATTGAACAATTGATACGTCAGTGATGTTCGCAGAATTGTAAATTGAATTCGCTGTATTGATTCGTCTCCGCTCCATTTATTTGGAAAGCGATTTGATTACTACATTTATAGCGACATTGCTATATCTCAACTAAGCGTGGTTTGAATATAATTTAGTGGTGGAGGTAATAACAAGGCGTATAATTGTTGATACGTTTGGTTGTTGGTAAGTAGGTTGTTTCATCCTTAGCTCATCGAGTGGGATAAATTAATGGGAGTGGAGTTCGTTTTCGTGTATGTTAAATACGTTAATGCGGAAAATACGTGGGTCAATCGCTCAAGCGCGTGGAGGTGGCGGCGGAGTATCGGTGCCCATGTAGTCCGTAGCTAATGGGTTGTAAAGCCCCGCGCACATAGCTCGCGCTGCGATACCCGCTAATTAACTCACAGTAGAGCAAATTACCTTCAATGCGATACCTACGATTATTGCTGTTGCTCAACCAAGTTATTTACCTTTTACCGAGCGTCTGAATTGAGTAACTTCCTCGATCCCTCAGTTATTGTTTATTTGTTAGTACTTAATTCTCACTTACAAAAGGAAATCAAGTTCGTTACTATATTTGAATGAGAGTTAATTATTAAGATTTTAGTAGCAGTGAAAAATTTCGTCCAGGAAAGTACTGCCAACTTAGCTATATCTGCCGCCGAGCCGTAATGTGAGAATTACTGTGTTCCAGTTAAGGGTGTTGGTGAAATTACAGGCACATGGGACTTGTCAACTTATGTCTTAGAGTGATAGGCACAGTGGCAATGTCCCTTAGATCTTTGTGATTTAAAGCTCTGAGGAACACTGCTATTGCTATGAACAGGCGTATCGATTAACACCAGGCTCACGACTTATTAAAAAAACACGTTTTTTTGTTTTTATAATTTAGGAAAACATTGGTTGGGATAAAACTGAATTGGTTCCTTACATTACATAGATACATTTAGATTGTTATTGTTATTTAAATTAAGTTCGTAAAACTGGCACCGGTATAATATGAATTGTGGTTAGAGAGCCGCCGCAGTACGTTAATGAGATCATTGACGATTGCGTAATATCTTGTCTATATTATCACTATCCGTGATACTGATATTATTACAGAGAGCTTTAGCGCTCATCCCCTTAACGAGGTCGCAGTGTCCTATAAACCGCTTGAATCTACATAGGTTTTGATTAACAAACCTAATTAATTACCTCTATGCATGGAAAATACAAATTGCATTGCCGTACGATCTATGTATAAAAACATTTTTAAACACGAAGTAAAAATATGTATTTAATTATTGTGGAAACTGTTTATTCTGTTTAAATTTAACAAGCCAGCCATACCATCTCAAGGATCTTAGGTCCTGTGGCACCACAAGAACTTGGTAGTAGGTACAATCGTAAAACACCTTAACTGTTATTGCTTACTTGGCGCAGCTGCCCCGCTAACTAACCGTGATTGCTCCCTCCTCCCCGCACCCACCCGTGTATCATTTTTTCAACCCTCTCCACAAGACCGGCTCACCGTCGTCTTGAAATTGCGATACTTAGCATTAAATTGTAAGGCTCTTAATAGGCATTTCACCGGGATTACGCCGGGCGCAGCATTTTTTTCAATGTGCCCGCTTGGCTGTTTTGTAAATACTTTAAAGGTATCGGAGGGCATAAACTGGCCCCGAATCCGCGTTGACGTTAATGAGTCGGTCCCTTTCGTTATCTTGGAGACGTACGGTTTTTTTAAGGAATCCACAATACTTACTTACTATCTTGGCCTAAGATTTTTTTTACTTGAAATATTTGCGCTATTTAAGGAAATCAGTTCACTAAATAGGGTATTCAGTTTCATATTCGACTACATAATGCCCTCTCATCAAGTAAATTACGACTTTAATCTTATAGAAAGTTCCGCGAAGTTTAGTCGACTTTACTTTTAAACTTCTTCGTCTCAGGCATTCAACACAGGATGATTTATGAAAACTAGAAATTTCTAAAGTGTATGAAGTATTTTTTGCTACCCTTACCTACTAATTGTTATATATAAACTTGCTTCAATTCGTAAATATTTCTATTGTATACATTCAAAGAGGAACTGAATAAATAATATGCTGAACATTTTATTTGTCAAAACATTCACAGTTTTCATTTCATTTGGGAGGTTTTTATTCGTTGCGCTGTAATGTTTTCAAAATCCATAAATATTGAAAACATTGTATCGTATATATTATTACGCAAACGCTGCCGTTACTATGAGCACTGTTGACAGCTGAAAATAGAGCAATACTGTACCGGCTCTACTATATGTATTCTTAACACGTCGCTTTCCGCAACCATATTATACGAAGTAGCAAAAAGGCGATCGAGCATTAATATCATTCTATTTATTTCCTACAAGGCACTTTAGACTTATTTACTCCCCCTAATACTGTCTATTTGGGAAGATATAAGAAGTTAATTTTATAAATGGGCCATTCCCGTATACGTAGGTAATCTTGCGTCGGCGGCGTTATCTGAGTCCAATCGGCCAAAGACAGATAGCGCGGTCGACACGCGAGCGTCGATTGATTAGTTGGGCCCGCACTGCCCTGACGGGTTAATAAAGCCTCTTGCTGCTCGCTGATTGCCTGGTAAGCTACCCATTCTGTTTTCCGCCCAAATTCCATGAATCGATTACTTGTGCAATCTATCATATCGCCAGAGAAAATAGGTTAGGAAATTCTCGATACTCGATTATAGACGTCACCGCTGGACAGCCTAATACACCGTATTTTGATAGCTTCAAGACTGAATTATAATTTTGTGAAAGGTGATAGAACTTCTTTAAAAATCGATTATATAATTTGTTTTGTAAATACGGAAGAAGATTAGGTTAGAACATTTAAAAATATTTATAGAACAAGTATAAAAAGCCTTTCTTAAGTTTATGTTAACACTGATCAAATAAAGTGTCTTGTATAATTATTTGTGGTATTAAACGCACGTACAACACTTTTATAGATGCTTAGAGTGTTATGAAAACCCTTGTCATTTCCCACAGGTGCCGGCTCCACCACCTGCGCTCCGTTTCGCCTCGGGCAAACCCGGTGCTGTCGCTTTTATTATCTTGCTCATAACGACATTAACTCTATACAAAATTGTACTGACTTTCCACCAATCGCTATCTGCTAAAGTTATACAACGCAATTCCAATAACAATGAATTTAGTCGTTACTGAAATTTATGAAATGTCTGATACACATATATTTGAAATTTTATCGTAATGTGCTAACCGAACTTTCTTACCACCCCTTAACTCCTTATCCAAAAACATATATAACTGAGCAAAATAAGCCATGTTTGGCAAGCATCGCTCTGTAGGTATAACAAACAAGTATCCGTTTCAGATTAACAATCAACTTTCACGGCTCCCGATTTATAGGGATTAGAGTGCGGGAACAACATTTCTGTTTTAGCGTGCCGAACTTTATTCAGACTGCGGTGTAAATTAATCAAAGTATTTTATGTAGTATGTAGATTATAAAGCAGGGTGACAGAGTGCGGCGGCGGTGCGGTGGTGAGACGGGGAAATGCCGTCCGGTACAAGTTTCGGTAACAATTCTAGCGCGCGGATCGGATTAGGTACCAGGACTGTGCGCGGTCACTAGCAAGTCTCACGAACACGATATACGTTTCACAAAGTTCTTCTCGCCTGTAGAATTAGAAAGTCACTCACCAACACAAATCTGGATTTACACCGATCTCTGGAAATGACATTTTTAAACTCCCATCTCAGCGTCAGACGGATCGCTGGACGCACGAGGGGCGCGTATTATTCGAAGGCAAAAGGGCTTCACGCGTTTCCTGGGATTATGCAACAAAAAAGGTACCCTTTTTTGGAGGGGCGAGCCGATGTGACGTGAAGTTTCTTCCGGCGGACTGCCACACCGGCCTTGCGAGCGACGCGGGCTCGCAGCCTAATTGTTTGACGAAAATAAATGATTGCCAAAATAAAAATAAACGAGAGTTTCACGTTTCATATTAATTTTTAATGTCACGTTGCCTTTAACATTCTATAAAAAGCAGCTTATAGTGGTTTTGAGTAATCGATGATACTAGCAGAAAACAAATTATACCATTTCATTTTCCGTGTTTGCATATTATACAAAACCCTTGAGTAATTTTCTAACTAATCGTATACCATCGCACATTATAGCCATTATTAACACAAAATTCGCATTTCAACCATAATGTTCCCTAGAGTTCTTGTATACATTTTTGTTACTGAATTAATTGTCAGTATTGTAATATTGTTATAAATAATCATGTCCATAATGAAAAGAAAATAAAAATGTTAAACAGCTCTTAATAGAGCCATAACTTAGTCATGACGAGTAGACAGTGGACACAAAAAATAATAATTACCGTGTATATGTGTAAACATTAAGTTCATTGTAAACCATGATTGTTAGCACGCACGCATCGGCGGCCGCACCAAATGTGGGTCAGAGCCTCCACCGCACCGGACTACATTACTACGTTTACTATTTACGTTAGTGACTAAGCATTTCAGTTGATGTTAGCCCTTCAGCTGCCATTGCCACCCGCTCCGAATTGGTCGATCCTCATAAAAATTTTACTCGTTAACAAGGAAAATCACTGTTAACGATTTATACCGTTTCAGTATCAAAAGACGATGTCGTACTTACCGCATGTTAGTCCGGAAAATGAGCAGTTATTTACGAAGACAAATATCAATATATATCAATACGAATTCATAAATAGAAATATAAATGAATGTCACAAAAAACCTGAATATAGTTACAAAGTCAGTACATCAAAGCGCAGCAGGGAGCCATGGATTTCGAAAACAATACAGCAAGAATGCTCGCGAACAGACGAACTTTTTCATAAATGGATAAAAGAACCTAAAAATATGATTAATAGAGTAAATTACAAAAAGCAACGGAATAAAACTCATAAATTAATTGAAAATAACAGAAACAAATATTATAATAAAGAAATTTATAGGTTACAAGGTAATCCACAAAAAATGTGGAATTTGTTAAATCGTATTTCAGGTAAAATTTCGAATTCTATTGACAATATAATCTTAAAAGCATTTGGTACTGAAGAAAAAGTAATAGCTAACAAATTTGCCTATGAATTCCAGAACAATGTGAGAGATATATTACCAAACTGTAATAAAAATCTTTTAAACGAAACTCAATTTAGAAAACCTCAAAATCTATCTTTACTATGTAGACAAGCTACTGCAGATAAAATATATAAAATCATAGGAAATTTGAACACCAAAAAGAGTCCAGGTATAGATGGGATACGCGCTTTAGATATTAAATTGACTGCGGAAAAAATCTGCGTAGCCATAGCAAACCTTATAAATGTCAGCTTGAAATCGGGTATATATCCGGATCAACTCAAAATAGGCATGATTAGACCTATACACAAAAGCGGTTCCCATAACGACTATTCTAAATACCGTTCTATAACTATGTTACCAACTATCGATAAGGTAATTGAGATATTTCAGCGAACAAATCTATAATTTCTATAGTGAGAATAATTTACTATCTGGAACACAATATGGATTTCAACCAAAAAAGAGTACCACACTTTTATTATCGAGATTCACAGATGATATAAACGATCACTTGAATGCTAGGAAACATGTTCTGTTGGTGTTTATTGATTATAGTAAAGCATTCGATACCTTGCGACATGACACTTTACTAAATAAATTAAGCGACACCGGTGTGCGTGGTCCTTTACTAGATTGGTGCAAAAGTTACCTTAATAACCGAACTTACAGGGCTAAAATAGGGCAGTCATATAGTGATAAAGTTGAATCACTGAAGGCACAGCGCAAGGATCGGTACTCGGTCCACTTCACTACTTAGCCTGTGTAAATGATATTAATAATGTCATAAAAACATGTCAGATTTATCAATATGCCGATGACACGTGCCTCATCTGCGCTTATAAACACCTTGAGGCTGCAAGGAGTCGACTACAAGAAGATCTCAATCGAGTGTGCCAGTGGTCACATGATGCCGGTCTAGTACTCAATACCGAAAAAACTAAAATTATGCATGTGCACTCTAGTCATAACCTGAGCTCGGATTCAACTGACGTCATAGCGCATACTCACGAATGCTTGCATAGCATAGCTAAATGCAGATGTCCGCCATTAGAGAAAGTGAATCAACAGACTTATCTTGCATATAGAAAAAGTTTGTGACAAACTTAGAGTCATTTTAACTAAATTCTATATTATTAAGAATAAAGTGCCTTACTCAGTAATGCTAAACATCTATAATGCACGTGCAGAAAGTATTATTTCGTATGGACTTACAAGCTATGGTAGGAGTTATAAAACCTATCTGGATAGTATTCGAAGTCTTCAGATTAGAATTTTAAAATTAATAATACACTCAAAAATAAAAAAACCCATTACATATGACGAAGAAATTTTTAAAATTTGTAAAATTATACCTATTCATGATAAATTTAAACTTCAAATTCTCAGTGAGCAATACTTTAGAACAGAAATTCAGAAACCTGTTATACACAGTAAAATTACTAGGCAAGCTAATAAAAAACTACTCACAATTCCCAAATATTTAAATGTGTACGGTAAACGAACTTCAAAATATATAATCCCAAATCTCATAAATAATCTACCTACTGAAATTAAAAATAACATGACCGAAAAAAACATTAAATATGTACTTAAAAAATATATACTAGAAAACTTGTAGTGTAATTAATTAGTTCTCGTAATTTGTAAAGGCGAAATGGGAATGGCCCGTGTAAAGTATATGGTGACCGACCGGTTTCGCGAGTGTGGAATGCACGGCTCGATGCTTAATGACCGTACGAATTTTTATTGTGTTCGGATGTACTAAATAGTTTAATCTTTTCATGAAATACCCCCATGTTGTTTTTTTTTATATATGTATTATATGTCAATATGGTCTAATTAGGTATATGCTAGAATTAAGTGTGTGACATAAATATTAAGCGTAAGGATAGAATATGAGCTCACCAGTATTGAGTCAAACCAGCTATGGTTTTTACAATACTGTATGTATTAGTAATGTCATTGATATGTGTGTTAAATAAATAAAAAAAGTAAAAAAAAAAAAAGACAGTGGTGGCAATCTTGGAACATTTGTTTATTAATAAGTGATATTGAGCTATTATAATATTAACGATACAAATGTTTGTTGAGGCATTTAAGATAATTACTTGATAATCTTTATTCATTATAACATTCTTCGTGGGAAAAAAGACGGTTAATATTTGTAGAAAGCGAACGCAATGTTTATCCAAGTGGTCGAGTCAGTGAAGTTAGCAGCAACCTTGTAGAGTCACGCGAGCTTAATCTGTCTTCATTTCCTATCTATCAGAATAGTGGTCGAGCCTGCGGGTGGAACGAAGTGGTGTAAAGCATTAGCTGCTATCAGGCGACTCTGCCTGTGAAAAATGATTTTCCACCACACCTCCCCGTCTTTTCACAATCTTTCACTGTTTGCCTTGTGCTTTTGAACCTTATCTATTGTTTCCTTTAATGGCTCGCGTGCCTGCGTTACGTGCAATCTGTCTACCTGTATTTATGAACTTTTCTCTTTGATTTCAGGTATGTATCGTGCGAGATAACACTTTGAAGGTAAAATAGGTTAATTGTCTACTGCTTCTGTTCAGCTGTATAGGTCAGCGCGATTCGAATATTGCGAAAGCTGGCTTTATCTCCACTTGATAAACTGTTTTGTATTTTAATTAATCCGTTGTGTAAATGTTTGTTGATATAACAAACATTACTTAAATCTGTACTCAAGAAGTCATCAAAAAAACATCTACTTATTGATGATCTGTTTAACACGCTTCCCTTTCTTTGTTGGTTCAACGGCGCACTGGTTGGGTTTTTGTAGTAATGTTTTAAAATTTACCTACATTAAAATAAACAAAAAAAACATTGATCAAATTTTTATGTTTTTAGTGTTCTTTTTTCTATAGTGGCCTAATTATTTTTTATCGTTGTAAGTAAACACTTTAAGTTATTACTATTAATTAAGAAGACTGCAGCACGTTCGCGTATGCAAAATATACTTATTAATGTTTTAGTTAGTCCATAGGTAATGAAACTATTTTTTCGGATTTAAATCGCGTATATTTGTTTTCTCAAACAAACCGACGTTTCAGGCCCTTTACAGGTCCCATGGTCATGGTTGACTCAACCTATCCTATGTGTAACAATCGCGAAAACCTAAGAACTCGATATAGTCCATAAGTTCTCATTTAAGTGAATTGTAAATTCTTATGAGAATAAATATCGGAAATCTCTACTTACTACTTATGAAATTGTTCTTGGTTTTAGTATAATATTGAGTTTAGCACGCTTAATATAGAAGTGGCATTATTCGTTCGTTCACCTCTCGTGTAACGAGTACGTAGCTATTTGAAATGAAAATGAAACTCAGCGACTAACATCCTACATGCAAACAATGGGATGGTTGTCTCCCCCGTCCCTCAGTACGGCGGGATGCCGGATGATGTGAATTTTAATTACATTTTTATGACACTAAAGCGCTCACTCTCAAGTATGTATGAAGAGTAAACCCAATCTGAAGTTCCGCTTCCGGCATTTATAAAAATAACCCCTGAGTACAAAATGGCTCGTTCAGACGGCACAGTCAAGATACGAGTCCTCGGATACAATTGAGTTGACATGAATGTAGCTTTTGATGTAGATAGAGGTTTCAAAGTCTGCCTTTAATGCGATTAGAGAATATTGAACTCCAGGCTTACGTTAAAATCTGTCTAGAATGGATGAAGCCATATTATTTTCTGTAACTTTTAATTGATTCTTGAAATAATAAATGAGTCTCGGCTACACTTTTTCCATTTGTTAAAATGTTTTCGAATGTTAGGAATTTAACTTTAGCATATATATTCAGAAGTAGAAGAAAGCTATTTACTCGTATTGGCTTTATCAAGATGCGTTTAAAGCCAATAATGTAAAAAGAAAAAATATAAACCTCTTTGAACGCGTCGGAATAAGCTGGAATTCTCAATCGCAAACTTATAATTTAAAAAAATAACTGTTATTACAGAGCAATAGTAACATATTAACATCGTACCAAGCAACATATTACTTCAGAAAAACGAAAAATTGTTTTATAACAAATTAAAGAGCCTCCTCATACATGTTATTACGTAATGGAAGATTTTATGAATGACAAAGAAATCTGATTTGTATATATTAGTCCAACAATTATAATAATTAGCATATAGATTAATCATTTTATTGATACTGTGTTACTTTATTAAGTTGTTTTAGTAATAGGGGTTAAAGTATGAAATTGCCGATTTGTACTGAAAATCTAAATTGTTTATTTTTTAAATTTTTAACAAATTTATTTAATCAAAATAGTTGCCATTATTATCTATACATTGCTGCCATCTAATGGGAAGGTTATTAATGCCTTTCCGATAGAACTCCGACGATCTAGACTGCACAAACTGTGTGAAAGCATTTTGTACTGCCTCCTGGGAAGAAAACTTCTTGTCACGTAGATAATTGTCCAAATCACGAAAAAAATGGTAGTCCGTTGGAGTAAGGTCTGGTGAATACGGAGGATGACGAATGGTTTCTAACTGCAGTTCCTGAAGGGTCAAAATGGTTTCTCGTGCTGTGTGAGGTCTCGCGTTGTCGTGGAGCAATAATGGTGAAGATCGATTCATGAGTCGGGGCTGTTTTACTGCTAGTTTTGTCAACATGTTTCGGAGTTCGGCACAATAGACATCTGCCGTTATTGCTTGACCAGATCGGAGAAAACTATAGTGATTAACACCATGCTGAGACCACCAAACAGTTACCATTACCTTTTTGTTGGTAAGTTTTGCTTTAGGACACTTTTGTGGCATTTGACCTGGGGTCAGCCATTGCATTTTTCTTTTCCGGTTATCATAAATAATCCACTTTTCATCACATGTTACAATTCGATCCAATATTCCTTCATTTCTGTACCGGTTCAACAAGGCAACACAAGTTTCAACACGCGTTTCTTTCTGCAGATCAGTCAAATCATGAGGCACCCATTTTTCGTATTTTTTTATTTTATTGATTTGACGCAAGTGAGTCAATATTGTGGGTAAGGTAACGTTAAACCATGCCGCCTAATTCTTGGGTAGTTTGACTAGGATCGGCTTCCACTATCTCTCTTAATTCATCGTTATTCACCTGTGTGGGCGGTCTTCCTCGTGGCTCGTTCTTTAAGTCGAAATTTCCATCACGAAAGCGTTTAAACCAAAATCGCACGGTGCGTTCATTAGTAGACCCCTCTCCAAACGCAGCATTGATATTGCGGGCTGTTTCTGCCGCGTTAGTTCCGCGTCGGAACTCGTATTCAAAAATCACTCGAATTTTCGCAGTATCCATCTTTCTTGTCTAAATTGAATAACAAAAACAATTGAAAGTCGATATTCAAATGTTTCAAATTTAAAAAAAAAATCACAGAAACCATTTGAAAAAAGTTTCATTCGAAAACCTCAAACCATGAAGATTCTATGAAAATTCAAAGAACCTATTGCAATAAAACGGCAATTTCATACTATAACCCCTAATATTATTGAAAAAAATATCCTCTTGTTGTTTAATTTATTTTTGTTTATTAATTTGTTTGTCTAAATATATTTCTAAGTCGTAGCCTACGCCCTTACCGGGCGTAGGCTACGACTTAGAAATCACATGTAATGTCTTTTATTGCATGTTGGCTAATAAGTTAATACAAATAAATAAAAAATAAGTTCTAAATACGTAAAACGTGATTCATTATTATTCCTACATGTCCGCTAAAATATCGTTTACCGATTTATATTTTGTCAATTTCAAGGCCCCCATTTTCCTCAAAAATAAAATTATCTACAATACGTCAAAGCTTTTAGCTGATTTATTGCGTACATTACAGGACTTAGAATTTATATGTAGCCGATAAATTTCTACAAAATTATGAATCTTTAGAGTGAACGCTTCAAGTTACCTCTTCTGACTCATCTGACTCTCTTATCTAAAATGTTATATAGATATGATGTCGAAACGATTGAATTTGAGATCGGGCCATATTTCAGTTAGAGATATACGAGATGGCTGTAAAATCCGAGATTCTATGTGCAAGCGACCATTTATATCTTATTTCGTCCATTCCGTTTTACGTCCGAAATATTTTACGCTCACACGAGGAGATGTATTGGCAATGCAAATAAGCGGTATTTTCCACTAAATCACCGCGTTTTATGTTAGGGCAACGGCAAAATGGGCATTATCCCCTTTTACATAACGCAAAACAACCACATTTCTTTTGCACGCATTAGTCTTTCTTCGTACGTGATCTATATCATCCCAAACGTACGTGGAGTGCCCACAGTTCTCTGCATAAATCACATCACCGGAACTAAATGCGTCGGAAAAACGAGCTGGAAAACAAATGATTATGTAGCCCCCGACAATCGCGAAAATACAATAAATAGAAAAAAAATGTTAAAATTAAAACCGACAACAACAATGAAACGTAGCTTTCCATAAATAACGGAGCAGGCTTTCGGTACGGATGTGGGTAGATTTTGAGAGTTTATATAGCCGCCGAACCGTGACCGGTAAACAACGAGAGAAATTTGAATTATGCGATTTAACACTGAAATGGCCTGCTTCTGTTTTATTGTGAATAGATTTTGCCATGCGAATTACGAAGGGCCCTGACGGGAGCCCCACCGATACCAATATATTGACCGAGAAGAATTAGTATGCTTGCCGCGTGCCTGTTTTTGCTCGGTAAATTTTTTGCAAAAAGGGAAATAATGATATCATAAGTTAGGGGAGATAAGGCTTAAGCGAACCGTATTGTTTGGCGCGTTAACGTTGATTTCTATTTTGTGCGATGGTGATAATTTAATTAATTAACGTTGTTAATTGTTGCTTAATAACAGCTATTATGTTATATTTAAAAAGTGTGAAAATAAATTTACACAGTGAGAAATTGTATTAAAAGGCTGTCTTCATTGACTTTAACGTAAATACGCGAAGTATAATTGCCCAACCCACTTACATTAGGTGCACGGCACGAAGATGACAATAGCTTTATGAATTTTTAGCACGTAATCGCTTTACCTTGAGTTCTGGCGGACAATGAAGGCTTATACTGTATGCGTGCGACCGGATACGATTCGCGTACAGAGGACCGGTCCTTCATACATAGTTGAGTGAGACGCCCTCGCAACCAATTTAAAATTCACCCCATAATGACAGCGGAATGAGGCTTGTTGTCCTGCTGCGATCATCGCTGATGGAACCTCTGCGGTCCTTTACAAAAATCACACTTTGACGGCAGAAGTAAATTGTGAAAAATCGTATCTTCCGCAGCAAAAAGCTTTCATTTATATTTCTTGTGGTAGCTCTTCATGTGTCCCCATTGGGCAGTAATATTCTGCATTGTCGTTTACATGGACAGTATTTTTTCATTCTTTACAGAAACGCTGGTACGAATGGCTCGCCGTCGGCGGTAGCGTTTGATACGGCGCGTTATTACAAATAATTTTTTTTTGAAAAGCACGATATGTTTGCGGAATGTTGCATTGGTTGCGTTTATGTTGCTTCTGTATTATCTTATCTGATTTATTGTCCATTTAAGCGGATATTTACCGCTGTATTTAAAAATAAACAATAAAAGGAGTGGATCGAGTTCCTGAATGGTATAAAGCCGATAATCCGCGGGTCGAGGCCAACAGCGCTCGAACAAATGAAACAGTGGAATAGAGAGATTAAAAAAGTTAGGAAACTACATTGGAGCGATTACAAGGGATCGTTTTCAACGTTCATGAGGCGGTACGGTGTGGTGCGGACGGTGCGGCAGGCCCGTGATCGGCGATAGCCGCTATACAATATTGCCTTGGCGCCCGCATCCGCGCCCATACCCGTATCCGGGTCTTATCTTTTGCGCGGTGAGCGCTGCATTTGATCCAATTTGCCAATACAATCGGATCTAGAGTATTGCATTGGCATTATCTCCTCCGCGGTCTGCACGAACCCTAAGAGTTTCCGTTTGTTGCAATTACCTATAGAGGTTTCTTTTGGAATCCTCTTTGTCGATGTAAACGATAATTTTCATTTCTTTTCATTTTCAATATGGTTTACTGTCAAAGTGAGCCATACCCATAACAATAATGCCGGTGTCCTTATCATAAACAACGTAATCGTCATATTTAGGGAAATTGAGTTATTAACATATCGCACTGCTAATACAATAGTGTATTAACTCAAAAAGTTAATTTATTCAGAATACCTGAAAATCGAATTACTCAGTTCCCGTGAAAAATTATTATTATTCATATATAGGTTAAAATTTATGAGCATCTAAACAACTTTTACTTGCCAATCACAAGTATATTTAAAAATAAAGGTAAAAAATAATTTCATACTTTTGAGCAAGGACTGTTTTGTCCAGAAGTAGCTCACAAACCGTTTGTCTCATTCTGGGTTAAGTAGATATATTTTAATGGTTTCTCACAATATTCTAACGACAATCTTATTGACGTGTAGAGAAACAAATTTTACGTTCAGAAATGGTATAATCTTGAATTTCACATATTTTGCGTTACAACACTATTGTAATAGCAGTGCGATATCAAAATCAGCAAAACGAGATCTACAATCCTCTGTAAGCGGGGTTATTTTTTTATAAAATTTTATTGTTAAGCGAAATCAGCGTAATTGACATTTTTCAAAGAACAAAATACTCTAGGTGCCTATATCTCGAAAGTTACCAAAACGCAAATGCGTTGTTTTATTATTAGTAGATTCCATTTAAGTGATATAAAACAGAATAAAGTTTATATAGTTATCCTCTAAGTATGCGAGAGCGAGATGTACTCATGAAATACTGTAAGCTGTAATACTGTAAACTATAGTACTCCAAATAATAAATAAAACTTTTTGTTTATGGCAAAGACAGCAGAATACCTAAGGCATTGTTTTAATCCAAGGGAAATGTTCACTTGTTTAAATTGCGTAACAACAATCAATGATTTCAAATATGTATATCCCCTTAAAGGACGACTACACGCATAATTTGAAGTAGAATCGGCGGCCCCTTTGCGCGCCGGGGGAATCCTCCAAGGTGAGAGGGCGCCGGACACTGGAAAATCTTACCCATCCTCCTGCCTGATAAGATTGTCGAGTACAACTCCCAAAACGCAGAGGGATTGAAAACTTCCAGAAATGAAACCGAACATACTATCCTTAGGGATCAATACGTTCGGAAATATAATATCTGGATAGTTCAGGCTCAACTTGAGATCCTTAGTTTTTGTTATTTTTTGTTTTCCTGTTATTACTTTACGAAGTTTCGTTTAATATCAAATTATCCTGCGGAGTTTCAGCTGAAATTTTTATTCAGACTCAATCTTGATTGGTCAACGGTTGGCAATATGGAACAAACACTATAGTTTAGTTGAAAAAACGCTACAATGTAACTCAATAGAGTTTCAGCGTAAAACCCGACTAATACAAATTCAACTGTTACGAAGGGCTTCTCTTATTCACTTTCAAGTATTTCCATTTTATTTCCTTTGTGTGTACATACATAGTACCATGTGCTTAGTGTATATATTACGAGCAATACGATATGCCCGCATCGAATAGGCAATGTAGCAATAAATGCATTATTAATTACTTTTCCCGATCATTATGAATAATAACAAATGCCCGTCTTGGTCAAAGTAATTAAACAAATTATCTTTATTTTTTTGTTAGATTAGGTTTTGCCCGGGAGAAGTAGGGAATTATTCATACTCCTCGATACAAGTGATAAATTCGCACGCACGCACACAGACACACCATCTTCATCCTCTTGTTATGAATTGGATCACGAATAGTCGGGCATTATTAATACTGACCAGCTAAAGTAAAAATTTACCAATTCAATAGACCGGTCGTTAACCATAACGCCCAATTAATGAAATTGCCCGTAACATAACTCTGATTAATTTTCCTGAACATATATTATTTTTTATGGTGTACAAATAACAGATTGATAGAGAATATTTTGAGTGCAATTTTAAAATAGCTAACTAGTAATATAAGTGAGCTATTTTATTTTGTTTTCTTATGTATTTCGTCAAGTCAACTATGATCATTGCCTGTATAACAGATCTGCCTATCTTGTTTGGAGGCATTTGTGATATCATCAACATGCATGGCCGGGCTTCACCTACTGCTGGGTATTGACCATTTTCAATATAAACAAGTTATAACTCGTATAAGCCACACTACAATGTTTAAACAATTATCTTATTAGGTCTTAAGACTCCATTATATTGTCGCTGTATACCTTGGAGACGTAAATAAGTAGATTTGCGAATTTTTCCTGGTAAAGTTGAGCGGTTGTTTACATTGAAAGCGGAGTCGTTTGCTTTAGGAGTGGGGGTAAGGGGGAGATCACTAACGTAATTAGCACAGTTGGTCGGTGGCGGCCCAGTCGGCGACACGTCATTTCGAACCAACAAATCTACAAATCTTGCGAAAAATCGAACTATTTTTTTACTCTTTGCATAAAAGCACACACTTGGCAACTAGACTATAATTGCACTACTTTTGTTAATTATTTATCTTTTTTAACAGAATCCAGCAACAATAAATAAAAAGCTTTTCGATTCGTCGATTTCTTATATCGATATACAAGGGTGGATTGAAAAGTTCACGCCATAACCAATAAAACAAAGTCAAATGCTTACAAAGCTTCTACTCCACTTAAAAAAATAAGATTATTCAAGATCTTGAAAATACCCATTTAATCTGCTCCGACATCTTATTCGATGATAATTTCTGGTTAATGAGGCATTTTCTCGTAATTCAAAAAGCGCAAGGTACGAGATGTGTAAATAAACATTTTTTTTTCAGTTACGTAGCAAAACAAGAAGTCATTTATCACAACATTCGATTTACCGTGACAGATTTTCTTACCCGACTCGATAAGGACTATATTAGTTTTGCAAACTAACGTGTTAGATGTAACAAAGGGCAGGTTTATTTCTATGCTAGAGAGAGAGGTATTCGATTACATCCTTGAACGTTTCTAATTTCCGGGTCCTCGAATGTGGTTAACGCAATTTCCGAACATGTAGAAAGTACCTGGGGACGGCTAGGATGGCCTCGAGCCATTATCGTAAAATGAAATAAAAACTCTTTTTGAAATCACACGATTGAGATGTGACTACAGGCGTAAAGTTTTTTTTGTTACGAGGTGATAAAAATAGTTTCGTACGATACTTCAATTAATTTTTTTAGACCTTTAGCAATTAAAATAATTGCATTAAGAATTAACTACAAAATTGACGGCTGCCAATCCCAGTGGGGTGTAAGATTAACAAAGAAAAATGTCAAAAAAAAAACAGATGGATTTATTTCCATTTTCCTTATTTTCTCTATATTTGAAGCGTGACTTGATAAAAATTTCAGTTGTTTAATGGAGAAATCGTGTTTATTTTATCAAAAGCAAATCGCGAAATAATGCGGAAGACAAAAGTCTCAATACTGACATACCGACATTCCCGGGGGCTAGATATTGACATAGCCGGGAGAGAAAAAAGATAAATATTTGACAGTTCGCAATAGGGAAATTTTTCCCACTGAATGATTGACAATATACGTCCGGGCGTTTTGCCGAGTTTCGGCTCTAAATCTCCAATATAGTTATCTCATGTTGAAGGGATGTTTTCGATGACACACTCATACTTATTTCAATTGTTTTATTCCTTATCGTTTTATTGTGTGATTTTACTTTATTGTATCTCTCAATAACAATCAAATACAAGTTATCATAATCATAATTCATTTATTTGTGAAAACACAGGTTGTATCGAAGCTGGTATGTGCATTTGTGCAATATAAGTATAGTTTCACTGTGTCATTCAACATTAGGCTAGCAAACATATTGAAAGTTTTTTATAATATCAAGTGACTGCATGGACAAGTCGTGCGCCTGATGGTAAGCTACACGCCTGTCCACAGCAGTGCCACTCAGAGCTTTGGTCATCCTGAGACGTAAGTTGACAAGTGTCATGTGCTTGTAATTTCACCAGCACCCCTTACCCTTCAAACCGGAACGCAGTAATGCTCCCATTACTGCTTGGTGAGAGAAATAGGTAAGGTGGCAGTACTTCCCTGGACGCACTCTTTCATAAGGAGCTCTACTGCTACTTAAATTATTACTAGGTATATTATACATTTTCTCACATGCAGTTTAACAGACTTAACCAGCTGTAACATGTTTTTTAATAGTATAAAATGGGCGTGGATACATGGATTTAATAAGTTGTCATTAATTTAAACGCGATGATAGTTACATGTATAATTTTAATGATAATAATAGTAAAAATGTTACTAATTGTCAAAATAGTAAAACTAATAACGTCAAAATAAATATTTTATACAAATTTCACAAATTAGATAATGAAGATAGGGATTGTCTTTCAAAATGCAAACACTGTATAGTAAATTTTATTAGTCAATAAGTTGATGCTTTCGGTAAATTATTGTAAATTTTTGGCGGTATTACAAAAATACATGCATGAAGGTAGTTTTACAAACTTTTAAACGCAATTGGTCATAACGTCTTCGCTTTAGGTTAAGTCAATAAGTTTGTGGAAACTCGTTTATATCAAATAAACCTTTGCCTTAATAAATTACGAGATCCTATTATGCTATGGACCGACCTACTACGAGCCAAACTAAAAAAATAATGTTGCGAAGAACCGTTCAAGCGCAAACTGAAGAACCTTTTATCGGAAAAGTCTTTTTACTCATTAACAGAGTACATTCGAAGTATTATGTAAACAATTAAATTATTATATTGATTAATGAATTTTACATTCACGTGTTATTATACTTTAAACAAAAAGTACTTTGGATGCCTATCATAGGTACGTTACCTCGATGCTTCGGTATGGGCTTGTAATATGGGGAAATTCGACGGATGCAAATAAATTATTTGTAGCACAAAAAAAAATGTGTACGGGCAATAGGTAGCTAGGAACCGTATATACCTTTCTTCAAAACTCTTGACATACCATCGCTGCCTTGTATGTACATTTTTGAGGAGTCTATTTTTGTTATAATTATTAATACAAAGATCGAACACTCAGAAAAAATTCCTTCGGTCCGGCCGGATTCGAACCGACGTCTTCTAGCATATCGTGGCAGACGCTATACCAACTAAGCCACGGAACGAACCAGCGGACCTCACGATTTTTCTATGTGCTTGTTGTCGTGTCTTTGTGTTTGGTTTTTCAACGACTTTTTGTCGTAGCGCCATCTATGACAAATCTATGAAACTTTTATCACCTTTACAGCTATCAGCCCTGGCGAGAGATGTCGCTATTCACTATATTTTAAATTTTTATTGAATAGTTATTAAATTATTATTTGTGAAATTACTCCACTAGTTTGCTATATATTATCTATTATCTATATAATTGAGTCTATTTTTGTCAAAAATAATTATAAATTTTTTAAAAGTACACGGCATGTTCACAGCAGAAATGACAGACTTATGACTGAAGAATGACAGATTAGTAAATCACAGTAGTACCAAATTAAGTTACTACCAGAGACAATCTGGAGCCATGTGTGTGAAAATATATAATACTTTACCCTCTAATATAAAAGATATAACTAGTAATCATTTATTTAAACGCAAGCTAATGTCATGGCTGAGAGATAAAAATTCTACTCCATTACAGACTTCTTTTCATATAAAGCTCTTCAAATTTGACTATAAATATAATTAATTAAATATATATAAATATAATTAAAATAATTGATTCGATCTACAATCACATAAATTTATTATATTTTTTTTACTTCTACATGATATAACAATAGCTTACAACTATTTATAACATGTATAATTAATAAATCTAGTTACATTATTAGAATTCGCTTGAGATTTATAAAATTTGTGAAGAATGGAAGAGATTTGTAATGTAATAAAATTTGCATGCCAATTTTGGTAAAATATGAAAACTGTTACAATATACCACCTTTTGTAAAACATATTTTATGCAAATATACATCACTCAAATCAAATGAAATATCAAAAATATGAAATTTAATTTACATTTATTAGTTACTAAGAATCCATATTGACATCTCCTGTATACAGTACCTACGCCTGACATTATTACTTTAATTCAATTATTTATTAGTTGCATTAATTATCTTGAATTGTATATGCACACTATTGTGTACTTATGATTTACTATTATATAATTATTTCTCATTATTTTGTAAACTGACTTTCACTTATCGAGGAGTAGTATAAAATGACACGTAATTGTATTTATATGAAATGTGTAATGTTGAAAAAAATAAACGAAACTATTATTGGACGATTATAAAACTGGAATACCGTATTCCATCGCTTCCAAATGTCTCGCTAACGGCCACAACTTCCGAACATTTGATTTTTCAAATTCACTTGACTCAATTAAAGGTCGCGTATTCGTCGCCATTTATCATTAGCTTCATTTATTTTTGCGCCTCGAGAAGATATGATTTATCACGCCAAGGCAAGCGTAGGTTTGTTTTTGCTGCGCCCGCGAAGATATTAATCGTTATCGTGCGCGTGCCACCCGTCGTTTGTTTTCGTTACACTGGCACCACCCATTAATTATCAATGAACGTCCGGCCGCCGTGATGAAGGTACCGTTATGTCCCCAGCTCTTCCAGGTGACAAGGCTACTGGCTATCAACCCTTTTTAAGCCTTCGCATTTAACGTAGAGTGTCTGATGTCATAAAAGTGTCCGATTTACGTACCTACGTCCCTCAAACATTATCGTTTGCGATTATACTGTTCAAAACGTTTCTCATCCCGTAATAAAAAATGAGATTCGCCTAATGCTTTTGTTAATGTTGTACGTGTGAATACAAATATTTACTCCAAAAGTTTAGGATCGCTCTTATTTTTTCGTTAATCACCGAGTGTAATGGTCGAGTGCTCCATCGTCCTTAATGCGCTCAACTAAACAAAACAAACGTTAAAAAGTATTTCGGTAATGTATACATTTTTAGACTATAGTTGTTTTACTGTCGTAATCTTCTTAATTTTCAATCAATTTATGTCGTTTGTTCAAAACGAACCGTTAAGAAGTAGAGCAACCGTAATATCTGTATCTATCTAAGCATACTTTGCCTAACCACACTTATCTATACGAAAACATTCTAGATACCTAGTAAAATCGCATCGGAAATATGAAGCCGGAAGTATGTGTTGATTGTCAACAGTATCTTTACTGCGCCCATGACACATTTAATTTCGTTTCTGTTGTTTGTACAAAATCCAATTTGTTTATTTGTTGACTGTCCATGACATAGTGAATAAAGGTGGCTTGGGAGTATTACGTTACTTTAAAAGTAAAACCCATTGTATGTTCTTTTGACTTTCTCAATTTTGTACGTTATCCTGTTTTTGTTTGTCTATGTCGTTATGCTAGTTTTTAATCCACAGACGCCAGTGTATGTTGTTTCACGAAAAATGTCTGTTGGTAGTTCCGTGTACGTGATATGTCATCGTCGTAACAAATGTTCCGTCGCAGAATCGATTACTGCTATGGTTTTTCTGGACAGCAAAACTTGCTTCAAGTCATATTTCTTACGAAGACAATGCTTACATTCAGGTAGTGTTGTGACAAAAGTTTTGACGTGTGGCTTTGGCAAACCTGAAATAAATGTTCACGGTATTTTAGTGGGTACTATAAAACATTATCAATAAAAAAACTACACTTTAAAAATTCCGCTACAAAAAACAACATACAGAAATGACGCTTTAAACAAGTAAATATGTATTAGGCGTACCTCAGCTCAGCCTGACTTGCATCTACATCGAACACAAATTACACCAAAAATCGATTCTTATCTTCTAAACAAGCACTCGACTTGCGAGGTATGAAACTATCAGTTGCTGAAAATTGTTTCCTAATTTTCATGCAAGCGACGAGTTTTACTGACACATTGATAGATGGCGCTGCGAGACTGATTGATCGCTGACGTCTCCGACCATCCATGGTCATCATTTAAAATAGATGCCGCAAAATATTCTTTTTTGGTTGTCCATTATAGATTAAAAAATGCATTATGGCACATGACGCCAAAGACAATAAAAACTATTCATATAATTAATGATATAGGCCAAAGTCACGCAATAAAATTTTAAATTCTAATCAAAAGTTAAAACCTATCAATACCACGTGGCACTTTGATTCCTTAAACCTCTCAAAATTAATTAAACCAACTTTCCGTTCCAAATATGCGTAATAAGACATTTGCCGAAAATTACCGAACTCGATAAGTAACCGCGTAAATCACCAACTTGGGACATTAACGTCACGTAAACTATATTCGATCGAATTGAAATTGGAAGGCGTCTAATTGAAGATCCGGGGATAGGATGGCGGGCCACGTGAACGCAATTTTAGCGATTAATGGTGCGAACCTAATCCAACTAAGCGCGAGATGGAAGCCGTGGGACTCATCGGAGCACATCTGTTTTACTATATGCTCTCGAAGTTTCTATTGTTTGATAGCTACTCAGATTTACCTACGTACATACTTTAGCATATGTAATCCTGTTGAAAGTACCTACCAACCCAAAAGTGCTCTTCGTTTCTATATAAAATAACGTTCCATTATGATGTTCGCGTATTTTATAATATTTGAAAACAAATTTCGGTTACTTCACGATATACATATAAGTTATGTAAGTGTGAAACGCAAGTAAAATGACGTTATATATTAATAACGAAAAAGGTAATTTTTATAGTTAATAATCCAAATATAAATATCACATATATAAATATCATAAAATTAAAATAACAATGCGGTTTTTAAACGTATGTTATGTGGTTTTAAGGTTCATTTTAGATTTTACGTGTAGGTATTTACGCCGCTGACGTCAAAGGTGATGTCAACATTTTTGCCCGTAGAATGTTAAACATATATTTCTCAAATTTACGACGGATAACACTTATTTACATGTACATACATATAGTAATACGTTCATTAGTCCAAACGTATTATCTCATGCCTTAATGATTTTACGCTTGCGTTCGACTTCCCCCATTCCGACAACTTTGATGGGAACCTCTGTACCCCTATTTCACCCCTTGGGACTTCAAGGGGTGAAACAGGGGTACAGACAGGTGATCAAAGACCTACAAATATAGGTGTTATTATGAATTTCAAGAACTGATAGTAAAAGTCGTTGTCACATACAGACTCATATATATGTATATAATATATTTTAACATATATTTTTACATTAACAAAAAATATTTAAACACAACTTGACTGAGCACATTCTTTCTTCATTTGAAATTTCAAATGTTGTCTTCAGAAGGAATTATTATGTCAAAAAAAACAATTGATCTTACTTTGTATTTTATGTTTGGCGTGTACGAAAATAGCACAAAAACTTGTAATTACATGTTAAGTAATCGAGTGGAAGTTTCGATCGTATATTGTGTTTAATCGGTATGTAGATTAAACAGTCTTCTTTGAAATTCAGTTTAACTTTGATCGCAAGCGTGTCCCTGATTAATAAGACAAGCAATTTACTTATTTATTTTTAATGATTTTACACATCATGATTTTTATACGGAGTAGCAAGTGTGAAAATTTATATTACAGTAACGTACTAAATACAGTATAGATATAAATATACTATAGTATATATAACAAAAGTCAAATAAATATACTTTCAAGTAATTTTGTTACATACCGATAATTTCATCGATGGCTCTTGACTGGACAGCACTATTCTTTGGCTGAAGTAACTGCTAGCCTTCCTATTCACGTGACTTCTCTCTAATACTCTGTTCGATCCTTAGTCTCATCAACTCTGTTTTATATATAATATTATTGCTTAAACAAACGAAATGGTTATGGCAATTGCGTACCACAATTTTTACCAGGTTACATGACGACATCCGTGATCGAGTGGCGTCTCCGGGTTTGAGGTTCCGGAATCGATCCCCGGCCGGATCAGTGTAGAAAAAAGAACTTTTCTACACTGTATCGGGTGTGGGTGTTTGTGGTACGTCGTTGTTTTTGATTTCCATAACACAAGTGCTTTAGTTACTTACTTTGGTAACGCAACGTATGTAATGTTGTATAATATTTATTTACCAGGCAGTTTAATAAAACTTAAGCATTTAAGTTTATTTTATTTACTCTGCAACAACAATATTTATAAGTACATACGGTTTTAGAGAATAGAATGGATAAAAGATTAGATTGTTACCTAAGGCCATTTCATAATTTCAAATCTATTAATTAGTAGCAGTAGACCTCCTTGTGAAAGAGTTCGTCCAGGAAAGTACTGCGCCACCTTACCTGTTTCTGCCGCCATGCAGTAATGTGAGCATTACAACGTTCCGGTTTGGAAGGGTAAGGGTGCTGGTGAAATTACGGACACATGGGACTTGTGAACTTATGTCTCAGGATGACGGGCCTAGAAAGATTCCTAGTAAGATCTTTGCCATCTGAAGCTCTGAGTGGCACTGCAACTATTATACATAGGGCGCACTATAAGTTTCCGGAACTGGCCATTTACATACATAAACAATATTTAAAAAGTAATTAGAACATTTGAAAATGGAACTCTTTGGCTGTAGAATACAGTTTGTTTCATCTGACTATAACTTGTTTTTACATTGTGGCGTCATTTTAGAAATTGGTTGTCTATATAACCATGGATTTAACTCGTGAAAATTTTCGTATTATGATTTTCTACGACTTTAAATGTAATTTAACAACTCAGTGGAGCTTCGCTCGGCTTCAAACTGCTTTTGGCGATGACGCACCATGCAAGACGACTATTTATAGCTAGTTTGCAGAATTCAAACGCGATGTATGAATCTCAATGACGAATTTCGTGATGGTCGTCCATCCAATACTGTGAACAACAAAAACATCGATGCTGTGCGCCGAATGATCAAAACAGACAGGCACGTGACATACCAAGAGATTCGAGCATCATTGTGCATAGGCATGAGTCAAATACAATGAATACTACACAAACATTTGGGTGTGAAAAAGCTGTGCTTTCGCTGGAGCCCATACAGTTTGACTGAGGCTCAAAAAACGGATCACGTCACTTGGTGCAATGCCATGGTTACCAGATTCAACGAAGGGAAGTCAAATTTGGTGTGGGATATAGTAACAGGTAACGAAACATGGATTTGTGGTTACGATCCCAAAGCACGGGAGCAATCGAGCGTATGGGTCTATCAAGATGAGCCGAAACCAAACAAAGTGGCGCACGTGCAAAGTGGCTCTAAGCGGATAATTGCTTAAAATAAAACTGTTACGTGGCTACTGTTGCTTTGGAGAATCATTATACCGTGAATAGTGATTGGTACATGACCATTTGTTTGCCGGAAGTTATAGACAAACTCCGTAAAAATAACCGTAAATGCCGTATCAGCTTGCACCATGATGATGCCAGTTCTCACACGGCCAGACAGACAAATGAATGTTTGAAGGTGAAATACGTTGACCTTATGAGCCATCCCGCGTACAGTCCCGACCTGACACCTTGTGACTTTTATTTATTTCCAAAAATTAAGAACTAGTTACGCGGTTACGATTTTCGTCACCTGAAGAGACTGTCGAAGAGTATGAAAAATATGTCAAAGTATTTCAGAGGTTGTCACGGAGGAGTAACATAAACGTTTACAAAATTGGTTCATGTTTATGAAAAAGTGCATTAACGCTAACGGAGAATATTTTGAGAAACAATAAATTCATTTGTGATCATTTACAGTATTTTTTTCTTATTCATTCCGGAAACTTATAGTGCGCCCCACGTAAATAGACGTGTCGCTTACCACCAGGCGTACAATTTATTCGAACCTTTCCCACGACAAAGCTGTTTGAATAATTTCTAACAAAGAGTTAACCGCCGCGTCACCAACGCGGTACTAAAAGCGTTCGTGTGAAACGGCCTTAACAATATTACGTTTACATCATGTGTATTGCACGTTTTGCTTCAATTACAAACCGTTGTAGTTAATTTGCACAACGCAAACATAATTACTGTACACTTTAGAGGTTTTAATTCGGCCGTGTTAAGATAACACGCAAAGTAGATTACCGGAATGCTGACTCTAAACAAAAGCAAATTAGTATTTAGGTACGTTTACAACAGGAACGTTGGTTGGATTGACTAAATTTACGTGTATAGATATTCCATCGGCTGCAAAAAAACCAAAAAAAATTAGTTGTACTTTTTATCAAAAAGTCTTTTATTATTCACGTACCAAATGCACTATGCACCTTAATCGCATCTTCAATATCTTGTACGGTATTGTTTATTAAAGCCTAAACTTCGGGCCCGTTTGAATTTTATTTTATTGCATTGTCATTGTAAACCTATTTCCTTATTACATGTTATTTAAAAATAAATTTTGTTCATTCTACTTATAGTTGAGGTATAGAAATAACGATGCAGTTAATCGAATATTTATTAATTACTTTACATAATAATCCATTACGTGAAACTTTTCTATTAGCACATTAGTGTACGGAAAAGTTTTATATCTAACAATACATCAGAATTAAATATTACATTTTGCTACCAAGTTTTTTAAACACACTCATATCACGACTAGGAGGTTTATTACTTTTTTGTATCTTATAAACCATCTGTACCCTATCTGTAAATTCAATAAAGTCACTGCCAGAAACGTAAAACGTAAGCGCGTGGGAAGGCCTCTGCCGCCACCAGGTGATACGTCTGTCGTACTTTATTTGTTCACTGCTTCTTACGTTTAATCTCCATATACACGCTAGATGCCTCTATTCAAATATTCGTATTAACTTTTATGTTTTTTTTATATTAAGTATGACTTAAAGACGAAATGCTACCGTACGGCAGCAATATTTTCGGCTTCTTTTCACATTGCCAGTTAGTTGACACGTTAAACACCTGTAAGTGTTGTGCAAATGGAAAGCAAGTTTTCTAAAGCAGATAACGCTCCGTAACTTAAGGCAATTGAAGTCATAGTTGAACAACAATAAATTGTTCAAGAATAACTCGACAAGTATATACCAGCACAAGTTGTATCTTCCGACTGAATTATGTTCAACATTCCAAAATCACTAAGCTCATATGTCTACGACGTAGCAGCGTAGCGTGTAGCGAAGGCTACGAGCTACAAACCGTAGCCGCACTGCGTTACCTACGCGGGTATAAATCTTCCTGGCGGATTATAAGGATTCGCTTACAAGTTCTTGGTTTCTGGTAAAATATTAATGCCTACTGCACCAAAAGTATCGATTTCACCAAATCTCTACAATTTGATATGAAAATGAATAAATCTACATATTTTACGTATAATATTTTTATACATTTGAATTGTATAGATTTGTGTAATATGGGAGTAAAGATATGAACACAGAGAGACAGGGAACGATTAGAAGTAAATTGAGATGTGGTGCTAGAGAAGAATGGAGGGAACCTATTAGACAGAAAGAAAAATCTAAGAGGAGTTAAGAATGATACTAGAAAAGAGAAGCTAAAGACTCAATAGTTTATTACTTTTCCATAACATCAATAAGACATTATAGAAACGCAGGGGAAAGATATTTGAACGTCTGATACGACACGATGCTTGTTTTAGAAGCATTATTGAAGAAAAGATCGAGGACAAGGTCAGAGGAAAACCTGATAAGGCACAGTTTTTTTGAAAATCATTTTTTAACGGAATACTCATCCTATAGTAAGTACTCACCTAATAGCAGTGACAGCCGCTGTCATATTCTACAATTTATCAAAGATTTCGAAACTTTAAAAACCTAGTGAGGCACACCTAGTCTGGTTCGTGACCAGCCAAAAATATTTTAAGTTACTTTAACCAATTCAAAACATAGCAAGTATTTGCAGACACTTGCTAAATTTTAAAGTAGTGAAATACGGGTCTTACTGGGTATTTGAATGGCAATAAGTGGATAGTGGGACTTTACTGACACTGACAATCTTAGTTATTTTACTAATTTAATCAGACAAAGTATATAAAGCAATGGAAATCATAATTGATTTATATATATATATATATATATTATTGATACGTATAATCAATTATAAATCCAAATTTTCTAATGTAATAACCGAACCAAATACCTAGCAAATGCTTATATTGTGTTTTGATTCTGGCTCCTACAGTAACTTTACTATTGTACATAAATATAAAAAGTAAAATATATAAGCTGTGATCATTTTTGTGAGGCTGTGCTTACGGGCACATACTACCGGGATATATTTAGGGTGCGACTGAATAAGTATCTTCTGGTCGTGCTCGTTCCATCGTAGATCCTATCTTTGCTCCAGAGCTAGGTAGTGGTCAAGAGCAAGTCCATTTCATTTTAAAATTTATATTCGTTGATTAGTACCCTTACTACTATTACTTTTTTTTACATTAAAGTTTAAGGGCGAAGTTATTTAGACGAAACATGGGGAAAAGTCAATCGTGTCGTATCAGGAACTCAAAGTTAGGGCGCTGAAAAGAGATTGTTTGCGATTCCTTCACCGACAAGAGCCTAGTTCTTAAATAAGAGGAAAAAATACTTTCTATATTGCACTTAATTATAGTGGTTCTTGTTCTACCTACCTTTACGAGTTTCTTTCACTAAGGCACCGTAATATAAAAAAAAACACTGCTATCACGTACATTTTGTTTGAGTAGTTAAGTATATTTACTATGGAATATCTGATTTCTTTTTGGTATCATCATCACCACCATCATCCACCCGTTATACGTCCCACTGTTACGCAGGGGTCTCCTTAAGTCAGGCTGTGGTTTGGGAATTTCACATTTTTTCCAACCTTTTCTTTTTTCTTCTTTTTGACGATTTCGGTTTTTAATTTTTTATAATATTAAGAGACGGGACAAACAAGTCGTGCGCCTGATGGTAAGCTGCACGCCTATCCAATAGTTACAGTGCCACTCAGAGCTTTCGTAAAGATCAGAGGGACACTGCCACTGCGCCCGTCACACTGAGACAAGTTGTCGAGTCCCATGTGCCTGTAATTTCACCAGCACCCTTACCCTTCAAAACCGGAACACGATAATGCTGACATTACTGTTTGGTGGTGGGGTGAATTTTTTCACAAGAAGCTCTACTGCTACGGAAGTCCGTGGTAAAAATTTTAAGTATTAATCCGTAGAAAAACCCTCTAAAAATTGTGACTTGAAAAATGTGTACCCTGTATTTTATGGAACCATCGTGTCTAAATTGAGACTGAATTATTAAAATTAATTAAATATTTACAAATCGTAATCTAAACCGAATTTCCATTACAAATTCTGACGTTAATTACTTTTTACCTTGGAATTTAATACGCTGCGGTAACACCCACTTAGGATGGGAGCACACATGTGAATTCTTTTTATTTTATTTTTTGTTACACAATAAAGTTTTGGAATTACTATTCTAATATGCTGTGAACTGTCTCACTACATAATATAAAAGGCAAAGAAATCTATTTGTTTCCGATTCAGTGGGATTTTCCGCGACAACAGTATTAACTAAAGACGCTTCGTCAATTATTCAAAGAGCGTCGGTATATACTGCGCGGTGTATTACATGAGCTATTACAGTATTGACGTCACTTTACAAATTACTGACAGTCTTTTCGTTTACCGGCCGGTAATATTTCTATAGTTATTATTTTCTGAAGGTGGTAGCTTTTTTTGGAACAATTGCTTCTCAATTTAGTACCAGCTTCTTATTTTAGTAGCAGTAGAGCTCCTTTTGAAGGAGTTCGTCCAGGGAAGTACTGCCACCTTACCTACTTCTGCCGCCACGCATTAATGTGAGCAATACTGCGTTCTGGTTTTGAATGGTAAGGATGCTGGTGAAATTACAGGCACATGGGACTTGTGAACTTATGTCTCAGGATGACGGGCGTAGCGGCAATGCACCTCAGATCTTTGCGATTTAAAGCTCTAGCAGCTATAATCAGGCGCACGACTTGTTCGCCCCGTCACTTGAATTTATAAAAAGAAAATTACATTATTTATCGTAATTAGATTGGCTTATCAGTATTTAATTATTTATTGATGCATTTGATTTAAATTTCTAAGTAATAATTACATTCATCTATTATCGTTAAACTCAAAATCCAAAAATGTATAGTAAATATTAATATGCAATAAAGGCGCATAATGTTCGACAACTGAGTTCGACATTATTTTTTATCGTGTATAGATTATATACAGAATAACGTTTATGTCATATCTATGCACTCCACGCAATCATTGCTCTTGAATTATAACTGAAGTGGAAACTAGATAAAAATACGCTACTTAAGAGATTCTGATGCCAAAAATATTCTCCTGTAATTAACAATATTTGATAAAGTTATGCATTACGTTTTTTTATGTGCTGGCAACCTTGCACACCTTAATTTTACTCGAAAGTTGTTTTTTATACTATTACTAGTTGAAAAGATACTCGTTTATTATCAGTTGATGCATAGTTTAAAATACAATATTATTAATATTATTTTTGTTACAAAGTATATAGTTTATAATTTGTAATAGAACATGTTCCGGTCTCGAATAACATTGTAATACAAAAAAAATATTATCATGCCTTGAAGATTATTATACTGCTTGACAACTTTACCATGTCAGTCAGTCAAAGTGTTGGTGTGTTTGAAAAAAAAAATACACGCGATTTAGATCGGAAAAAAAATAGTTTCATTTCCAATGTATAACAATCGCGAAAACCTAACAAAAGCAATATTTTTTTATAAAAAATTTTAGACTATATATACTTAATACATGGCGGTAATCACTATAGGTGCTTAATGAAACGACAATGTAATCGATTCGTAGTATGACTAACTTAGAAAACGAAATGTCTACCTTTCTCTTTTTCGGCTAGGGGTTCTACGTAGAGTCCCTAATGTTAATCTCGTTGCTCTTATACCCATAGTATAAGGAATTCCCAAAAGTTGAGATCAAGTAATTGGTTTTGTTGCCTTGTACGTTATTGTTATTGCATACTGTAGAAAAATACTAACCAAATCGGGAAAGACCTATTTGAAGACATATTTTTAAATAAAATATTACCTCTAAAATAAACGTAACAAAGCTCCACCAGTAAGAATGTACCCACCACAACAATACATTTTTAATTTGAACTAAAAGATGTTATTCCTAGAACGTTACATCAACGTAACCGCTGCTATCTTTAAACCACTCGGTTATTATTTACACTCGTCTGCTGCTTCCTTTAACTTTAACAGACTCTGTTACTGTCAGAAACATCTTTAACGGCAGTCGCGTAATGAGCATTGTGAGTGGACTGAGACTCCCGGCTTTTATTAATATTTCATATTACCGTCTAGTGCACTTGCGTTCGTTGTAAACGTTTGTACTTTACGAGTATGTATCGTGCAATATGTAAAGGACTAATGGACTCGGCAGTTTCAATCCCCCCTCTGATTCTTTATGAATCGTTTATAACTTTACTTTTGAGTCAAGTAAATATGTAGGGGGCAAGAGTGGACCGAGATAAAGAACCAACATAACAGACTCCACAACAATAGCTTACGAAATATGGAATATATAACGTAAGACAAAAGGTCCACGCAGCTCCTTAGAAATTAATAACGACCAAAATAGAGGAAAACTATTTGAATCGAAATGGTTAATTCGGAATAGCCAGTTAGCGAAGAACATAAATAAGGCCAAGAATTCCACAGGATTATAACACTATAACAGTACAAGGGAAGGGTCAAATACGAGGGAGCTCGCATAATCCCATCTCAAACGCAATAGTTCGTGTTCAATTACCAATAAACCTCTTCATAATACAAGTAAATGAACTAAAGGAATATTCCAAATGATAATAATTACGCTTGCAATGACAATTCTAAGCATTGAGGTAACTATTGTTTATATCTTGAGCTTGACAAAGCAATTTTTATTAAGTTATTAAAGTAACAACTTTACTCAATATTTTATTGATTCTAAATATTGTTGATAAAGATAATTATTACACGAATGTATTTAAACTTAACGCAAATATAAAATTTGCTGTCCCCGTTTTTAACTGTACAAATATTCTGGGGATTCTTCTCATATTAAAAAATCTAGTCTTGCGTTAACGAATTTACCAGCAACGTAGCTCATTAAAACAATTAAGCGCGGCCGTGTTAAAGAGATCTCGTTGTGGAACTAGAACACCATTGTTCCCTAAATTTCACATTCATATTAGACGGAAACTTCGTCTCGTGCTGATTTACGATCAACCCTCGAGCATCTAACAGCGAGATTATTTATTTGCTGCTTGTCTAACACTCAGCCGGAGCCGCACCGCACGCTGCAGCGTCGGTGCCGGAACAACACCGAAGCGCGGCGGTTTGTTTATGCTAAACAACCTGCAACCAAACTCGAACGCCGTACACTCAAAAATGATTTGCATATTTAAATAAAGAAGCGCGACACCGCAACTTGTGCTAATCTGCCGACGGACCATAAACTTGTTAATTCTGATTACCCTAGGTCCGTGTCATTATTTTTGTAGATAAATCACAGCGGTCGAGACGTGTCCCTTATTAATAACTCTGCGCGAAGCGAAAGAGTTAACGGCGTTCCGACACGATTGTTACTAAACCGACGGAATTTTAATTCGTCTCGGAGTTTATTAAGTGCGTAAAGTTTTAGCGGGGCCTCAACGCGAGCGGTAAATTAAGTGAATTTGCTCGTAGACTGGGGGGGAACCGTGGTACTTTCAATCTGATCACCCGCATATTAACAATTTTAATTGCTATTTGTTTCAGGTAAGCGACTACTTATTAACAACGCTGGTAACATGGACTCAGTTTCTCAAAATCCAAGTATGTCTGTATTCAGACAGAGGTCCTGCATAAAAAGATAGGTAGTAAAATAAAGTGAAATGAGTGAGACCCATAAAACTCTTTGCATACAATATTCAATCGAAAATCTTTTATTATACTGAGATTTCCACACTTTATTGATAAATTCGTACTATATCTCCAGTTTTATATCCTTAGCAAGGCAAATTTGTATTTTTTTTCACGTGATTCAGTTATAAATCTCGCGCTATGTACACGCTTCTTTAGGTTACGAATCTATTTTACGGCCGCACACGCCGAAGGTTAACCAATAAAACCTTTTAACAACCGTAACTATTTCGTTATAAGTTCCGAGTACGCAATAAAAACGACGAAACAGAAATAAATCTGGAGGCACAATGCTGCGCCGGGGAAGATCAGGAGCGTCTGCGGGGCACCACGGGTCCTCGCAAGAAATCAATCACAAGAGGGCGCGCGCCTTAATCGCCAATTTAAGTTTTTCCTTTCTTGATAGAACAAATTGATGGAAATAGTTGAACGTTAAATATTGCAATTCGTCGAGCTCGAGTATACAAACTTCCTCTTACGTGCGTTTACGGCGAGCTAATAAATCTCGGCCGCTTTGTGTTCGCGTCTCCCTCAACATCTTCAGCCATAAACGGCACGTGCTGTATTTTTGTAACGACCTACAAGTGAAAAAACCGCGTAGAATGGCCTACTTGTCCTGTTTCGTTTTTGTTTCTTACAGTTAGTGGTATTGTTAAATACAACTAGAGTACAATACGATGATGTGGTAGAAGTTTCACCCGCAATACTTTTATATTTCCTTCGAAAACCCATCTCCGAATTAAAAATAAGCCATCATTCGCTTGTTTCTGCCGGGGACAAGCTTCATTCCCGAAACTAACCCAAAGATAAATTATTCCAGCACATTTCTCATCACGATCCATTCTTTTCTCCGTCGACAAAGCGTCAGTGAATCCCTGGGACATATGAGCGTTCTTATCCACAAGATAAAATGAAGTCTGGTATCGCATAGACACTAAGCAACGTTACCATGCGCGAAAATGTATGTACATGCATGCCTGTCTGCCGTCGCGCAGTGTATGTAGTTTCTTGGTAGTTGTGTACTCGCGCAAAGCAGCATGAATCAGAGCTGATAAGCATAGCGCAGATTTGCAGGATCGCGCGACCGCGCGTTCGCTGCCAAGTTCTTGCACCCTTACATTTGCATGTTATGTACAACATCCATACGTTACTGTACTTTAATATTACTGTGCATATTTTTACGAGAGCTATATAAAGACGGGAAGTTCACGCAACATATTGCGTGTATGCCGTTATAGAAAAGGCCCACAGAGTGATTTGTTATTGTTATTGACTCATGTAATGCCCTGTTATTATGGATGTAAATGTCTAAAGAAGATCTAAGTTATGAATTAGTATGGTCAAATAGAAGGAGCGGTGAGTGCGGTGGCCGTGGTGGGAGAGAATAGGACGATAAATCAGTGTTTGTTGCGAGCGTAAACAACCGCAGCTCGCGTTGGTCCAATCATTACTCAAACAAAGCAGCCGAGTGCAGCAAAAAGTGAACTAATTGCGCTCTTGAAGGACAAGGGCCACTCCGTTCGCTCTGTCGCAAACGTACTTAGTCACGTTTAATAGTTTTTCTGTCTAGAAAGATTTACTCTAATAGCAGTGTCTCGTTTATAAATTATTTTTATTACACTCCAACGGTTCGTTATTTGTAAAGATGTTTTAAGTATTTATCTGAAGCTAGCACCTACATCACAATATTTCATTTTTCAAAATTCAGACAAATTGTCTAATACAAAGTGTGAGATAAGGAAATGAAATGAAAGCAGAACGGAGAGACAAGGAAAGTATAGGGAGAAAGTCTTGTGACAAAAACTTTAATAAATAAATTTTCAGAAACGAATTGCCAACTTTTTTTATTTGGCAAAAAGTTTTATTTTATCTCGCATTTTTCATGTAACCTGCAAAAAGGTCTTTTTAAAAAATTGCCTCGTTTTGTGTAGAGAAAACTTGTTTGCAAATATTTTTGTAAAGTTAATTTCAAAAGAAAATTCCCTGGTAGCCAGCAAGAGTTTAAGTTTTGTTCACATTGTGCCGCCGTCGCTGAGCCGGAGTAAACACCTCACAACTTGCCCTTTCCTAAGTTCCAAGAAATTGATTTTTAAACTGTGAACAAGTAAGGTATACAAAAAAAGAAACATGAAAAACTATTCTAACGCAAAGTTGGGAATGAAATTAGTTTTAAGCGACAAGTTCATTTCACTTTTTTACCGGCAAACCGGTTCTGCAATTGCTAGGAGATTCTTGTGGAAAGTTTCCCGCTGCAGATTTTGATTACACACGCTCCTTCAAGAAACTTCCTGCCGGATAGGAATATTAAATCTTATTTAAGTTAGACATCCGCGGCGGTTGGCGTTGTTATTTCGAATAAGGTGCTTTATAAACTCCGAGTGCAGTGTCGCTGAACTTGCTTTGAGAACATTTTAAGCTTACTCTTGGGTTCGAGTCGCCTCTTAACCGAATGTTACTTTTTCATACCCCGCCGCCTTGTCAATAAGTTGCTATCTACCTAACCACGCATCAACTTTCATCTGCTAACAATTTCACATTTTTACACAGATTTTACAACGACATCGTTAGAGTATATTTAGTGCTCTCACTTCAAAATTTTATCCATGCCTAACATCCATTTCCTGATTTTGAAAACACCCGTTTAGGAGCCCGTTCCGCTCCGTTGAGATGAAATAGAGTACTGTACAATATTCTGTATAATTTTAGGAACGCTTAAATTTTAATTGTGTAGTAAAAGTACGGTTATATAATCATTACGGGAACAATACGGCGGCAGCGAGCGAGCCGGGCGGCGTGGCGACTCGGCGTTACATGGTGCATTTGCCTAATTACAACTCAGTTCACTGATGTGACAATTCGTGATTACCAAAACGGTTATTTCGGGAGATGTCTTTGGCTCAGACTTTACCATTGAAACCGTCATCCGTGCACGAAATAACGATATCACGTCTTATTTATACGATTTAACTTTCTAAGAAATACGTTATTATTCAAAATGTTGTATTGAGAAAAAAACCACAGAGTAAATGTAAAAGGATAAACCGGCATCCCACTCAAATAATTTCTTTCAATCTCTTCAGGGCTCTTACTTACTTATCTCATATTTCTAAAAGTTGTGTTTAACAAGTTATGAAGTTAATATAAGTCAGACGTACGGCTGGCTGGGAAAAGGAAGTCGAAAAATAGAGTTAGTGCAAAGGGGCGGGTGGAATCGATGAGTGGCGCCTCGCCGGCGGCGGTGAGGCCTCCGGGCTGTATTGTCGGTGTATTTTCGGAAACAGAAATCGCCTCACGACTTCTTCATTGCAGTCCTTGTCTTTAAGCGACAAGATGCCTCGGGACAATTCTGCTTCTCAGGCGAATTCACAAATACTGAAGTATTTTCCTAAAGAAATCCTTAAAAACTCAAAATACAGAGTGTTATTTATGACCTCAAACAGTTACAGTAACAAAAGTCCAATAGATCTTGATGCATCTATATATTCAATGAAATCTGACTTTGCAAGTTAACTCACTCAACTAATCGCTACGTCAGAAATTCTCTAAGATCGAATTGACGTCGGAACTCTGGAACTATCTTGACTTATATTGAGATTCGAGAATACTATAATAAACACGTGGGACTTTTTGTCTTATACCGACTGTTGAAATTTCCGTAGAGAGTCAAAAGAAAATTAGAATCGAAGTACTGTTACACAGCCACCGTAAACATCGAAGGAGCCCAATTCCGACGTTTTAATTTTATTAAACATCTCCCGGTACCCGAGATAAAGTAGATTTCTTTCGCTGCCAAGTAAGAATTTCGACTCGTATAATAATTTAGATTACGTAGCAAGCAGTGAGCGTTCATTATCGTTCTTTTGTACCTGATTTCGTCGAGATCTCATTCGGATAGAGCGGCGGTCCGCGGCGCCGGCGCTCTCTTGAAATGGAAAGCGCGAAAATGAAATTATAAAGCCCCGCGATAAAAATAAATTAAATCGGATTTCGAGTTCCCGGTAGCCTGGGATGAGTAGCGTTTTGTAGTCTGCGAATTCTTTTCTCTTTTTTAATATTTATTTTAACAGTTGATTTGTGGTGTAATAAGAAAATTCTCACTTTATTTTTTTCTCCTTCCCTTTGGACTTATTTAACCTGGTTTTATGTTTTCGTACTTAGCACAATGTATTTTTTGGGCTTTTGTGACGTTACATCAAAATACGTCAGTATGTAGAGGTTTCTTAGGTCCTACACTGCGGCAAATCGTTCTGCATTCTCACCTGCGATTATTCAAATTAGGAAACGGTACGACAAAGACGAATGGTACTAATATCGTTCGCTTCGCGATCGCCTGCGCGATAATACGCGCGGTACGTGCCCTACACACGCGCTACAGATCTCGTCCGACGATAAACGCCGATTGATCCGTATGATAGGCTTTTTGCGTAAATACCTTACACGGGCTACCATTATGCAGCTCCGATACACTTTGTAGGTCACAATAAATCTTCGAACTGTGTTGAGCCTACAACATTTTTGGTCTATTACTGAAGAGTCGATATTACCTCAGCTTTAATTCAAATTTTTTCTGGACTGAATCGGCGTTCTATGGCGCGAGTCGAGCGCCAGGAACACTGGCTTTATTTTATAATTTATTTTTTTAGAAACTAAATTAAAGCTATTTGCAAAATGTATATCGTATACTATAGGTACGTGTTGTATTTAGTTCAGTAGAAAATAAAATGTAAAGTACCTATTGAAGACAGCGGTTTTCTTGTAAAATTTCGAGGTAAGTTTGTGTTTTTTTTCTATCTCTCAATTTTACTATATATGATTAATTCAACAGTTTCGCTGTTATGCGGAATCAAACAAAGCCATTTGAGGTTATATTGATGTTATACATACCGGCTGTTATGTTTACCTAACGGTTTAAAAGAATATTAATACTTATTCCGTACATTAAATGCCGCGAAATATTTACTTATTAAATTTTAAATTTTTTACTCAAAAAAGTGTTTCCAACTACCTACGTGACACAAAACAGAGGTTTTCCATCGTAAATTTTTATTTTCCTTTTCCTGGATGCTTTGTAGCTCGGATGTAAAACAATGTAATTTATGTTTTTATTGATCATTCAATGTCCAGTAAATCGGGTCTGCTCTCCCCAGGGCCGTTTTAAGTGAACCGACCCTACTTAATAGTCTTCCTCTAGGAGCAAGGGTCAACTCTGCGACACTAGATACTTTTGTTAAGGTTTTGTGTCCCTAATGTATTGTAATAGGGACTTTAAACCTTGTATTTGAACATTTTATTACTAAAACTTAAAGAGTTTTTCATTCTAAACTCCTTTAGCTTATACCCTGGAACAACATATCCGTTGATATAAACATAATGTTAGCTTGTATAAAACTAAAGTATTGTACCAACAGCAATCCGTATCTTATTCCCTAACACTTAAGTTTTAAAATGAGATGAATTGCTGGAAATTCCAGCCATAAGTCTATAAAATCTCCATCCCGACTCGTTTAATGCTATCCAGGTTTAAGAGCCCATATCGTTTAAGCGACATCCAAGATTCCGATGCGAATTCCCACAATCGCAGCTGTTAAGAATAAGAAGCTGCTAAAAACTTAAAATTGAAGTGAGAAAGAACACGCTATGGAAATTTTTCGCCTCAGTAATTTTATTTAAACAACAAACGATATTTATACGGCGAACGTCTAAGGAGTGAAATTTCCTTGCCTGCACATTTATTCCCTGGACACTATAACTTAGGCTTTTCCAAAGCGAGAGCGAATAGATATTACATAGATGTGCACGCGCATCGTGGACCCCATCGTCACTTTCTATCAGGTGTGATTTAGGTGAAAGGCACACTTATTTTTTTATAAAAAAACAAACTAACACAGACGTCAATTGAGCCTAAAGATTTTTCGTCAATTTCTACGATAGAGCAAAATGGACAACATAAATCCAGGAAGTTCTACTTCTCAGTTTGACTTTGACACTAATTTGTTATTGGAGAAGCAGAAATTGACTTCGGTCCGTAGCGGAACAAACCGTGCATCTACTACCTTGGTATCCCGTTTGTGATCATTTCCACCACATGTACACCTAGAAGTGTGTCTAAGGAGCGACATGTGAACACAAAAGTGCATTACGAAATTGCAGCGCGCTTTAGTCAGACAGCTGAGTAATTTTCTCGAAAATGACGGGCGGAGTAATTTCGCGCGATAAGAGATGTACGAATATGAGTATGTATTTTCGTATTCGATTTTGCGGTTATAAGAGAACTTCGTAGTTGGTAAACTGTAAGATACTTACGTGAAGTACCTGTCAAACTGTATGTTTATTGTATCGCAAAACTTCGTTTAAAACTTAGTACTTCCATTATTTTGAGTACGAAATGCAAACGATAAGTACTAAATGAAATTGTATGTCACCGTTGTCTGTGTCGCCGTATCTAAGCTGGGTGACATTTATGGAAAGGGTTTAGGTCATAGTCCACCATACTGGCCTCATGAATTAATAATTTGGAAGAGAGCCTGGAGATTCGTAACACGGGTTTTTTCCTAGTGCAAACTTCAGCTCTCTTAAAGGAATCTTTTAAAAGTTATTGTACCACACCCGTTGTACTTTTGTGGAGAGTAATAAGTATTTCTGCATTTAAATAAATTGTGATTCTTCGAGATGCAAGTTTACCGTAAGCGATACTTGTTACTACATATTCAAAAATGTATGTAACTTAAAGATTAAATTTATATGTACATGCCGTAACAGGTATTCGAACCGTCAAACTCTCAATCGAGAAGCAACCGTTCCCCCACTGGGCCGCCTCCGGTTTCCCGAATGCCTCATAAAAGGCAAATCCCTTACTATTACTGGCTAAAATGTAACGATTTTACTATGGGATTTTTATTTCTTTTTTACTGTCGATTTCAAATCAGTTGTTATAAATATAAATCTAAATACACAAGACAATTACATAGAAAGTAAAATGTTAACTGCGCTTCATTTAAAAATTCTCTTCGAGACCCCAATTCCAAATTTAGCCCACGAAGTATACACGGCCGGGTTGCGTTTCTAAGAAGGCGTGCTCTCTTTAATCTCGTCACAAAAGCCTTACCTGATTCAGCGAGGCCACGAGCACTCTTCCGCGGCACAAACGTGGAGGAATGAAGCGGAAGAGTGCCCGGCACTCTGAATTACTTCCTAATGAAAAGAGCCTAGGAGTGGGTAGGAGTGGGACAGAAGAGTGAGTTCGTCACGCGGCCGCTAACGAACGCGGTAGTCCACTCGAGCCGGTCGAGTGTTCGCTTGACGTACAAATCTTGTAGAAGCTTATTAGCGAACGTGTTCGTCGTGCCATCTGGAGGAAATGCTGGCTTTTAATGGCGGAAAAAATGCTAACTTTAAAAATACAATGCTATAAATTGTTCGTAGACATCTAACGTCGAGAATATGCTGATCAATGGCTTGAAGAATACCCTAATTTATATATATGATCTCTTCTTTTTCCAATAATTGGTGGTGTTTAACACATTTGAGTATGTAAAGGGTTGGGTAGAGTATGTAAAATGTAGGTCCGTGGCGAATGGTGACCATTCTGGTCTGCCACGCAAAGGTCCCTGTTTCGAAACCCGGGCCGGGAGAAAATTTGTTGACCTACATTTATTTCTATCGTGAGTTTGAGTATAATTTGTGGTTGTCAATGGGTATGGCCATGGCATACGCGATACAGGGTTTCCCTAGTGTGGGACTATGTGTGCGTGAAAAAAAAATATCATGGTAAGTAATTACATAAACTTATTAAATATGATTGAGAATTATAATTAAAAAAATACTCGTAATAATTCAACATCCATTATACATGTGTACGAAATAAAATACTAACTCATTTAACAGACTTTGTTACTCTCGTAACTGATTTCGATGGCATATATACGACGGGTTCCCCTGCATTAAAGACAAGCGGACAATTTTAATCCGCGCTTAGCATGCGAATTACACCTTATAATCTCATTCCATGATGATGCAATAATCACAAAAAATGTTCTCCGTTTTTTATAACACGTCCGACAGTAAATAGACGTACATTAATTTAAAAGAGGAAGCTATTTTATGTACATTTTATAATAATTTTTATATTTTGAAATATTTTTATAGTAGTAGAGCTCCTTGAGAGTTCGTCCAGGATAGTACTGCCACCTTATCTATTTCTACCGCCAAGCTGTAATGACAGCATTGCTGTGTTCCGGTTTTGAAGGATAAGGGTGGTGGTGAAATTACATGCACATGAGGCTTGTCAAATTATGTCTCAAGGTAACGGGCGCAGTGGTAGTGTCCCTCAGATTTTTGCAATTTAAAGCTCTGAACGACACTGTAACTGTTAAGGACAGGCATGTAGCTTACCATCAGGCGCACGACTTGTTCGTACCGTCACTTGATGTTACAAAAAAATGTCATGAGCAAGATTTTTAAAAATATATTAGTATCCTCAAAAACATTTATGTCCACTTACACCAAAATTAACTATTAAACCAGTCCTTATTGATAAGACAATTTTAAAACAATATATTAAGAGCGTTTTGAATTTCAAGCATTGGTTTGAGACGTATTTAAGTTTAGTGCAACTGGACAAGAGTTAGCTTTTTGCTTTATCAGGTATCGTTTACAATGAAAATTTTAATTTCACTTTACTGTAGCGAGACGCACAACCTTCAACAGCTTAGTCTTCTTCTCAAATGAAATAGTGTTATGCCACAGTCCACTACCTTTTCGAAGTAAGTTAATGTCACTTGTTGCAAATAGATGGGACAGTGGCCTATTAAGGCATTGGTCCTCTCTTCATTTAAGTTTGCGTACTAACATAATTTTTTTTTTTTTGTAATATTAACACTTTTATGGATCTATTGTTGCCTGATATAATGCGTTTTGTTTTATTTTATTTCTTTATTTCTTTTTTAATCGAAAAGTTGAATAAAAATTTTTCAAATCCTACTCTGATACATACATACTAAACATGCCTCTCATGCCTCCGATTTTTACTCCAATTTGTTTACTGTATCTGCAATCTGGCCATAGAATTGTCTCCCTGAACTTACTTAAGGTACATTTCCTTAACCACTATGTCTGGTTGTTTCTCGCCATTCCCTTCATTTCTTTCCCTTTTGCATAGTGTTATAATATTCCTTTGTATATTTATTTTTATTACTATTTATTGTATATTTTATTTTCCTGCAAATGTATATAAGTACTCTTATTATTATATATTATTATCTATAGGTATGTACACATTATAATAGTGTATGTATCTATTATTATTATTTGTATATTTACTTAAATATTATAAAGGCCTGAAATTCTTTTTCTAAGATTGTCCTATAGAAATAGCTACTTAGCAATAAGGCGTCCTGTTGTACATTAGCTTACTCTATGTTACTGAAATTACTGTTTCGTGTTACATTATAATTTTTAATATACAATAAATAATATTTCATTCATTCATTCGTTCAAATGTTTTCGTTCTCAATGAAAACAAATGAATATCTATTTAATCTAATTATAATTTCAACGTCAGTTGCTGCCTTGTAAATAAAACGTGCTCAGTTCCACCGAACTAAGGAAATAAACATCGTCTCGTACCATTAAGCAATTCAGTGGTAATATTCGATTTAGCTCTTGTGAAAACAAAATTCGGAGCTATGAAGTTTGACGCAATTTTACGCCTTTATTCAAACGACGCCCGAATTGCTTAAGGCCATTAATTTTTTATGGCACCAACCTGCGTGTTAGACATTGATAATACGATTGCCCTCTGAAAAAACTCTTAATGATAAACATTTGCTATTTTACTATTATGTAACACATAATATGTGCCAGGCAGGCATCCACAACAATTGCCGGGTCGCAAAGTAGGGAATTCCCTATACCACATACCAGAACAAGGAATTCTGGCGCACTTCCCAGAACACCTAGGCCAGAGCCAATTTAATAAGTTCATTATCCAAATTAATCTTACCGGGAATCGAACCTGGGACCTTCGCATCTAGAGCTCACTATGTAAACCATTAGGCCACCGTGGTCGTCAAAATTTATTTTATTGACTATCACGATATTGTTACTGTAATGATATTTTTGTGAAAATACTCTATGTTATTATTGATGTAAAAATCTAACAAATACAATTTTTATTTATGATACCGGGACGACTAAGTCGGGCGCCAGGTGGTAAGCAGCAGTTGCAATACCACTCAGAGCTTTAAATCGCAACTATTTAAAACCTAAATTAGCAAGTCGCATGTGCCTGTAATTTAACCAGCACCAAGGAGCTCTATTGCCACTAAATGTATCTATATGTTTGTTGGAGAACTTTGTTTCTTATTTTCTTTCTTTTTATAATATCAAGTGAGTTTTTTGCCGTAACGCTATCTCTGAGAAATCTACGAGTGTAATATAAGTATTAAAATCGCTTGAATATGGGATGTAAAATACATTCACACTGTAAGTATACATGCCATCGTTATAAGCCACTTCTCCCATCTTTATGAGCCTCACGTAGAGCCGTAATGCTTTAATACGAAATAAAAACCGTTTTTTTGGGAATACAATTCTCACCACCTCACTATCTAAACATCATGGTATATGAAAGTGAAAATGGAGTCACGCACATAACTAGCGTACGTAATAACTACTTTTTAATAATTTTATTCATTGACCATCGAATATCAACCGAAAGACGATTATTTTTTTTTATTTTCCGTGCTTATTATGGAATGCATGTAATAATTATATAATGATTTACGGAAAACTAATAATGTCTATATATATACTTATGGCATTACATACGATACATCATACACGAAACCAAACCAATTATTTGTTTAATAAAAAAACTGTCGTAATTCAAAATTATTCAATTGAGAAAACACGATTAGAAAATTTAAAAAAAATACTGAATAGAACCAATATATTCTCGCTTTCAAATGGAAAGTGTTGTGCGTAGATACAAAATAATAATCACGATCAAAAGATCTGTTCAGTTTTTTTTTTTCATTTTCAAATTATGATTTCCAATTTGACAATTTTGAGTTACAATGTTGTTTTAAACATTTTTTTTCACATAATGTTCACTTAACTGTGTTAAACATAATAAACTAATATATTGCACCATAAAGAAAGTTACTTTATGACATAAATAAATACAAATAATAAGAATACGCGAAGCACATTATTTCTTGCGTACATAACAAGAAAATGTTTTTTTCGTTTGCCAAAAGAACACAAATTTTGGTGAAAGAGTCGAAAGTAATCACAAATACCTAATTCAGAATTATTTGTGTGTTTGCATACGTGTTCAGAACTCACAACTGTTCACAATATAGAAATTAATTTGATCTATTAAAACTAAACGGACTTTCAATGTTACAAATTTGAACCACGAAATGCCATTGAAAGACATTTCAAACATTTAGTTATAATACAAATTCGAGCAAGCTGAATTCTCAAACGAAATCTACGTACACGTAGCATTAGTGACCGCAAAACCATGTCCGTTAGATTGCTCGCTCGATTGTAATGATTGGAATAACGTTCCGATGCATAACTAGCGAGATCAAACATTTTTATTTGTTTGCTCACTCAACCGCACGACTGAAACTAATGAAGAGGAGTTTCGATTAAATTAAAACTGGTTTTATTCCCGACGTGAGAGGTTTTTTCACGGGAGAATCGGTCCGTTCTCGACGTTTACCGAACGATAATTGATAAAATATGGTTCATTAGTTCGGGATTTATCCGGAAATTTGATATTGAATTGTGTAGTATAGATTTAATGGAATAACGGCTAACAAGTGCTACTATCAATTTAATGCTGTTCAGTGGTGTTGAATCGCGTTATTTTAACGTATATATAGGTCCAGACGCGATAATGTTTATTGACAGGCTAAAATTAACTCATTCACATTTCCTGGAAAATGAAGTATTGAATTATGCCGCCTCGTTTCGGTAGATTTATTGCTGGTTACATTTTAACATTTGAATTGGATTAAAACTGACTGCGATAAAAAAAGAGTGAGACAGCTCTGTCAACAGGCGGCCTCAGGTCACACAATATATGTTGTACCGAATTTGATAAAAATATACCTTAACAGAGAAATCAAAAGTAAATTTTGTTGGAAAAGTACTATGATATCATAAATTATTTCGTGGCGTTCTTAATAAACTTCTAGGTAAACCAGAAAAATGTAAAATAATTCTTAAATTAATGCATTTATGAAATTGTGAAATTTAATAGTTTTAAGTGTAAGTAGCGTAATTTGCCCATAAGTATTAGACATCAATTTTTTTGTTGGACGCCTGATAGCAGGTGATGGCAGCGATACATAAATCTTTTAATGGTTTTTATTCACCGTTTTGTGTTTCTTTTTGTAAACATTTTACTTGTGAATAAAACAAAATAAAAAATTCTTAAGCTAAAAAGTCGTTGAAAACCAAGTACCAAAGACCCGACAACAGGCACATAGAAAAATTCCGTGACTTAGTTGGCATTGCGTCTGACACGGTTTGCTAGAAAATGTCGGTTCGAATCCAGCCGGATCGAAGAATTTTTTTCTAAGTGTTCGATCTTTGTATTAATAATTAAAAAGAAATCTTCTTATCATGTCAATGGCATACATATAATGCTTGCTATAGTGGTGAAAGGGCTTGCCAATAGGCGCAAGGTTCTCGCCGATTGTTGGCCAGGGTACGCCAAACGTGCTGTAAAGGAATGGTCCACCCCATAATTTTCATAAATAATAGTCCGTGTTGGCATATTGTGCTATAAAAAAATAAAATATATATCATTTATTTCATACCAAAGATTAGTACGTGAGGCGCACTATAAGTTTCCGGAATGAATAAGAAAAAAATATTATAAATGGTCAGAAATGAATTTATTGTTTCTTAAAATATTCTCCGTTAGCGTTAATGCACCTTTTCATACGAATGAACCAATTTTGAAAACATTTATGCCACTCCTCCGTGACTATCTCTGAAACATATTTTTCATACTCTTCGACAGCTTCTTCAGGTGATGAAAATCGTTGACCGCGTAACTGGTTCTTAATTTTTGGAAATAAATAAAAGTCACAAGGTGCCAAGTCGGTACTGTACGCGGGATGGCTCATACGGTCAACGTTTTCACCTTCAAAAATTCATTTGTCTGTCTGGCCACGCGAGAACTGGTATCATCGTGGTGCAAGATGATACGGCGTTTACGGTTATTTTACGAAGTTTGTCAATAACTTCCGGCAAACAAATGGTCATGTACCAATCACTATTCACGGTACAACGATTCTCCAAAGCAACAGTAGCCACGTATCCAGTTTTATTAAAAAAAAGAAGCAATTATCCGCTTAGAGGCACTTTGCACGTGCGCCACTTTGGTTGGTTTCGGCTCATCTCGAAAGACCCATACGCTCGATTGCTGCTTCGTTTTAGGATCGTAACTATAAATCCATGTTTCATCACCTATTACCATGTCCCACACCAAATTTGACGCCCCTTCGTTGAATCTGGAAGCATGGCAATGCACCAAATGACGCAATACGTTTTTTGAGCCTCAGTCAAATTGTGTGGGATCCACCGAGAGCACAGCTTTTTCACACCCAAATGTTTGTGTAGTATTGATTGTATTTGACTCATGCCTTACATGCACGACGCCACAATGTTAAAACAAGTGACAGCCAGATAAAACAAACTGTACTACAGCCAAAGAGTTAGTTAGAATATTGTTTATTTAAGTGGTCACTTCCGGAAACTTATAGTGCGCCCTATGTATACTATTATAAGTTCTCATTGACTTGGTATTAGTAGTACTTAATATTTAAGGTTTTTGTAGGCTCAGCGAGTGTTTTATCACTGGGCTGTCCTATAAGTGTGCGGCAGTGTACAGGCTAGACTACTGTAGAAGCGCAGGTCTTCCGCATGTAATAAGGTTACAACTCAACAATGTTTGCGGAGATAATTTAATACTAATAAATCTTTATTGAGTCAAGACAATTGCATGGTATTTTAAAGTTACGTGACATTATTATACGAGGACATTACAACGTTGAACATTAGCGATCATACTAGTTTTAAGTAAAACTATATGCTAGTTTATTGCACATTTAATGATAACTTCTCTGGTCCGTAGTCAATCTCCTTTTACGTAAATATAATAGAGTTAATACATTCTGCTACTCGATCAAATATAATACCAAATAGCGTTAGGTAAAAAGAAATTAAAGCAAATAAAATTGCACAAACAATCTTTTAACAAACAATTATGGCGTATTTTTCTTTCAACCTAACTTGATAAGCGGGCACTCTACTGCAATTTTTAATTACCATTGCACAGTAATTGCACTTCCACAATGCAAGTGTTAATAAACAGTACTTACAAGATAGTTGGAGGTGGAAAGTTTAATAAGTAAAGACCGCACCGGTGTTGCCACGTTTAAGTTTCAGACTTAAGTTAACGAGGTAATGTGTTCCGACCGTGTTTTAGATGATATTAACATGATAGAGTACCTGCGTAATCGTTTATGACAACATTGTAAGAGATTAATACTGCAATAATGTTGCCGTTTAATTTGAATGATGGTTATAATTATTAATACAATGATCGAACACAAAGAAAAATTCTCGAATCGAACAAAAAGAAAGATCTAACTGGACTCGAACTTGCGTTTATACCAACTGAGTTATAGATCGACTCAGCAAGTCTTACAATTTTTTCTATGCGTTTGTTACAGACCTTTGTTTTTGACTTTAACAACTTTTATGCTGTAACACCACCCGTAAGAAATCTGTGAAAGTAATATCTAGTAACAAACTAGTAGAGTAATTTCACAAAAAACACGTGAATATCGCAGTAGTAAAACATCACAATATTCATTACAATTATTGCTAATAAGCGATCGTAAGGCGTGGTGGACATATTACTTGGACATTATATTCCTAAGTGGTATTTTTTAGGGAAAATCATGCATTGATGATTAAAATGATGAATTTGTATGAAATTTTGTATAGCGTTGCCGTCGCGCCACTGAGTCGCTGTAGCTGCACAGCGACTCAGTGGCGCCACGGCAACGCTTCTATAAGCATCTAATTGGAATGCGTCCTTTATACAGTACACAATATCAAATGTTATTACATTCATCATGAAAAGAATCTCAAATATCCATTTGACAATTACATCAAGCTCACAGCTCAATGTGAGCTTTGCAAAACTTTATATTACACGTACCTATAAATTTCTTTATTACAATAGACACATACCGCCCACACACCTCTTCGCTTGTAAGAAATATGTTTAAAAGATCCCTGGATTATCTTTTATAAAACTTTATTATTCAATCATTCTGATTCTTTTGCGCGACATCAACTTGGTTACCTATTCGTAAAACTAGATTTGAACAAATACGCAGTCGAAATAATGATTTGAAATCATTTTCTTGCAATTCAAGTACTGAAAACCAATATATATCATCATGATTGACTTCACAACTCCAATTTGAAGTAAAATTTCGATGATCTAAAGCCAACTTGAACACAGGGCCGAAGAAAATGGAGCCGCCCAATTAATTCGCGTAATCGGCAAGAGAAATCAGCCGCAGATGAATCTCATTAAACGCGAGTGCCTCACTAGGCCCGCGATGGCAAATGATTCAATCGCAAACCGTGACGCGGAATTAAAATTCACGAGATCTTTTGTTCGAGATTAGGGAAGACCTGGAAGTAACAGGATACTACTAACCTAGTATCGTAAATTGAACCCAGAATAAACATCAGTAGGAAAATGTTTACTAAAATGACCACCATACTACTTAAAAGTCTGCAATCAAAACAACAAAATGAAATATGTAAAGAAATACGCAATGCAAAACGAAAAATGCAGTTGTGCTTATTTAAGTTTACATTACTAATAATCAATGTGGGATATGAATCATGAAGGGATGTAATTAAACGCAAGAATATTAGTTACCAGTAGACTGTGTACTACTAATTAACCCAACATCTCACAACTAATTTATGCCTGAAGCTAGTATTACTAAGCAAGTTAAGGTGACGGGGTAGCCAACCATAATAATCTATGAAATTGCAATCTACACGCCAGACACCTCAAAATCTACTTAAGAAGATAAACTTAAATTAATTCATGGTTAAATTTAAGAAGTTTTTAAATTAGTAACAGATTATTAAGAAGCAATAGATGTAGCACAAAATACTTGTAAGTTGGAAAGGTTTCGGTACGTCTCTAGCAAAATTTCCGAACGCAGCGACGGATCGATCGAATCTGGCGGAACTCCGTGCGAATCGAACAGTCGTTAATGAAAGTTAGCTCGCGCAATTAGGTAACCGTCTTGGTTTTATTAAATTTAATCAAGAACTTGTGTAATATTACACAGATTGGGCCAATCGAGCCTTGTATAAGTTTCGATAACGCTGTAGTTGGAAACTAATTTCGGAAATAAGCGAAGCTATCTCGGTTTCTACTCGATCGCCTTATAAAAAGAGGATCAATGGTCTAACGAGATTTGTAGATAAGACTTATAGTGAATGTTAGGAGAGGAAAATGTAGTGTAGGCATGTTACTAGACGAATATACACAAGAATACCCTCAGACAGAATTTTATTACCGTTTCTCTGTCGTACTTATTGTTCTATTCCCTGTAAATAATACCAGAATATCCAAATTGGCTATTTGTGTATTCGTCAAAATGCTTGACAAGGTATCCAATTCGTCGTAGAAAAGAAACGAATAGCCGAAAGCAATTTGTAACGTCGATGTTTTTTCCATCTCACAAAGAAATTTATACCTGTCGCGTGGGCAGTTAAAAGGTTTTGTTAAAAGATGGCGCGGGTAGAGTAACAAATTTGAGTCTACTTTAGAGTCCTTTTACAGTTGGGGTTGGATTCTGCAGTATGGAGATGTAAAGCTATATTTTAATAAAATGTTCATCCATAAGTAGGTTAGCTTCCATACAAGTGGCTTCAGTAGGTAGGACGGTGTTATCGTTGGGTGATAAGCCGCGCCGGTCCGGAACATGCCGCCCTCGCACCCCGCGCCCCATCGCCGCCGCCGCCGGCGGTATCTCTGTTCCATTACAGCTGCCTCGCTACAACATAATTTGGGCACATTTTGGTTTCACACTTTAGGTTCACACTTGATGCTGGTGGCTACAAACGAAGCAACACTCCATCTGAAAATCATTTCCACAATTAAATTCCTCGTATAATATTTACTAATAAACCAAGGTTTTAGAGTTACTTTAGCAGAAAAATGTACATTTGACTTTTTGTTTTAGACTATTATATCTAAATTTTTATGGAATTGACATCCAATTACTTTTATGTGAAATTACTCGACTAGTTTGTTATGATTATTAATACAAAGATCGAACACTAAGAAAAAATTCCTTCGAACCGGCCGGATTCGAACCGACGTCTTCTAGCATACCGTGTCAGACGCTATACCAACTAAGCCACGAAACGAACCAGCGGTCCTCACGATTTTTTTCCATCTGCTTGCGTCGTATCTTTGTATTTGGTTTTTCAACGACTTCTTTGCCGTAGCGATCTCACTATATAGCTATGAGAACTATTTATGTCGTTTAATTTTACGTGAATCTCAATCGGCATAAAGTAACGCAAAATCTGTCAAAGTTAGCAAAGTAAAACAGGAAACTAATCGTACCGTTGGTATAAAAAAAGACACACGATCATGTATCAAAAGCGCTTTTATCACATAATAGTCATAAAAATTATACGCACTATAAGTAAGAAATTACGCGTATGTGAATTTTTATCTCTCCTGTATAAACATAAAAAAGTTATCGACTAATTTCGCTCATAAAATCTTGAAACTTCTCTCCTAATTATTTTTTTATAAACTTTTTTTATAAAAAAAAAGATTCAAAAGTTCGTGGAATTATATCTATTTGCAAAGTTTTATTGAAATCGATTACCGAAAACTGCGTGAAACCGGATTCATCGCCTAACATACACAAAAATAATACAGTCGAATTGAGAACCCCTCATTTTTTGAAGGCGGTTAAAAAGTTGTAAATTTGCATATTATGTCTTTAGGCCTTATTATTTGTCAAGAATGTGAAACGTGTTTATTGATTAAAAGTTAGATATTTAAGAAATTAAAATTACAAATTTTCTAAGAAAATTTGTAGTATATCAAGTTGTATCCGGCACCCAAACAAAGATTTCGAAACAAACTTCCACTGCCATTGTGTAAGGTACCTGAAAACCACGAGCGCTGTTTCGAAACAAGTATTGCACAATTTTAAACAAAGGTATAGACGGGGACAGAGGCATTACCATAAACAGTGGGTCGGTAGAACGCGAAATTGCTTTTTTGAACTCACAACGTTACTATTAGAAGTGAAAAAGTTATATAAAAAGACGACATGCGGTGGCGAAGGCGTAATCACATTTCTAGTCAAAGTTGGGTTAGTTGATGCAGAATGGAGTCAGCGCCATGTTTACAGAGCTTGCGTGCAACTCCGCTCCAAGATTAGGGAGTATTTACGTAACTCCCGCGAACGTACTTTTTAGCAATTCTACGACACACTACTTAGAATAGTTATTAACGCCAACTTACACGAGACACCCGGTTATTTGCACACTTGAATAAACCCATTTATGTAGCCAAGCGTTCTAAAGTCTTGATATTTTTTTAAAAGTCTACAACTTTATCAAACATAAACAACCTCTTTAATGCAAGTGACCTTTTTCTAGAAACTTCAACGCTAAAATCTTATGTTGTTACTTTTCTTACCAAACAAAGTCTTTACTATTCTAACTGTGAATTTTTATAGCGAGAATTTTGCTTTGCATCTGTGGCGCTGTTACTAGCAGTGATATTATTTTAAGACGAAAGTTCGCATGTAACTGTCAGAATTTCAAATCCACTTTGAATTCAACGTTTCTTTACAAGATTGTCTTGCAACTAAATGTCGTATAAAGGACATTTGAATTTTTGATACTATTTATATATTTAATTTTTTTGGGAATTAATGCTGTGTATGCACGTTTGTTGTACACGATGTGTGCTGCACTTTCTCTCCTACCACACACTAATTGTAAATTTTTATATTATTAAGTTAAGTACGTTCAATTTTTTTGTGGTGAATAAATGGTTTCAATGAATTTTAACAACCAAAAATACTTATTTTACTAAAGCCTTTTTACAAGGTTTGTCCAGGGAAATACTGCCACCTTATCTATTTCTGTCGCCAAGCGGTAATGTACGCATTACTGCATTCCAGTTTCGAGGGTAATCTTTACCCTCGAAACTGGAATTACAAATGGAATGAAATGGAAGGTGAAATTACAGGCATATGAGACTCGTCAACTTATGTCTCAGAGTGACAGGCACAGTGGCAGTATCCTTCATGTCTTTGCGATTTAAAGCTCTGAGTGATACTGCAACGGCCATAGACAGGCATGTCGCTTAGCGACAGGCGCACGACTTGTTCTTCCCGTCACTTCGTATCATAAAAAAAAACAATGTTATATTTTTAATAATATTTTTTTTAATAAAGACAATCTATTCAACATTTCTTCTCTCATACCTTTGTGCAATTGCTTCCTAAGCAGTGTTTATGAACCGAATACCTGAACAAGAACAAAAATACCTTACACGTAGTGCACAGTTAAGTACAAACAATATCAGGAACAGAACTAAATGCTTGATTTAAACCAATTCCGGCAACCGTATCGAGGTGTGCGTGAACATATTTTATCTGCTTCCGCCAGTAGTGGCTGCTAACAATTATAGGGGTTCTACACTCATAACTGCCTTCGTTTCCCTACATGAAGATCGACGATAAAAAACCCTGCATTAATCCACCCGAGCCGTGATAAACTTCCTACAAATCACTAGTTTCTATCAGTGAGTCTTCGTTAGCATGATAGAGGACTACTAATCAGTTTTGAAATAAAACAAAAAAAATAAATAGACGAACTTATGCAAATTATATATCAATGTATTAAAATATTTTAATTTTAAAACTTTCATAGCTTTTATGTACCAAGTGACGGGAGGAACAAGTGGTGCGCCTGGTGGTAAGCGACACGCCTGTTGAAGTTTGCTGTACACTCTGAGCTCACAAAGATCTGAGGGGTACTACCACTGTACCCGTCACACTGATACATAAGTTGACAAGTCCCATGTGTCTGTAATTACCACTATAGCAAGCACAACAGGGCGCGACTTGCGCAAAAGCGACATGGATGCGCGAGATAATGTGAAAATAGCATATCTCACGCTCTAAGTCGCTCTCGCACAATTCGCACTCTGTCTTGCTAGCCGTACTGCACTCTTCAAAACCAAAACGCAGTAATATTCACATTACTGCTTAGCGACATAATTAGGTATGGTGGCAGTACTTCCTTGCACGAACTCTTTCACAAAGAAATCTACTGCTACTAAAAGTTTTCTAATTGTCTTTCCAAAATCAATTACAAAGGATATTTAGTCAAATAAGAGCTTATTTCATAGTTGAACATTTGATTTCATTTAACCGAGTTGAAAAACAGAGGGATACAAGAGTGTTAACATACCTACACAACGTAAAAATTTGTACATTTTCCAGCCCTCCGGCAATATGTCGTACCAAAATAATAATATAACGTTTTACGCGAGCAGAATAACCGTAATCCATGTTCTTAAATTGCGTATTTTCCTCAAAAAGATAAACCGAATGTGTACGATTTTCGATTTAAGGAATTAATTTTTTTCCGCATTTTTATCCTCAAATAATGCTAACGATTTATATCATTATAGGAGGTCAGGAAATATCTGTTACATTTGTGTTCATTAGTGTTGAAACGCGAGCCGGTATCTGGGCCTTGCAATTAAGGAGAAATAATTGTTTACATAAATACAGGGATTTACCAATAACTGTATATAATATTTACTGGAGACGTCGCTTGTATTAAGTGGACTATTACGGTAATTGCTTTACAGCCGTGGATGATAATAATTGAGTCGGGATCGGCATTACCAACCCTTGGGGAATTTGAGCGTATGTCGCGTTTCGTTTTCGCTTTTTATATCTATTGTTGTACGCCTTTTTTTATTAAAGTAATTTTTAACAAACAATAACTAAACACAAAACACAGTACAAAAGGAAAAGACTAGCTATTTTGTTTTGCCTTTTATAGGCGATCCGACCAATTCTTCTCGTCGTTCACATCAATAATTCTACTGTACGATGACGTAACAATCCTGTTTATTTTCGCATCCGCGCGCACTAAACTCACACATAAAGAATCTGTTACACGAACACACACACGATAAGGATATTTATTCAGTGTGTAAGCGGTGAACAAATTGTTTGCTCCGAAGCTCTCTTTACCTGTGGCGCCGGGTTTTCATAACGCGTAGCCGCGGGCGCGCTGGCGACAATTTATAAGACGCCTCACCCGTGGATTTGCTGACGAAACTGCTGCTTGTAAACATATTCCTCCTGGTTACCTTGTCTCTTAGAATAATATAGGAATATTGCCACTTTTGGCACTTATTCAGCCGGTGGGTAGAGTTAAATGTTTGCCACCCCTTACAGCTGTCTTCCATTGTTGTTTCTACGATTCTTATTTCGCACTTTGCCTGATAAGGTAGTCTATCTCAGTTTTTGTCACTTAACCAGTCACGTCTCTATGTACAATCGTTAAAGCTACACACTGCTCTTCTTATCATAATTAACGCACTTGCATTTTGGTAACTTTCGAGATATTGGCACGTAAAGTTTTTATTGCGTCTTTTTTGTGTCTGTAATGTCAATTGATTTTGCTTGAACTGAAACTATATAAGATGTTTAAAAAACTACTTCCCTATATAAGCGGTTACATATCTCGTTTTGCTGATTTCAGACATGTCAATAACTCAATTTGGCTAAAACTTTCGATTACGTTACTTATGTTAAGCAGAGCAACACGGTTTTCATAATGATTTTGATACCGTAACGTCTTTAACGCGCATGTGTGTTTTTATCCAACATTAAAAAAATAATTAAAAAGCTATTAAAATTTATACAAATAACAAAACAAAAAAAATAAAAATCGTTACGGACACACGTATACGTCAATAGGAATTATGAGGGGTTAAATGTCTGTACAATCTATAAAATCATATTACATAAAACCATTTAATAGGCAACATGAATTTTAAGACACACTTGCCCCATCCCATCTCCACACATGAGGGCTGGCATCGCAGCTGAGCTGGCGGAAAGAATAAAAAGTAATAAGTACCAGGATCTCAGCTCCGACTACCTATTTATAGCCTTTGGAGTCGAAACCCTTGGCCCTTGAGGTCTCAGTGCTCTTCATCTTATATCCAAAAAATTACTGACTAACTGGGAAACCCAAGGGCCGGCAGCTACCTTGCCCAACGTGTTAGCATAGCCATACAAAGGGGGAACGCTGCCAGCATCTTGGGTAGCGCGGGGACCCAATTTTTTTCAGATAATTTAATCCTAGTTTTACTTTCTAGTATTTAAGCTTTATTGTACCTTACCTATATATTATGACAATAAAATAGATTGAATTCATATTAGTTTAATTACTAAAACTTATTATCGTTCCTGAGTTGAAATTAACTTGGCAAAATTTATATTTAATACTTAACACCATCCCTGAAAGTGTTGTCATGTCAATCAGAACAAACTTTATATTTTGGTATAAAAATCTCAACAAAATATAAATTTTGTTGCGTTTGAATTTCACGTGTTCCTACAAAAGTGTTTTCAAAAGCAAGGGAAAACTTTCTACTCGCTGTAAACATGTTTCGATGTCGTTACATAAATTTTTCGTTGTACCTTTCAGATTCTGGCATGTGTAACTTAGCGTGAAAAATCCCTTTTGTGTTTATCTACTTTGTGTAAATGAAACTCGTACCTATGTCAGGCGATATAATATATTATATATATTTTTTATTGAATGACCAATCGGTATGAAATACAGTGAAATACCGATTAGCGAAATAGATTATGAAAATATTTAAAGCAATCGCGTACACCACTTAAGTGTCACCATCGAAGGGCCTAATTTTTCCTTCATTAATAACAGCGATAAGGATTTCTTATGCGTAGAGGCTAATATTTCGAATATACATTATATATATTTCTACTTCAAAGTATAAAAAATAAAATAGACTAAATCACATACGTTTCTTGATCCCAAAGTAAGTAACTTAAACACTTGTGTTTTTTTATAATATGAAGTGACGAACAAGTCGTGTTACGTAAGCTACACGCCTGTCCATAACAATTGCAGTGTAATGAAAATCGAAAAGAACGACGGTGTCACAAATACCCACACCCCAGACAATATACAAATGTTAGTTTTTTTTTATATTGACCTGGCCGTGGATTGAATCCGGGACCTCAAAGATGGCGACACTATGAAAACCAGTGTGCAAGCACGCGACCACGAAGGTCGTCAAAATATATCGATAATACCTTTCTTTTCTTTATTCTATACTATTGTCGTTTAACACCTTTTCGGAGTTCTTCTACTGAAATAGACAAATACATGTATCATTCAAATATTAACTTTATATCCAAACTATGGAAGTAAACCTATAATTGATTAGTGAAGCACGATTACGCCTCTCTGATACTTTGATACCGATATATATATGGTTTCAAGAAATTATACGGTAATTGAAACATGTAATGAATGCCTTATTGCTCAACCTTTAGGGTAAACTTTTGATTGTAATAAGTAAGTCTTTTAAATAAACAGATAAAGATAATTGGAGCAGTAGAGCTCCTCGTGAAAAAGTTCGTCCAGTACGGTAAGTTTCCCGTAACCATACTTATTTTCTACCGCCAACCATTAATGCGAGCATTACTGCGTTCCGATTTGGGAGGGTATGGGTGCTGGTGAAATTACAGGCACATGGAACTTGTCAACTCGTGTCTCAGGGTGACGGGCGCAGTGGCAAAGACTCTAAGATCTTTGCGATTTTTAGCTGAGTGACACTGCAACTGTTATGGACAGGCGTGTCGCTTACCACACCAGTCACGACTTGTTCGTCATGAAATATAAAAGAAAAGATAATAGTATGATAGATAAAAAGCCTTGCAAAAAAAATGTTTTGGCGTTGTTAAAATGTATGCAACCCATCGATATATGAATTATAATAGTGTCCAAAATACGATGGTTTGAATATTGAGCCTTATTATATATGAATACGGCTTTCTTTAGAAATCAATACAAAAATAGGCACATTTTAGTATAGAACATTCATCGACCAATAAAAAATGTTCACTTTCGCGAATTGTTTGCTATAGTCAAGAGTTTTTACGGTGTTTGTTTCTCCCTCGGGCAAGGATCAGCTGAATTTAGCCGCATCTGCGCATTTCAGTGGCCACGTTTTATCCTGTTATTTACCCTAGGCCATCAAATATAAAACAGAAAAAAAAACAAAATACAACTTTTATACAACGTCTATCATAACCTATTTTCAATGAAATATTTTTTTGTTACAATTGTAATATTCATATGAAAAATAGTGCTAAACGTATCATTATTTATTTATTTATTTGTATTCAAGTTACAAAAACCCATAAATACATACCTTATAGACTAACACACATAATAACACAATAAAAACACTAATGACTAATAATAATTATTTACACGTATTGTCTACGCCGTGGAACGCAACGTGGGTGTCCAATAGCCGGCCTCGGAAACGTCGGTACATGACACCCTTCGGCCAAAACTCATCTTTCATGAAAGTCGATAGATGTTGAGTTGGTACTCTCACCACACATGAATTAAAATGTACATTGTGGCGGGACGCCAACTGCTCGACCCTCAGGGTAGAATTGGCTTTCATCCGTATATACTCCACAATATCGGCGGACTTTAGAACAACGTCGTCGGTATCGCTGGACGCAGTAAATGATTAGGGCCAGTCGGATCGGTGCCACTAAGGTTACGGCTGGTGTACTTCTTTTTCCTTTCCACCTTTTTGAAACTGTCCTCGTTTACGAGGAATAAAAATTAACAGGCCATTCTTGACAGTTATCTTCATAATGTCACAAATTCAATTATTGGTGTAATGTATACGCTTCTATAATAAGCCAAAATTTGCTATTTACGAGATTTAAAAGTATAGTGAAACTAAAACTTTACACTGAAGGCTAACTAACTTAAGCTTCTACGTACTAGGATAACAAAAAGGCATGGTAGTGCTCCGTTTAGCACTCGTAGGTATCGATCTAAAATGTTTGAAATAATAAATTGATTTATATTAAATCTATATTAAAATAATGTGTACAAATGTATATTTACGAAGAGCATCCCCAAGACTTTCTTACTCATTGTTCTCATGGGAATCTGTCTTAGGAATTAAAGTTTAATCAATATGACGATTTGAAGTGCAATTGGCTTACCTATGAAACCAAAAATTATTTGAGTTTGAGTTTATGTCTAATAGATAATTGATATTATAGGTAACTCTATAGTCACCGGCATTTGAAAAAATTTTAACAAGTGCGCTCTGTGAAACAAGAATTTAAAGATTGTGATTGAATAACTCCCGTTCTAATAGCTCTTGTGGCTTTTGTGGTTACACGGGTTTCCAATAAGTGCAACCACCAAAAGGTCGTGCTTAATAAATTAAATAATTTGCGTTAAACCAAACCCATTTTACGAAATAACATTGTATGCCTCAGTACGAAGTCACAACGTGGTAATTGCGAGCATCCCACATAAGTAAAAATTAAAAGGACTATAGGTATGTTTTATTATTTATACTCGTATATTCACTTACTTACGCCACAGCAGAAGTGCTTAGTTTGCATGACACGTGTGCCAACAGTTTGCGGAGTTCCGTAAACTTGAGTTCAGTACGCCATTTTCGCTTAGTAGTAAGATGGTGTTTCATATCATCATTAAGTCTTAGTTTAACTTGAATAAATTTTCCATTTTCTGTTTATCGTAATCATTAGTTTGTTATAAGAAACGAAAGTAAACCTTATACCGCTGCATTATGGTTGCTTATTTTTTGAAGAACTTTTATAAACATGTCGAATTCGTCATCGTTCATCTATTAACCACTAGATGGCAGCACATTGATTAAAATTTATATTTTTAAAATCAAAACGTCGTAACTTGCAATAATAGGTATTGATGGTATTGAACTTTCAACGATATGGCAACTGGGTAAAATTTAAATTAAATTGACAGTCCAGAATTTGTTATTCCTTTTTAAATTTTAAACTACGACCAATCATTATCACGATTTTATAGTGTTTCAAATTATGAATGTGTGAGTTTTGGCGACAGCAGTTTTGATAGTAATCGAAGCTTAAGGCACTTCTTTTGTTTTTTCTCCCGTGCTCACGCCCTTAGATTCCCATTGGTGTAGGCAGAGACTATCGATCGCCACTTAGCACGATACTAACAAAACCTCTCTTGCCTCACATTTTATCACTTATTATTCTCACTACGCACCCCAGCATTTTTAAGAACCCGAGTTTTCGTGGCTGTCCTCTTCCAATGATGTCTATAAAGAATACTGTGATCCGTAACCGATGTAGTTTGAAAGAGGATGTAATAACAAAAATAGAAAGGAGTATGCTGAAGTGGTTTGAGCACATGGAGCGGATGAATGAATGTAGATTAACGAAAAAAAAAATAGAGATCTAACATGGAAAGTAACATTATTCTTTATTCTACTGTTATAAATAAAATCAATTGTCGTAGTTTGTTCCTGTTATGTATAATTATATGATTTCTCATAATAATAATAATTATAAGATTTAGATTCTAGAATAAATTAGAAGATAATAAGAATAATCACCCTTATTATAAATAATTACATAATTTCATACAAAGATTAAGTTTAAATCTCTGAATTTTAGTCACTATAATCTCATCGTTACGACGTAACAATATATCTTAATGAATGTTAATGAGCTACCAATTTACAAGTAGGTACTAAATGGAGTAGCAAGAACGCCAAGATGCTGACCGCTTGAAGAGGGCTCAAGTGGCTGAAGTGGCTTTGTGTGGCCACGCGAGGCTTCATTAGATACAAGCATCGAGAGGCGGGGTACGATGCCTTTAGGGGGAGACTCTAACAATCTTCTTTGGAGTATATATTTAGAGTGTAACTTGTAATCTCCTTGAAATATATAACAATTTCATATGATTATAGTAATGTTCGCCAAGTTATAGTCTGTCTTGTTTGAAGATGGAATAAAATGACAATTAATTTTTTTATTGGTTTTCACGGCTCTGGGTACTTTGCTCTTTTAAGCCACTCGTCAATACGCAAAAGTGTTGCCCGCTTGAAACCAGCTAGTGACCGCAGACGATAAATATTCTGTCGACTATCGACTGAATGTTGATTATGTTACGCAGTAAATAGCCGAACTTATTTCATTTGAATTATCAATCATGGGCCCACTATTGGACTAACTGCTAGGCACAGGTTATGCCAATTTTTGAAAATTCGTAGGTACGTCGCTACACTACATTTAGATTTTCATTTAAATTTAATATACATAATCAAAACCACCTGTCGTTATTAAAATGTACATGAATAAAATTGATTTCAAGTCTAATGATAGACCTACTGTCAAAATAAACTAAAGAAGACATAATAACGCAATTATTAATCAGTACAACGTCATAATATGCACAATTCAGATTTTTTGGCCAAATGTTACCAACTTTCAGAATCTATCGATAAAACTGTTGACAACTACATTAATATTTCAAACTTTATGAAAACTGACAACCCTGCAAATGTCATTTTACTCCGCCTTCAAGAAAGACAGACTATACTTCAAACTACAATTATATTAAATTCAATTAATTATACATTCAGTTACACGTTAAGGTTACAATTGTTCCATGTGGAACAGAGTACATGGAACTACTGGGAATATACGAAACATTTACCAAAAGGAAAATAAATGTATAATTCCAAAAACCTCTACAATACTCGGAGGCAGTATAATAATATACTGCCTCCGTGGCCGAACGATTACCATGCCAGACTGCCACGCAGAGGTCCCAGGTTCGATTCCCGGGCCGGGAGAAATATTTGTGTGACCTCATTGACTTACAAATAAATGGACGACGGGTCTAATATAAAAACCACGAAAAAAATGTCCCAAGTCAACCTATTCGAAATTTAAATTGTAATATCATCGCAGTATCGCGCTGTCAGTCGAACAAATGAAGACTAAAGCGGAGTTTGGCGCTCTGTATACGATTTTAGCGCCTTACAAGTGCGGACACTTTTTAGCGCGGACCCGACGTCCATATAATTGTAAGTCAATGTGTGACCTACATTTATTTATCTCGTGAGTTTGGGTGTAATTTGTGGTTGTCTTTTATGTGTGTTCATGGCACCCGCGACACAGGGTCTCCCTAGTGCGGGGCTATGTTAAGTGTGTGCGTTAAAAAAAAGTAAAAGTAAAAAATAAACAGTGCATGCATGATATGTTACGTGCGCATAGAATTCTGAGAATTCGAGTGATGCTTACATGGTGCGTGGCTTTGCGACGTCTGAGCGATGACGCTGCGTTTTACTACATATAAATTAGAATTATATGCCACATGGAGCGTTGAAAGTACGCGCGGCGACGGAACGCGTACGCATCGGACAAGGGACCGGAGACAAAGCGGCAAAGGATGCTGCGGTGCGTAAGTAAGCGGTGTTACATTACGACACCACATTGCTCGTGTGTCACTCGGTGTGTTGAAATCATACCGTTATGACAATGCAACGCACCGGCGGCGCCACAGTGGCATCGCTCTTAGGCAGCGTAATTTAAAATGGTAAATACTATTCTTTAGTTATATAGATTGAAAACCGTCGCCGTGCACTCACATGCACGCGGGTGCGACCTCTTTTTGAATTATCAGTAAAATCACAGACAGTGGGAAGTTGCCTATAGACTTATTATCCACCAAAAAATGATAGCAAGTATTTAGAAATAATATACTTAAATAGAATATAAAATACAGATTTAGAGATAGATACGTGCTGTGAATGACATATTCCTTAGCCTCAATAGCCTGTGTTGTGTGCTCATAACCTGTTATTGTTACATAGGGCGCACTATAAGTTTTAAGAACTGGCCGCTTGCATAAACAATATTTAAAAAGTAATTACAACATTTGACTGTAGCTGTTTGTTTCATTTGACTGTCACTTGTTTTTACATTGTGGCGTCATTTTAGAAATTGGTTATCAACATCACCATGGATTTAACTCGTGAAAATTGTCGTAGTATGATTAACAGCTCAGCGGAGCTTCACTCGGCTTCAAACTGCTTTTAGCGATGAAGTACCATGCAAGACGACTATTTATAACTGGTTTGCAGAATTCAATCGCGGTCGTGTGAATGTCAGTCCACTCCCGTCCACTGCTGTGAACTACAAAAACTTCAATGCTGTGCGCCGTATGATCAAAACAGACAGGCATGTGACATAACATGAGATTCGGGATCTTTAGGCATAGGCATGAGTCAAATACAACTAATACTACACACACTTTTGGATGTGAAAAAGCTGTGCTCTCGGTGGATCCTACACAATTTGACTGAGGCTCAAAAAACGGATCGCATCACTTGATGCAATGCCATGCTTTCCAAATTCAACGAAGCCGCGTCAAATTGGTTGTGGGACATAGTAATAGGTGACGAAACATGGATTTATAGTTACGATCTCAAAACAAAGCAGCAATCAAACGTATGGATCTTTCGAGATGAGCCGAAACCAACCAAAGTGCCACGCGTGCAAAGTGCCTCCAAGCGGATGATTGCTTCTGTTTTTAATAAAACTGGACACGTGGCTACTGTTGCTTTGGAGAATCGTTGTATTATGAATAGTGATTGGTGCACGACGATGAGCCGTCCCGCGTACAGTCCTGACCTGGCACCTGTGACTTTATTTCGAAAAATTAAGAATACGTTACGCGGTCAACGATTTTCATCACCTGAAGAGAGGCTGTCGAAGAGTATGAAAAATGTTTTAGAGATTGTCACGAAGGAGTGGCATAAATGTTTTCAAAATTGGTTCATTCGCATGAAATTTGTATTAACGCTAACAGAGAATATTTTGAGAAACATTAAATTCATCGCTGACCATTTATGTTATTTTTTTCTTATTCATTCCGGAAACTCATAGTTCGCCCCTCGTAGATATGTTCATAAATTTTTTCATGTAGTAGTAAGGATAACTTCATTGTATCGGAAGAAAAAAATTGAGACAGCAGAAGTTATAAATCATCCTTATAAAAAGCTGAGTCTATCAGGATTTAAAAAAATACAATTTTATTCATTTATTACCTTACAATCTTGTGGACTCTCATTTACTACCAGGGATGCACCCTACGATTCAATTTTGATGAAAAACGTTTATATAACGTGTATACGATATCAAGTTTTTGTGTCGATTCATACAAAGGCAAAATATGCTGGCTTAGCCAGCAATAAACATTTTGCAAAAATATTACAATGTAACTTTGACAAAATTCGATTTACAAATATTTTATTGTAAATAGTTGTTGCCCTCGATTTCGGACATTAGTGGGTTTTAACCCAATTAAAACCCGTTAACAACCGAGTTAAAACCCGGAGCGCCCAGGCACTTGCCCATCTCTAGGCGTATCGCTTACCACCAGAGACGCACGACTTGGATAGGTCCCGTCAAAACTTTCTAAAGGCGCCTTCAAAATAGACGCTTGTAGAACCGCAACTGTGGCGCGACAACTGCGCGTCTTTACTAATTATAACTGCAAAAGTGGCACGCGCGTGTCACGAAACTAGTCCCTTGCAGCTCTTCCATAAGCATTTAATTTAATAGTGTCTCAGTATTTCCTTACCTTCCTGCGACCTTTCCATCTGAGCCCTTCGGTTGGTGCCACAGACATATATGTCTGTGGTTGGTGCGATGCGGAGTTTGCTGTGCGCCTGTGAAGCCTATGCTGTATCTACCTATGCATGCTGAAAAGAAAAGTGAGTACCTGATATTCGCGTCGCGTGACAAGTCTCCCAGACATGTAACTCCCATTAAACTGTACGGTAGTGATGACTAGAGTGACACAGTTTAGGTACCCGGGTCACATAGCACATACTGAGCTTAGGGATGATTGTGATATGCAAAGGGAGCGTAGGGCATTTGGCAGTCCGAGGGAAGATCTGGTACGCAGGTTTGCGTATTGTAAAGTGTTTTTATTTAAATCATACTGTCAATCGTTTTACTGTAGCGGCCTGTGGGCTAGGTATACTCACCAGACTTTCAACGAGCTGCTCGTTCTATATAATGTCATGTTCAGGGTGCTCGGCTACTCAGATACTGCAGTGCTTTTGGTATGTCTGCGGACACACACACTGGCTGTTTTTATGCACTAATGCTTCAAAAAATTATGTCGGTATGACGCAGAATGAGACCGGACAGTGTAAAGCACTGTCCGGGCATTGGGTATCGGCTTTTTTATTTATTAATAATTTGTGTGTCTGTTATTGTTACAATCTTATATAATGTGTATGTGTTATATTGTTACTAACATAGAATTTGTTTGTTGTTTATTTTAAATACATACTCACACGTATGGACTCTTTGTGTGTCTGAATAAATAAGATTTGTATTTGAATTTAAGTTTGAAACGTTCACATACATAGTGTTAAATGTTGAAATTAATAATATATTTATATATAATACCTCTTAGATCGAAAAAAAAGAAATTAATTAAATTATTCTGGCTTGCTGGTGACCGCAGCAGCCCGGTACACCCAATTATAACGTCTTCCTACTCGCGGAATTATTTATGAAGGGGAAATTTTTACGATGTCTGTTATTTCTATCGATCCTCGTTATATCTAAATTATATAAATAATAGATTCTAAAGAAGATTCGGGACTATACTCTTCCTCCTACTTGGTAGATATATTTGTAATTGATTCATAACAATAATATTCTAAAAATTTATACGACAATGGAAAAACTGTACTCATTCGTCAGCTGTATTACTTTGAAAATTTGTAAAGTATTTTTTATTTCGATAATACTCTGCAACCATACGTACGACGGCGACGGCGCGTAGCCACCGCCGTTCATACAAATAATGTATAAAAAATATCATTTGCGACGGCAGCCATCTTTAGCTGACACGTTTTCCCGTTACTTGTGACCATTGACTTACAAATAAATGGACGACGGGTCTAATACAAAAACCACGAAAAAAATGTCCCAAGTCAACCTATTCGAAATTTAAATTGTAATGTCATCGCAGTATCGCGCTGTCCGTAGAACAAATGAAGACTAAAGCGGAGTGTCGCGCTCTGTATACGATTTTAGCGCCTTACAAGTGCGGACACTTTTTAGCGCGGACCCGACGTCCATATAATTGTAAGTCAATGCTTGTGACTTAAGAATTGATTATCTACGTCTCATTGAAATCGAATTAGAGCATTAGTGAATTGTGGCATAATTGATTGTTGATTAAGAAAATTGATTGTTGATTAATAAAATTTATTGCTGAATAAAGAAATTGAATTACAACAGCGTTGACTAAAGATTTTCGGATTAGTTTCCAAAAAAAAATGTTCGCCCCACCTCTTATCTTATAAATAAGTAATATCAATTTCGCAATACCGTGTTACAACAGAGCGGTAGTTAGAAGAACGGTTCTCAATTCAGAGGTCGACGGTTCAAGTCTCTGTAGCGACATATGTATATACTTATGACTATAAGTTCTAATTTAGGTACATTATCATTATATTTTTCTTAGAGGAGATCCGCGGCTAGCAACGCGACGTATAGTGGGTGGATAATGATGATGATGTGATACGTACGGCATTATAGCGGAACAATCAAATTAAACTCAAGTTTCCAGTAATCACGAGGGTATTTATAGACATAAAGAGCAAATTTAGCTGTATAATGTACGTGACAAGTCAACATTTGAAAACATGAAGGTAGCTATAGTAATTATTTAGTAATTAAAATTTGCTGACTTTGGCTGCATCCCCCGAGACGCATCATTACGGGCGTGCGCTGCAGGCGAGTGTAGCAAGGAATGAGGTTTTTGGTGCAAATTGTAAGCGACAGCGTGTTATTTTAATTATATTCATAACAAGCTTTAAGATAGCATTGGTGGAGGCAAAAAAAGTTTACACTTAATATAAAATAAGCGTCTTATTACAATTATTTTGGGTGTTAATTCACCACCATCAACACATTTATGCGGGTTGGGAACTTCACACGTTTCCCGAGGATTGTGAACCTTATTCATGCAGGTTTCATCACGATGTTTTCCTTCAAACTAAATTTTGCACATACATTCCATGAAACTCAGATGTGCCAGCACAGATTCACAGCTTGCTAGAGCTACCAAAACTTTTTTAATTACAATTATTAAAGCGACATCTCTAGTCAGCTGTTGGTGTAGCTGTAAAGGTACTTGGCTGAGTGAACAAATAGATGTCCCACAGATGGCGCTACGGGAATAAGTCATTAAAAACCAAAAACACAGATCCTCATCAAGCACATAGAACAATTCGTAAGGTCCGATGGTTCGTACCGTGGCTTAGTTGGCATAGCATATTGCACGATTTATTAGAAGACGTTGGTTCCAATCCAGCCGGATTGAAGGATTTTTTTCTAAGAGTTCGATCTTTATATTAATAATTATAAATTGAGAATTTAAGGTAATATATACGCGTTTCTTATGCTTTGGACTCAAGCCTAAACCCGTAATTGACGGTATGTTTACACTGTTAAACTCATCTTTGCAGGATACTCTCTGCACACAAGAAACCAAGACTTTAAACGCACACCTTTTTCGTTAGCGTTTTGCTTGAGCTCTGCCAATATGCCATTCAATCCGGTCCGTTACGTAGGTCGAACTTTGTTTCCAGTTTTGTTGTAGTTTCATCCAATCTGTTGATCAACAAACTGCAGTTGAGGTTGAATCCGAACCCATTGTTTGTTTAGGCCCGTCCCTATTCAACCACTCTGTCAGACAGGAACAAAATCCCTTCATAATAGTACATAGCCCTACCTTCTTATGTAACTAGGGGCATACATACACTGACGTGTATGTTATCCGGCGGTTATTAATATGCACAAATCATGCATATGCAGGAATACGCCGCAGATGGCTTTCTCGAGATGAGGAGGCGCACCCTCGAAGCCTTAATGACTTTCCTGTGACACGAAACAAGTGAAAATCTCATGTTATATAATAGTATAGTACTTTAGCAAATACTTCTACTATATCGATTCTTAGGCTTTCATGATTGCTATTCGTTGAAAATGACAGTATTTTTTCGGATCTAAATCACTTTCTCAAACAAACTAAAGTGTCGGGCTCTTAACCGGTCACGGCTGAAGTACATTCTATATGGTCAGTACGCTGTATATGCCTTATCAAGCCTTACAATACAATACAAATACGCTTTATTGCGCATAAGAACGCATAACAAAAGAAGGTTAAACTGGCGGTCATATTGCTAGATATCTGTCTCTTCCAGATAATCTTCGGATTACAGGCTTAGCCTAAAGATAATAATTAATTGAAATTAATTGAAAGAGCAACAAATGCTAATAAATATATATTTTTTAATATTTTTTAAGATAATAATAATAAATATTAATTTAATACACATATTGCACTTACCATGACAAAAGTAAATAAAAATAAAACAAATAAATACATACATTATAACCACGGAAGAAAGAAAAAAGAGATAGGAGTATAAAAAAACATAAATATATTAAAAACAGAGTAAGAATAGGAGAAATAATATTTAGAGTATAAGGTAATGACACTCAGAAGATTTAGCGCGTCTAATCGGCATAAGACAGGAAAATACACAGTTTGATCTTTCTAACCGTTAAAGAATTCTGTTATACCTAACGAGACGTTATACGATGTTGAAGCATTGTGACTGATATGTCATATTAAATTACAAATGTACGGTTTAATGTCACACCTCGAAATTTAATCTCGTGAAGTATCACATCATTTCCTTTACTGTTACGCCAAACACGTATCATGCTAGTAGTTGGTAAATGTTCGTATTATTGTCTCATATACACCTAATCAGTGGAGATCAATTATTAATCGCTAGTGTATACAAATACTTAAATGCGATACGAAGTACATCAAACGAGGTGTCTCATCGAATGGAGGGCGGCCCTGGCATATTCGCGAGGATTAGACTGATGCCCAGGATCGTCATATCAACGGCGAAGTGATAATGAGCCGACGTCAATCCGAACCGTGTCATTATCGTAAATGTTAATGACGACGACAATTACTGGCAGCGCCGAGCTCTATCGAGAGGCTGCCGCCGAAATTGAACATTCCCAATCTATCGGCTCTCGACCGATTTGTCCCTCTATAAACTCCTTCCGCCCGGTCGATTTTAATTAAAATAGTTTCACGGGAAAAATAGTGTAAGGGAACTCATTTATTCGTTGGATTTGGGTTTCATAGAAAAAACTTCTATTATGAATATGCCTTTGTCCATTCACTAAGGAAAGCGTAATCATGTGAAATTGTGCGAAATATTACAGACTGGCATGCAATGTTAATAGATTTTTGTAACAAATAGAGTTTTTACAAATAGTGTAAGGGAACCACCCTATTTATTCCTTGACGTTCGATTCGGGTTTCGAACAAAAAACTTTTGTCATGAATATGGTTTTGTCCTTTTAGTTAAAAATCGTCATCACGTAAAATTGTGCTAATATTACAAAGACTGGTACGCAAATTTAACAGATTTTTGTAACCAATAGTGTAAAAACACTAAGGTATAGTTATTAGTTGTAAAAACAAATAGTGTTTACCACCTCATTTATTAATTACCGTCATATTCGGGTTAGAAAGAAATAACTTTTATTATGAATATGCCTTTATCCTTCCAGTTAGAAGAACGTAATCATGTGAAATTGTGCAAAATATTACAAAGAGTGGTACGCAATGTTAATAGATATTTTTTTCGGGTATATTATTCCTAAAGTGCTCGAATAAAATGCATAAGTTTATACAGGAGAGATCACGTAGCGACACGTTAAAATAAAATATTAAGTCAAGGAAATGAGTAGTTCGTTTCAACGCAACGTGCTCTTATCCTAATATACAAAGAGGCAGCCACTCGAGAGACAATGGACGAGCAACTTTCAATATTAATGATGCACTGAGAATCAGTGACGGTGGCCTTTAAAGGGGGAACTGTTTGAAAGGGGCTCTTGAAAAACCATTTCAGAGAAATCAAACAGTAACCACGACTTCTTTTTGTGTAAAATTTTACTCGTTCCGTTGTATCGAAAAGAAAACTTTTAGTATTTTCTTCAATACTTACAAATTGAAACAGCGAAATATAATAACAACAATATGTAGTACAGCTCCTTGTGAAAGAGTTCGTCCAGGCAAGTACTGCCACCTTAACTATTTATGTCGCCAAGCAGTAAGGATGCTGGTGAATTCACGCATATGGACTTGTCAACTTATGTCTTACAGTGACGGGTGCAATGGCAGTGCCACGTAGATCTTTGCGATTGAAAGCTCTGAATGGCACTGTAACTGTTATGGACAGGTCGCTTACCACCAGGCGCACGACATGTAGTCCCGTCCCTTGATGTTATAAAAAAAATGTAACACCGTACATGTATAGACATAAAGCATGTACTAATTAGTAAATTAGACATTATGTAAAAAATATAACACTATTAGGAGTTTTTTATAGCCACATCACTAACTATATAAATACCACATCTACTTATTAAATTATTAACCACTTAAACCGAACAATATCACAAATATTAATATGTAAATGTAATGTTCCAGTAATACATAGCCAAAAACAGGATTAACGTATAACTAGGTATTTAGGACTCTAGAGACTATTAATGTAGTTATTAAAACGTACATTACGCATGTATATATGCACGGAATGTAATTAGGCGTTTTGTAGATGTATAGATAGGCCAATTCGTATGAAATATGGGGTAGGAACACACGCGTCATTCGCCCAACAGTGGACGGTGACGACTATGTTACCCTACTTATTATAACCATTGACCAATAAGACACGAGGATTGCTAATCGCGATACGAAACAGCTTAGTCGGGTATTTAGTACCTATTGGTGGACCAGATGTCGCGACGAGAACCAAATAGCTATTTTCGTAGCAAATTCCTTTTACATTTCGTAGCAAATTCCTTTGTCAGTGCCCTAAGATCCTTGCGATTTAAAGCTCTGAGTGGCCCTGTAACTGTTATGGCTAGGCGTGTCGTTTACCACCAGGCATATGACTTATTCATTCCATCACTTGATATTATAAAAAAAGAGCTGCAATTTATCAAAGCTACTCTAATTCCTAGTGATAACAAACAAATCAACTAGATGGCGCTTATTGCACAGATATTTATGGATAGTGCCGGCTATTCTTTTACTTTGTATAGGATTAGCACCATCTACCCATATTAGGAAGCGTTAATTTATAAATTAGTTTGTAACACACAATGCCATCTATTGTGACGCATATTTATCAAAGTTCAGAAAATAATTTTTGCTCACGGTCAATATTCGAATAACAAAAATACTGCCTACTTGTATTTTATAATAAAGAAGAATTAATTGCATTTGCACGGCCCATCGAGTATATAACCAGAAATAGGGACGAAATGTAATTTAATTTGTTTGATAACTATTCTGCCAAATCGATACGGTGGCAACTGCACTCCGATTGGCCAGCCCGAATTAGAAACAATTGACGCGTGTCGTCAATTGTTTTACTTCAAATCGACTAGTTTAACTTGAGTTTTACTATAAGACACGAAAATTTAAAAATTACATATTTAATTAATGATAAAATGTGATTCCGTTTATTTTGTAATTACAAAACGTCTAATAAGATGTTTTGCTGTTTTTCCCACACCCCGAATGGTACAGCCCCGCACAGTTAGAAACATTATCTTTATTACAATAAATACAGAATATTTTTGGAATATATGGAGACGTATTATACACAGGTCAGTTGTTAATGCTATACTATTTCAACTTTCTAATTTGTGATTTCAGTGCAAATGAGAGTTGATATTTAAAAGTTTTATAAGTCTCATTTTCCTGATGAGTTGCCAGGGATGGATTATTTCGCCTCTATTTCTGGTTATGTACTCGATGACACGGCCATCTACATTATATGAACTACCTCCAGGCACCAGGCGCTGAGCAATAGTTTAGCACCATCTAAATGTAAGACAGAATTTTGACCTTTTTCAGAGTTACGATCTATATAGTAAAGAGAAGATTAACAGTCGTCTTGATCTATTCCAAGTAACATTTATAGCGAAATTTAGTTGTTATTAACATAGCCGGGATTATTTAGTTTAAATTTTATCGTTAAACAAAAACAGCGTACCTAATTGACAAAAAATCTAGACGTGCCAGTATATGCTAAGTCGTAACTTATAACAACAATACATCTTGGCGTACCAAGCAGGTCAGTATGGATCTTTACAAAAAAGACAGCTGCTAAAATACAGTGTTGTAGTGTAGCTTTAAGGACTATCCACACACACCAGGGCCGTGCTCGAGACGCGGCCCGGACACGGACATGTGTGAACGAGCTCATATAAAATATACGCAACGATATTTTTTGAGCCCCTGACTTTTGTAGAGTGGCAACACCGCCGAAAAATGTATGTGACATGGTGTAACGAGCTTTTGTATGTCAAGGCAGTGGCGAAAATAAATTATACTTTAAATTGGATTTTAGTGTTTTTATTCGCATACAACTCATACCACCGAAAAAGCAAATAAAAAACTGTAGCTTAAAAACTTTTCCAAAAAGGCACCACCTCGAATATACGAGTAAATAGGTGTAAGAGATAAATGATAAATAGTGTGCAAATACAAATAAATGCAGTGGTAATAGTTGACGCAAGCTTGGAATCAGTTAGAAACCTTCTTCTTCTCCTTTTTCTTATCGTATCGATGACATACACTATATTGTTGCGGCCCAGAAGTTATTGCCGCTACTCGCGTCGCTAGTAGTAACCGCCATGCTGAAATGTGGGACATGTTTGCCATTCCGCGTAACGTACTCGCCTATTGTTGCCTCGGATGCGCCAGACGTACAGACATGGATAGTACGCCATTGCGAGGAGAGTCCTTTCGTGCACCCTCGAATTACTAGGAACAACATTTCAAACTGAGCTTTGTAGATACATTAATTTGCATTATGAGAAATTACATTTTTTGTTTATTCCACCAAGAAAATTTACTCCAATCGTGTTTTCCAAAATATTAATGATGGGTCAAGAAATACAAACCTAAAATCCACATCTGTAATCGACTTATATAATAAAATTAACGAGTTTCTAAATTAATCACCTTATTAGCAAATAGTAATTTCTAAAGCAGATAATAAATAATATAATAATATGTAAGAAGAAAAAAAAGAAAACTGTTTATTACACCAGCACAGACACGCATATAAACAAAACAACAGAGGAACAATAATAGTAATAATAATAATAACAATTCAAAATTAATCTGTTAGGCCCTAGGAAAAGCGAGAGTCCAAAATAAATAATGATATAATAATAACTAAAAAACATAAATTTAATTAAAACAATTGCTAAGGGAGGGTATTCCATTCATTCGCATGACGGTGAATTAGGTATAATTCACCGTCATGCGTGTCGCGGCTGGTGCAATCGGCAATATCTTTTATTGTTGGAAAGAGGGTACCTTTGTATTGGTTTCATTTAAATTTGAAGAAAATATTGCACCTATAAGGGTGGCAAACAAACTTTCCGGTAACCGGTTTCAATAAAACTTGGTAAATAGATGTAATTTTTTTATAATTTTTAATATAAATATAATAGTTAGCCTGTTTATGGTCCCACTGCTGAGCACAGGCCTCCTCTCACATGGGAGGGCTTGGTCTGTACTTCCCACGCGGGCCCAATCTGGACTGGGAATTTCACACACATCATTAAATTTTGCTTTGCTTCACTGAAAAGCTCATGGTAAATTTCAAATTAAATATCATATTTTTTTTGTAATATACAAGTACACATAAATTCCGAAAACTCCGAGGTGGACGCCCGGATCCCAACTCATGTCCTTTGCTAGAGAGGGAATAGGTCATACCATTGGCTACCACAGTTTTTTTTAATAACAACAATAAAATAAGCTTATATTTGAATTATAGAAATTCATTTTCAATAATATTTTTATCAGCAAATGGTAAAAATGCATTGACTTTGTGTGTAAAGGACAATGTTTTGCTCGAATGAACGTTCTTATATCGATGCCTGGGATTATTACTGTTGTACCCCTGGAAATCTAGTACATTTCTAAAAGATAGTTTTCTACGGAATAACAAATAACAAGTCTGCGTAGACGAGGCTAACATTATTAGCTCTTTAAGAAGAGAGTATAACGAGAATCGAATTTTAACATCATTTTCAAAGTAAAGTTAACGACAGTAAGCGTTCAAAGGTGAATGAATCGATCACAGTTACTTTTCGTTAACATTTTGTAACTTTTGTATGTTCAAACCAGTTCTCTGCAAATAAAAGAAAGTAAAGAAAATTATTAATTAATAAAAAATTATAATAAAACACCGAACCAAATTAAACGTGTCGATGAAATTAAAATATTCAATGAACAACTAAAAGACTTTCTAGTAGAAAAATGCTTTTAAAATTTGAATGAATTTTCGGAGATAAATGCTTAAATAATATGCATTAAATTAAAATATATTTTTATATAACATATAGCTCTCTATAGAAATAATATACGTAGTAGTTAAGTATCGTGTTCTTAGGTTTTCGCGATTGTTACACATAGGAAATAAAACTATTTTTCCGGATTTAAATCGCGTAGGTATATTTGTTTTTTCAAACAAACCAAAGTCTCGGGCCCTTTACAGCTCCAATGGTCAGGGTTCACGTTTCAGTAGTTAAGAGCTAGCATGTTTAGTTTTTTCATATTGTTTAATTTTCTTTAAAGATTGTTTTTGTTTATAAAATAGGCTTTCATTGCTTTGCCATTACAGGGTATCATATAATAAGGACCTATATTTTATTTAAGACCAGTGTAAATTTTATATGGAGCTATAAATGAATAAAATTGAAAAATATTGATAATACTACACAAAAATAACAGTCTACGTAATTGCTATGCAATGTTGCAATTCAAATTACCAATGATAAATATGCAAACTTCTGAGGTCTTTTGTTATTAGTAACAAAGAACTAAGGCTCGTCCATAATCTTTCCCACATCTTGCGGCATGCAAATGTCTATCAGTTTATAAAATGTCAATTTATACGCTATGGAAATGAGGTACAATTTTTAACCAAGAATTCTTACAGTTAGTATTATATGTAATAAATATACATAGTATAAAAAGACAAGTACGGTAACTCCGTACAAACGTAGCATGTGTACGTACGCACACATTCGCATGTAACGCCATTGCATCGCGAGGTTATGCGAATATGCACGTCCGTACACGGCACATGGTGGATACACGTACAAAACGCGCTGCTAATACTACGGGAATATTATTATAATATTAAATACTAACTACCTCTGTGGGCGAACGGTTACCGTTTCTGGACTGCCACCCAGGGGTCGCGGGTTCGATTCCTGGGCCGGGAGAAATATTTGTGTGGCGAATTTCTCTCATGAGTTTGGATGTAATTTGTTGTTGTCGGTGTTGTTCATGCGTGGTTATAAGTGTGTGCGTAAAAAAATTTAAAAAAAACTCAAGTAACTATCACGGAAATAGATGATGGAATAAAACACTGCCAAAGATTAGATAATAGCAAGCAAGCTCAACTCGAATAGCATTCGTTCTTCGCACAATACCCAAGAGAATCTTTTGAGTTTATTGTCCTAACATCTGTCGGGATATGCAAAGTCGGAACCATAAAACAACGGTTCGGCCGCGATTACTTCGGGCAGTTAACTCGCTCTTACACTCATCTTTATTGACGACCTACCTGTAAATTTGTAATCTGACCCGCGATACGACTGTGATTAGATGAGTTTCACGAGTTTTTAAGTAGCTCATCAAATCGATTTTCGCTTTAATTTTTTTTTCTATTCATGTTTCTTAGTTCGCTATAACTGTGTGTTTTTTAAGTTTTGTCAATAGTTGCGTACTTAATTTACTATTATACATGTATATAATATATGTATACATTCTAATCAAAGCGGATTGTTATTTATAAACCTCCGTTTACTCACGAATTGATAGAATATATATGGTACTTTTTTATAACACACACACACACAC
>NW_020654810.1:16508065-16574547 GCF_003589595.1 Hyposmocoma kahamanoa
TTCGGCCACAGACGCAGTTCATAGCAAAATATTATTAATTTTCAAACACAATGATTTAAATAAATGGTTAACAAAGTTTTAGAAATGAGTAAATTTTTGGTATTGCTAAAGGATTTTTGAAAACCTCTCCGAAATGAGTAAATGTTTAACGGCGGGGAATTAACTTTAGCCTAATCTAACGTTGAGTATTCACTGCTGTCGGATGTTTTTAGCAGAGGAACGTGTTTAGAAAGGTAATGTAGTAAACATGCTGCATATACTGTGCCATACGAATCCAATTACGGCAACCAAAGCTTTAACACTGATTCAAATGATTGTGTCGTGGCGCTCGGTGGTCATACAGCTTGATTTTCCATGATGGTCGATTCAGAATATTTGTAATTGATTTCAAGAGGTCACAGCAAACCTGGTTCGGCAAAATAATAAATACGTCACATCGAGTATTGTCTCGAAAGTATTGCGAGTTACTAAATAGCTTACTCTATTTTTTTTCGTAATTGTAACTAGATATTTGCATGCTATTTAATTTATGCGAAACTTGTTTGTACTGATACCGTCTCTTGTTATACCGTGTTTTAAGCAATAAACGAATTATTATCAGTATTAACAAAAAAATTATATAATGTACGCCGTACAATGTTGTAATAATAACTGCCTCGGGAGCCAAACGGTTACCATGCCACGACTGCCTCGCAGAGGTCCCAGGTTCGATTCCTGGGTTGGGAGAAATATTTGCATGGCCTACATTTATTTCTCTGGTGAGTTTGGGTGTAATTTGTGGTTGTCTATGTGTGTGTCCATGGCACCCGCGACACAGGGTTTCCCTACTGCGGGGTTATGTTGAGTGTGTACATTATTGATTATTATTATTATTAATTGAAAACTAAGACTATAGTTTTATCTCGAAATCAGAAGTCTTCTTAAAAGTTTACGACGAAGCCACTTTACCTCACACATTTTGTGCATGCATAGAGTCATAGTAAAAATAATTTCGAATGTATATGTATATCGACCCTGGAAAACAATCTTGTCGTATCTCGAAATTATTATTTTCGTGTGTTTCGTCAAATATCGACATTACATAGTAAAAAAATATCGTCGTAGCATCACGACTCGTAGATCAAAAAATGCGTCAAATTTTCAATCATTTTCTCAAATTTTCCAGATATTACAAAATCGCTTTCCAGGGTCGATATACCTACTATGTTCTATTCTACATAATACAGTTCCCAAAATAATTAAGTCACATTGTCCATTATTTCAAACCATAGCTATGCATACATACATATATATCATAAAATACATACCCTAAACCCGACGTCACTCAGAGCCGTTGAGTTGCTCGTAATCGTGCAGCGCAAATACGTTCAGCACTTATTCCTGGCACTCGTTTCAGGTGCGCCGTGTGTGCAGGCCTCTATGCAGAATAAAGCGAAAGGGCTCGCGTAGCACTCGTGCTTTTTCAATATTCTGCACTTTCTAATTTCTTCCTACAAATGATTGCTCTTGCGGAACATATTTGATATTGTTTCTTTGTTTAGTTTTATCATTACGCAATATTTACAATTATTAGGTACCAAATAATGATTATCACTCGTGACATGTTTAATTTTTATTTTATTTATTTATTTAGAAAATATTTTGATGACCTCCGTGATCAAGTGTCACCATTTCTGAAATCCTGAAACTAACTTTTGTATATTATTATCTCGGGTCTTGGTGTTCACTGTAGCGACGTTGTTTACAATTTCCATGACAAAAGTGCGTTAGTTACTTACTTTAGTATCAGAGCAACGCATGTGATGTTGTGATGTTATTTAGAATGGATAGCCAACACAATACATATGTAGGGCATAGCTAATAACATACAGTCAATGTATGTAAGCATTATACATATCGCACTTACAGGCTACCACCACACACACTGCAGGTAGGAATAAGCTGTTTTTTTTAATGTATATGTACTACTTAGGAACGGCTACGATTTGAAGTCACGCGTAGCCGACTCAAACGTGAAATATAGTCAAACCATGGTAAGAAACCTGTAGCATGTGATAATCATCATTTACAAAGTCTACACATTTTTCTGCCTTTATTCATTTCACAAAATGCTACAAAAATAAATGTGAAGGATTAAACAATCTCTACCCTAAGTAGCGTTTAAATTTTATTAAAAGTAGACACAATTTTCTGACTTGCAAGGTAATTTCAATTTATCAGCGGCGAGCACGCAGGAGAGCGAGTAAAGCCTTCATAATCCAACAGCGAGATAATAAGAAAAATAGTGCAAATTTTCCACAAGTAAATCCTCGACATGGGCGCTTGGGTTAGAAGGAGAAACAAATGGTATGTGAATCAAATCGGAGCGAGACAGTTGCGAGTGGCCCTTGTCGCGTGTTACTTCAAGGATTAGAGACGCGTGTTATAGAATGTAAAGACTAAATACGTCGATACACGTGTGGCCTTGTTTAAGTAACGGATTTTATAGCTATGAGCGAACATGGCATAATTGCTATTACATGTTTAGCTTCGTTAAAGTCGCAAACCGTTAGATGATTTCGAAAACCCGACTTCAAGTATACATGTGTCATAACCGGTTCTTATTGAGTTTAAAATCGCTCTATGTATTTAAAGATCTCGCCTTTACTACGTGAATTTTTGAAAAGTTTGAAACACTGGCAATAAAATGGTTGGGTAATATATAACAACATTATTGCCGAAATCAGCACGAAAACTGTTGTGTAGTGTTCAGCAAACAAGCATGGTCTCGCAATAAACCGGCCGGTGCGGGACCGGTTACTCCAACTCGACCGAGGACAGCTCGAAATACGACCCCTCCCAACTTTACCCGGCAACTTTAAGATGGCTATTTTTCGAGTGCAAAGTTTTGTATTTCGGATGCAGTTGTAAATATTTGGTTTTCTCACTGCGGTCTTCCTAACAAGTGAACCGTAAAGTACGTGCGAGTGGCGTCTTCATTCTCAATCTGCGCAAGTCCGCGGTTTGCCGCTCGCATCACAATGTTGCTCCCTCTCCCACCCCCTACTTCTATTCGCAATTAAAACGATATTATCGGAATCATACACTTTCCCCCTTGCAACTTTCAGGAGAGGGATTTTTTCGCGCTCTCAGCTCGTGATAAAGTGTACTCGCTATTATTTCTTCTTTTAGAACACGGGATTTATAACTTCTTCGTAAAAGGATTCCAGGATCGGTTATTAATTTCATCGGAGATTGCATTTTTTGTTTTATTTTGTGAAGAGTTATTTATACAGAGATTTAGAACAAGTTACTTGTCCGCTTTTTATATTTACGTACCTACTTGGAAATTTGTTTTTATCGTACTTCTATACAAAAAGTTGCTGCGTTAGTGAACTGACACCAAAAAATTTTGCTAGAAGTACTTGTTCAATATTCAATCTTGTCTTCATGGCTAATTAAAGACGACCTCAGTGGTCGAGTGGCTTACGCACCGGTTTTTATGGTGTCGCTCTCTGCGATCTCTGAGATCCCGAGTTCGATCGCCAACCGGGTCAACGTAGAAAAAGTCACTTTTCCATATTGTCTCGGGTCTTAGTGTTTATAGTACCGTTGTTGTTTCCGATTTCCATAACACAAGTGCTTTAGTTACTTTCTTTAGGATCAAAGCAACGTAGGTGATGTTGTCTAATATTTATTTATTTATATTTATTTAAAAGCAGCTATCTGTGATCGTAAGCATTTATAGACTGGAATTTATTTTAAAAACAAATGCATGGATAATCCCGTAGATCCTGGCCTATTCGTCTCTACCACGTTATCAACCTGGTACGCAGATCATTGAATCTCATTGACCACAACTTGTACGTCTTTCATTTCAATTAAAGACAAATAACAGTGCATTTAAGATTATTATTATTACAGAAGTTAAAAACATAATCAAGACATTAAAATCACAATGTGCTTTTCGTAATATATTGCAAATTGTAAAAAAGTGCTTAGATACTTTTTAGTTTCAAAAAAACTTTTTTATAACATGGATAACAAAAAATAATTAAAGGAAGCTTTGTTAACCACTATACTATTATAATGATAAGCACATCAATTACAGCTCGTGTGGAGCCCACATGTCTAATCAAATGGGACACGATAACTCGGGTAATTGCACAGATCATTGATAAACGTTGATCATTACCTATTTAGCTAACTGTGTTTACTTGACTTGTAGAATATTCGATTCATTAATTAATTTGCAACCTCTATAGAACCTTTAGAAGATTTTAAGTTACTTTCACGTTACGACGCTACAATACCAAAATGGTCTTTGACACCATGTATTTCTAGAACGTGTGGCGGGTTAAAAAATACGAGGATGCCGAGAGATCTTCGTCCAACAATAGAACATTGATGACGATTAAAAAAACGGAAATGCCCTTTGCAAAGGACTATGGTGCTTATCAGTTACCATAATAGTAAAACATGATCCGCTAAAGCAACGCGCGCACACTAATCTAGGTCGCAATCGGAGGCCAAAGTGTGTCGTAAAACAACGCAGTCGCGAATAAAAGGGACGGAATCTTATTAAAGTAAATATTTATGGCATTGCCATCAACCGATTGGACGAGGGTTCCGTCGCCATTGATAAATTGTCCCGCCGGTTGCGGCCTAACGGCTACTCTCCCAAATATTTCTCGTGTTACATATCGCGCTAAAAAAAATTCGATGTGTTTGATTTATGACATAATTTCCTTTCACGCCTTTTGATAAGTTTCCTTGGAATTCGGGCGTGAGTGCGTCGCGGGACACGGGGACGCTTTTATGCTGAGTAAATCTCGCCCACGCCGAACGCTTGAAACTTGCTTGAGCAAAATACAGTGAAAATAAATGAAACTTGAAAAAACTGAAAAACTTAGTGAGCTTCGGGAACTTAAATAGTTGAGCATCTCGACGCACAAAGTGGCGAGGCAATTTTGTCTCTATTTATTTACCTGAACATAGACAAGAGCATGTCTCCACACAATCAGCTTGACGGAAAAGTTGATTGTTCGTGTTCCATTCAACTTCACAATAGAGAAAATGAAGAGGAACCAATTCTTTTTACAGCAGCTTTTATCCACCGTTTCCTACGCTTGCCGAAAGTTTGCATTTAGACTCTCGACTCGAATGCATTAGAATCTGTGCAAATATTTGTCCTCGAGTCGACTATGTATTTTTCTTTTGGGCGATGATTTCGATAAATTGTTTATACATTTGAGAACCTAAAACCTGGTTTTGTTATTCTCTTTACGGTCGTTCTACTAGTACTGCAACTGCGTAGCAAGTTGTAATATAATCATACATCATAGCCTGTCCCAAAACTGAAACAAACGCTCCAATTAATAGGCTTCTTATAAGGATCGATCGCATAAGGCCGCCAATGGCAGGCAATTCTGTTTTCTCATAACCTCGTCTTTTTCTCACTAATAGCTATTGCGATTAACTTGTTATTATTAGCTGAGCTCAGAAGCAATCCGGCAATTATTTACGTAGCAAACATTATGTCACGATGAAAGCTCGTTGATAAAACTTTTGGCTAACTATTACGTCAGAATGGACAATTCCCGAACATCTCTTAATTATGGTGCTGCGTATTTCGTATTACAATAATGAAGCGAAACAATAACAAAAGTTTGGACGTCGGAGCGCGGCCGGCGAACAACTTCACCGCTCTGCTCATTTGAGTGCTTGTTGAGCTCCTAATGAAAACTTGCCAGTTACCGCCGACATAGAACGTTACTTTTATTGGGCAAAAAACAAGGACAAAGTCGCCACTATGACTCGTGTTAATCCACTTTTACTTATATTTCGCTTTCGGCTTCAATTAGCTAACTTATAACTTGGCCGGAATTACAGATTAAGAGACTCATTTACAATAAATTCTAGTAACGACGGGCTTGGGGAAGGGAAAAGGTAGCGAAGGTATAGAAAAAATGTAGCACACAACCCTCGAAGGCGTAGAGGGCACGACGTGGAGGCCTAAAGTTGTATAACGTCCGTTATCGACGCCTACAATAAGTCGCGTTTTATACGGTTATTATAGCGCCATAAACGCCACCGGCCGGTGTTTCATACAGTGCCGGGCAGATTATACTGCCTGCGGGCCGCGGGGTGAAGGGGTGGGGTGCTGGGCGCGCGAGGCGGGCCCGCCCACTGTCAGCTCCACGTGCCGCCCGACAGATGTGTCGAGATATCCGATATCGGGAGACACATTCATAATCTTTGCCTCAACCTTTTGCTTCTTATATTAAAATAACTAAACCTTCTCTCAGGTGAGAACATGACGTGAATTAAAAATTGGGCCACTAATATACAGGCGGAATCCCAAGGCCACGAAAAATATTTAGGTGAAATAGTAATTACACTTTATTCCACAGCACACACACTACACTTACGCTTTTAGTTTCGTTTTTCAAATATAATTTTTTACAATCTTTGTTTTAATGACTGAATGGTAATAAAGTATTTCTTGTAAAAGTTTGGATTACGAAGGGTATAAATTATTCTGATGCATGTTTAATTTGTCAAAGCAGAACCCACGGAAGGCAACGCTCGCAAATCACCCGAAATCCCCAGATTTAATTAAAGTATTCCACCTAAAAATAAAGGTACATGTACAGTACCTACTCTAATTGACGCCGAAAAAAAAGTTAATTCCTGGAGCGACGTTGGAAGAACTTTCATTAGCGTTTCACGACTATAATTGCAAGTTAAAATAATTATGTTTACGGAATCCTTTTCTTACCCAGAGATTATTTATCTTCTCCATTGTTACAAGAAGTGACGCGGACGAATTTCACGAAAATACCCCATTTATCTACAGCGAGCACACAAAGGCAATGCGAAACCCAAAACTTTTTACGTGGTCAGTGACAATGCTATTTCTCTCTTTTCTCTTAACGTTTCATTTCTAACTTCTAAGGGTATTGTATTTGTACAGTTTGTGGGCGGCAATAAAACATGTTCTATTTTAGGGTTTGACGTTGTCTTACAGGAGTTCTTAGATCCAATTCGGCAGTCGCATTTTATATTTGCTCAAGCGTCGCCCGCAGATAACTTAACTCAGCAGCGGCCGCTTTTGCTTACTTTATTCGGTTTACAGACCCGCATAAATAAGGGAAGCTATCGGCTCCACTCGCCATGGAACTACATAATCTGCTTCACCGCCCCCTCTCGCCGTTTCACTTATTATCCCTGTATAAAAACAACGCTTTATCAAGTTTTGTACTCCGCCGACACCATGTTTTACGCGAGAAGGGATTGCTATCAATCGTTTTTATTCGGAACGCAATAACGCAGTAGCGATTTTCTTCCTTCATAGACCGTGCCGACCTTATAATGCATAAAGAAAATACGGTCATCTATGGAACTCAACTGAACCCTTATTTGCCTTTTCGGTGTGTTACTATCTTTGCCTCAATTCCTACGCAAAGCCACCCCGCCGCGCGTGAAATACCAAATGCGCCCTAGTTTCGTGGAACGGATCGCGCTGTTTGTTTAGGCCAACTGGAGCCGCGAAAGGTGATGGACTCAATATTAACAAAGAGCCATCGTCGGATTATAAATATCGGTGGAAAGGTGTAACATTTTGACGGGTGTTTGTTGATTAGCAACTGTTAAGTGAGGTCGTGATAAATGATTTTAAGGTTTTGTTTATACAAAGAGCAGCTCTGTTTGAGAATGACTCATTGCTGTCATGAAACTTATGCACACGTGCCCATATCAACACGTGGACAGGCCAACGAGCGAGTTACAAGTTCGGCGAGGGAGCGCGTATACGTGTCAGCATAATTGCGGCGCCGTCTACTGTTTGCCGAGCGGCTCGCTAATGCTATTTGCCGTGGCGGGTGGACACGTCACATCACGTGTGTGTGTCTTAATCGTTAGCAGACAGAAACATGCCTACTCATCTCCTTGTTTTGTTTGCCACTTTAAGCAGAAACTTTGACAATGTCAGGTGATTACGTGATTTTGGGACAACGGACCGAAGACGTGTTTCGAAGTTCTAGGATTTATTTGTGTGACAGATTGTTAAGCTCGAAAGTATAAGTCACCGTATGGGGCAAAGTAAATATCGGAAAGCGATTCGAATGTCTAGTGCGAAACTCAAAATTCCAATTTGTAATTCATGAATCGTATAAGGAGGAACTTCAGCGATCTTTTGAGTACGGCCGGCGAACGTATTGTCGAAGTTGGTCGTTGCAGTAGCCACGTGAATATCTTGGAGCGTTTAAAGGATCTTGATTGTATTGTGAATAGCGCTTCTAAGTTTTAATATTAAATTGGATATTTCAAGCAATCGACGGCTTTGATCGCGCCAGCCGCCCAACAATGCTTGGTTGATAGGCATTGTCAAACTGATTGACGTCCCTTTTGAACTTATACTGATGCGCATTTCGCTTTTGTTAAGATAGAAGTTAATTTTGCTACCTACTCAAACGTGTGAACGTGGGTACGGGTAGATTATATTTAATTATAAGCAAAGTTATAAGCGTACGAGAAGGCCCGGTGTATTAGTATAGTTTATAGACTGTTAATCAACCAATTTTCCATGAATTACTATAACATAATTAAGGCACATCATTATTTATACCTCCGTATTATTTGTGCCATATTCCAAGAACCTTAGGTAACAATATATTAATTATTATACTGTTCATTGTTTCAGGTTTTGGTTTCGTCACGTTTCAAAGTGAAGATATTGTAGATAAAGTGTGCGAAATACATTTTCACGAAATCAACAACAAAATGGTAAGTTGTTTTTCTGTTATTACACCTACATGTCACAAAACACAGTTCTAAATAAAATTTATATTGCTAAATACAATATTGACGCTTTAAACCCATCTGATATTCAAGAAACAGTTGATATATTATTATTTTAGAATTACATGTAAAGATGAAAGCCTGGTGGACTAATATATAATATAACTCGTTATCTAATTCCCACTCCACTTTCTTACCACACACAATTTTAACACGCTTATAAGTTAGCATAAGTTAATGTAAGCTCTGTACATTTGAGTTAAAATATACAAATCATCATTATCAATATTCCATCATGTGTAACTTTGAAGCCACTTACCAGAAATCGTGGTAACCATTAAAGGTTTGACCTTCCGCCACTCAAGTTTTTCGGAATGTTTGAGCGAAATTTAATTTAAATTTACATTTTCGGCTAGGGTTTTGCTTTGAGGAAACCTGCACACATTCGCAAAGGAATTTAATGATGTATCTAGGCGTAGACTAGGGTTCCACCCCTATGTTGTGTATATTCCAAAGATTCGCACTAAGCGTTACGCTTCCACATTTATATGGCGAACGGCTATGGAGACGAATTCCCTGCCTGCAGACTTGTTCCCTGAATGTTATAACTTGGGCCTTTTCAAGGCCAGAGTGGGCATTATTTAGGTGTGCATGCTTCATCGTATCTCATCGTGACTTTCCAATATGTGCAGTGAATAAAATTCGTTTATTCAATTTCGTTTCTCAGAGACGTGGTAAGAATATTCTCTGTCATTTTTAAGCAAAACTGTTAACTAGTGCATACTAACATTGTATAATGCCATCAGGCGTACGACTTGTTCTTCCCGTCACTTGGTATCATAAAAAAAATGCTATGCTACATAACTTGTGTCGCCTCATTAAGGTTGTGACGTCACAAACTAATTATAGCCATTTCTTTCTAATACCTCATTTATAAATGCCAGTAACTGCTAATACTACAATTTTATTAAATGGCTTAAACAATGTCCTTTCTAGCAAATTTGTAAAAATCATAACACTAGAAATATCATCAAATGTACAAACAGCCGTTTAGCTTCTTTGGTAAAAAATGGGTGCTATGAAAAAACAGAACTTTAGCAAAAGGATACAAAGGTAAAAAAACAGATCTGGAAAATAAAAAGTAGGTCACTAATAAAAACTTTCTCGTTTTTAAGTTCTCTGTAAAAAAAGTACCTTGCCTTATTATGAACATCTACATTTTGTTTATAATTGTAACACTTTTTTTTCTATTTTGTTAAAACAATTTTTTTGAGGAATAAACCTCATGAGCGCGATATCATAATTCAACGATCTATCAAATTAATAAAACCTTAATTGGTTTTATTTAATATGACTTTTTATATTATCATTTTATCCTTAAACTACAAAATCAAGCAAACTTGTTTACAAGGAATCTGCGTGCGACTCTATACTAACTTGACATTGTCGGTCAGATATCAATTAGAGAAGGACCCGAGCTGGCGGCTCGCCAAACTAAGCCAATAAAGCGCCCCACTAAAGCTGGCTTTTACTATGTTTAGATTTTTCTCCGCCAGGGGGCCGTGACATGTGTATTCGAGATGTAGCCACGACACCCCGTGATTTAAGCCGCAGACAGATGAGATTGCGCTGTTGATTTAAACAGTCTGGATGGTTTAGATGGTCTTTTGTCGACTTTGTCTTTCTTGAATAGTGGTGGTTACATATGAAGAAGACATTTAAAAGCTAGAGACTTTTATCGTTTTTTTAAGAGTGGTGATAGGAGTCTCTATGCAGCGGTCACTTGAGAAGTGATCCCCAGGATAGGAAGGACTACTCCTTCCTTCCTTATTCCTTCCTACTTACTTCTACCATTAAAAAGTTTTGCTGTGTTCCCGTTTGAAGGTTAAGGAAACATAAAACTGAAGATTTCATATGCCACAACCGTCAACGCGTTCATGATACTTCCATAGTCTCTACGGTATCTACATATATGCGACGGTTACTAATTCCCATCAGGTGAACCGTCTGACTGTTAACTGGTTTACGTACCATGAAAGGAAAGGTAATCATTTATTTTTAATTTAATCCGTATTTTACAAACTTGCTTACACTAACACCGCAGGCAATTAATTCAAACTTTCCCCTCGTAACAGTGTTGTCTACCGCTGTCCACTATCCGCGCAACATTACTAGTTGCCCTTTACAAGACTATTACAATCATGTGCCGCTATAAACCTCGCCCCGATTAACTTGTACGACGCAGCACGCACATTGTCTACCCCCACGTTTTATTATTTCATTCAAATTTTCAGGACGCTCGCTGACGAATTTATCGCGCCACTTCACGCATGCTCTATGCTATAACTCCAATAAAACTAATTATACGATAATTACTACACTAATAAATGTAACAGCATAGTCATAAAACTCATTACATTTTGTATTTGCCTAGTAAAGTAAACCTCATTTGAATTCTGTTCGATACAAGTTCAAAACAGCAGAAATCCCTGTCTAAAAGATCACAGCTGTAGGTACTTAGGCACGATCCATAACGTGCGTCGTAGTCAAAGTTTTCGCCATCCCTCGAAAGTAAAGGAGGGCGACACCGCTCCCGGCCGTTGTCGATGCATATTCCTGATTATTAATGCTTGTTTTTTGTGTCTTGCCCTATTGTCTCGCACGATAATGGCTGTACGAAACTCACGGCATGTGTCGGGTGGAATCGCAAGGGTGATGCGTGCCCTAAGTGGAGTAAACAACGAACAAAGACATCAAACAAATGGGTAGTGTTTTAGAGTAATTACGGTTCGCTTCCGTGCGAAACGAGAGGTGAGCATGATGCGAACCTGCTCCCTAGGCGTAACATATACACGACGGAAACTAATCGCTTATTATTTTGCCCTTTTTTGTTGCGTGTCGGTGCAAATGATCAATGTTACTGTAAACTTCCTTTTCACTTGCCTTCCTAAACAATGTAAACAGAATGGAGTTACAAAGTAAAGAAAGTACATTGTTTGTTTAATGTCGCTTCTTGTGCTTTATATCGATACATTTTTCAACATCTAGCAGAGTAATCTTGAGTATACATTTAATTCAGGAACGTGATACGTAAACAGAGAAGGCTATTAAAAATCCGCGTAGTTTATCATAAACACATCTAATAGTTATATTTACGCACGCAATAAAGAAGACAGAGGCGTCACGTCAGCACTGGCGTTTACGCCACGGGTAGCTGCCCTCGTAAATTTAATATGTCATCTCTTATATTAAAATGGTCGTTAAGCTAATAGCTGCTCCGCCTTCCCGCACGAGAGTGATAGGGTGATGCCGTGGCTTACTTTGAATAATAAAAAAAATATTATCTTTATTTTCGGATAACGGAAATTGTGACGTAGAATGTCCAGGCAGTCCAGCAAGTATGATTAATGCTTGCGCGTGACATGTTCACCTCAGTCTTAACATTTTGTTCGTTTTATTTTCCGTTTTAGCTATTTGAAACAACGTATTATTACTATTATTGTAATGTAAATACAACAATAAGTCAAGTTTTAATACGGAAAATTAAGATTCGAAACGATGTTTAATTAACGATTGTTTGTTGTAAAAGACATTGCGCGAGGAAACTCTCGGCGCTGCATTTTGAAACATAAATACGGGCCTCCATTTAACGTTCGCAACAAATTTTCGTCACTCCATTACGTCCTTACACATTACTCCTTTAATTGCTTCCGCTTACCATGAATTTTAACAACAAAGCAGCAACGTGCCGCAAAATGGGTGAAATACAATGTAGTTTAGATTTCACCTCCTAACATCAATTTCTATTTGCCGGATTTAAGCAGCCCCGGGACGTACACCTGCGCCTTTTCTTTACACACCTGTTAAAGTCATCCCATTACGGAGCAAATAAGGGCGCGCAAATGCGTAGCTTTCAAGAAAATTTCACTGAATTTGTCAAAGGCTGTCGAAAGTGCAATTTATTGTTCGATTATTCGAGTCCCATTGGCCCTCAAGAAGTACTCGTAACAATCACAAATTGCCACAAATCTCGAACCATGTGTAGTTATCGTATATCACGTCCACTTGAAGAAAATTCAGATTTAAGAGTTCACCGAGTGAAATATACCTATCAAACTAGCTGCATTAGCTTCGAACATAAAGTTACAAGTTGTGTAGATCGCCCAACTTTTGCAAATAAGCAACTTTTATGGTGTAAGCCACACGAGCGAATTTCCCGGTTTTATTTTTCGAACTACGGGCTACGTTTTATTGGACGTTTAACTAATGGTTTTCCAAAACAACGTGACAGCAGTACTCGATGATTCATTACGCACGTTTTTTGCACATCCATATCAATTTTAATATTTCTCACGGTTAACATAACCGCGAGAAATTCACATTCGAAATTCGTTCACGTTCCAACAAAAGGCGGTGACATAACAATGCACTAGAAGCATTACAATCACATAAACACATGCAAGGGATGCGGGCAATCGCGTATATTTTTCTCCTCAATCGTGCATGAGGCAAACAAATGGTTTCCGTTTACGAAATAACACTAAAAGTAGGCACATTTGAAACTGCCACTTAAATCTTGGGATCCTCGATCGCCATTTCTCTTAGCGTCTTAACTGGCTGGTGTAGGGCTGGCGGGTGCCGGCTGCCGGGGCACCCTTGTCGTTACTGCTACATTAAAGAATGGCCTACACACCCATACGAAGCGTGCACCCGCCGAGTTCTTGATAAGAAAAGAGATTCAAGCAAGATTAATTCTGCCCTTGTCTCGAGCAATTTTCGTTTACGAAATTCTCGTAAACTTTCAGCGGATGCGGAAACATTCACACTTTTTTTCGAATATTGGATAAAAAGACACATCTTGAGTACCCGCTACTCGCTCCGCTGGTATGTCCCCCTCTCCCTCTCACCGTTTGAACAATCAATCACGTGCTCCTCCGCAACCGTGATTACCATAAACTTCCCGTTTTAGCAGGACCCAGCCCGCTTCATCTAAGCTTTATCGATTCGTCCGCGGCCATTTTTGCGCCTTCTATATATCAAGCGGCTCTCTCCGACAGTCCCTTTTCATTGAAACTTGCAATTGGCAAGTTTTGGGGTCGAAGATTTGGAGGGATTCTATCTAGTCTTTTTTTCATGGCCGACTAAAACTTTTTATTTAAAAGTTTCTCGGTAACATCGAGTGTAAAACTTTAAGAATTTATATCTGCAGTAAACTCCATCTTCTGTGTACATTGAAAAGGAATATTTGTTAAAAAAAAAACAATGAATTTAATCTTGAATGTCTTAAGAATGCAAATGGAAAGTTTCAATTTGAGCATGCTAATAGAGGTGACATGAGTTCCCACATGACTAGCCATTAATAATACAGGGGCTCTCTGCGCGAAGCTGTAACGAGGTTTGGGAGACACTCTCAACCTCCCTCGCTGTTACTTGTTGATAAGATAGTCTCAAATTATTATAATCAATGCTTTTCTCAACTTTCAGAGCATGCAGCTTTAATACTAACCATTAAACTTTAAGCAGTTACGCTCAACGCGACTTTTCTATTCATTTATACCTTCGTTTTACATCAAATAAATTACAAATTCGATCACCAGCCGCTAGCAATCAGTATTTGATCAACAACCTAATTTCCTATGTACGTATAAAGTATAAATTTAATGGTTATAAAGGCGTACGGCACGCAATTTCCAAATGACGCAACTAACTCGAGTGTAGGCAAAGACGTAAATTATGGCTCAACAGGCCCTTCCGGCCGTTAACGATTTCTGCTAGAACTTAAACCGGAGCGTGAAAGAAAATTAATTAATCACACATGTGGGCTACGAATTAAATTTGGCTGCCGTGCGACACAATGCATGCACTCGCTCGTATAAAGACGATCGATTTTATGTGTCTCGAATTCGAGCAGCGTGTTAATAAGTCACTGGTATACAAATACGATGAAATCTTTTGATAACTAAGCTTATTATTAGATATTAAAAATTATTTTGGTACGATTTTTCCACACCTCCGAATATGTTCTGATGTTGAGATTATTTCCTTACAAGAACAAAGCTTTTTTTTATAACATCAAGTCGTCACTTGACGAACAAGTCGTGCGCCTGAAGGTAAGCTACACTTCTGTGCATAACAGTTACAGTGTTACTTTAAATTCTCTGACGGGCACTACCACTGCGTTCGTCACCCTGAGACATAAGTTGACAAGTCCCATATGCCTGTAATTTCACCAGCGCCCTTACCCTTCAAAACCGGAACACAGTAATGCTGACATTACTGCTCAGCGGCAGAAATAGGTAAAACGAGGTATCTCTGCTGCTACTACAAGATTTTACGACTGCCAGAAAAGGTCGTACGCGTTACGGAACTCCTGACTAAGGCTGCGCTATAAGAGGAAGACGCGCTGTTCTTCTCTACAATACAACAGTAGATTTCGCTGCCAATCCTTATCAGCCACAACAAACGATCCAACAGCCATAAAGTATTGTAAGAACCCGCGCGTAATTGAAACGGTGTCACTGCGTAGGGAGACAATAAAATAGTGACAGTACTGAGGGCGCGGGTGTCATCAATAAAGGCCATAAGTTAGGGCAGGCCGGTTCATTACTGCCTGTGCGGCGTCTCCACATACCCATTACAGGGAGTTAGGAGACGCGAGTGGCGATAAATAGCGGCCGAGAAACCCTGCTTTATTTCTCGCGCACAATTTCATTTACATTAGAGGTGCGGAGTTTGGTAAGCCGAGCCTCCTCCCGAGAGTCGTGTGAAGTCGCAGATTCATGCAAGCGAGTTACGAGCGCCGGGACCTCGCCGGTAATCTACTTGGTGTTGTGACAACCTCGACGTTGCGACCTACTTAATTACAACTAATTGCTACAGGTGTACGTACTATAAGTGCGTCATTAAATTTATTACAGGATGTTATTTTATTAATTTGGAGCTTCACGTTGAAACACATAAACTGACTTTGTTGTCGCTGCCGCCACTGGCTTTTTTCGTTGTACATCCACTAAAATAACCATTTTGTTTTACTGATATCCGAAATGCAGAGTAGCCTAAATTGGACGAACCTTTTCATGGAACTAGTACTTTTACGAACACGGAAACACTTTCACGAGGGTCTAATATACAAATTTGATTATACGTTTCAATTGTCGAAACGCGGCCTCCGGCGGTCATTCTGTGTCGTTTTATTCCTCGCTCCTACATTGGAGGAGCTCTTAAGCGTGATACGAATTAGTTAAGCAGTGAGTCCTCTGTAATCGCGTTTACAATTGCAAACGGCCGCGGAGTTGCCAATACACTTTTTGCTTGTTTTGCTTTCAGTTTAATTGGTCTCTGTGAGAGTACTCGTCTTGCTTAGGTTTGCTTATATAGAACGAAATTAACTGTAGCTGAATTTAGAAAGTATGCACAAATAATACACATGTGTGTCTGCGTACCCTTTGGAGTTAAAATCGTTCAGAAATCAAAGTTCAGTTTTATTATAAAAATATGTCACAAAGGCAAAGTTTGAATGAAACAAACCGCTTCAAGTAAATTGTTGTGTTGTCATTCTGAAATATTATTTCAAAGCCGTAAATTACAAAATTAAGTCAACACGGTTTTCCAATTCAGAAACAATTGCTTCTAAATCTGGTTTTCCATTAGTCGAAATGATATTCAGACCAACAGGGCGTGTAATATAAAAGCGTCTTATGCCTCGCGAGCGCGATTGCCATCGAATGCGATCGATTTCCAGAAATAGCCGCAGGCCGTAGACTGTCTGCCGCAATGAATGTTGCAACTCCAGTGATGGAATCGGGAAACGTCAAATCCAATAATACCTTATCTAGTCTGAACTGATTTGTAACGGGCGCAGTGGCAGTGCCCTTTCAGATCTTTATGACTATAAGCTCTGAGTGGCACTGCAACTTCTACAGACAGGCGTAGCGCTTACGCCGTTCGTCCCGTCAATTGGTTTTCATAAAAAAACCTTTAATGAAAGTAGGAAATTAAAGTTCTTTTTTTCTTGGATCAAAATCGGGTCTATTTGTTTTTTCAAACAAACCAACTTTGCGGGCCCTTTACAGGTCCCATGGTCACGGCTGACTGAGATGGTAAAGTCCCCAACCAGTTATGTCTAATATTTAGATCCGAAAAGTAATAGTTTCATTTCCTGTGTGTGACAATCGCTAAAGCCTAAAAACTTTTATGAAAGTTTCGAAAAAATAAATTTATATTTAAATATTTTAATGTATCAATATATAAATTAAATTTTTATTGAATTGATATCCATTTTTTTTTTTGTGAAATTACTCCACTAGTTTGTCATAATTATTAATACAAAGATCTCATAGATTTCTCATAGACGGCGCTACGACTAAAAAGTCGTTGAAAAGATCAAGTACAAAGACACGACGCAAGCACATAGAAAAATTCGTGCGGTCCGTTGGTTCGTTCCGTGGCTTAGTTGGTATAGCGTCTGGCACGGTATGCAAGAAGACGTCGGTTCGAATCCGACCGGATCGAAGGAATTTTTTCTGAGTGTTTTTTCTGAGTGTTCGATCTTTGTATTAATAATTATAACATCAATATATAATTTCCATAGGTTCATCTATAAAATGTTCTTGTTATATTGAAAAACTGATTAATAGTCCTATGCCATGCCAACGAATACGCACTGATAGGAACTACCCCTCAGATGCTATGGACAGACATATCGCTTACCACGGGTTCAATTACAGAATACTTTTATGGTACCAAAATCTTTAGCTCTATTGCTATGTACCACTAAAAAACAGAAGGCTCAAAATCACCAAAATACTAATAAAATGCACAAATACGATCTTAAACGTTAACTGACATGATGAAGCTACTAGGAAATGTGTGTAATTTTATAACCTTACTACGTCCCTGTACCCGCCGTACCCGTGCCACTTCTTAATATTTAATAAGCAACGAACATTTCAAATAACAAGGTATGTTGTTACATCTAATATAAAATTCAACAAGAAAGTGACTCACTACAAAAAGTCTTAGATCTATTTTGAGTACAATTGTATGCTTAGGGGAATATTCAATATCTTGTGGACAAACTAATAACGTATTGTAGAAAATAATGATAAAGACTGACTTATTATTAAATTAACTGAAACAGTTAATTATGGTATATAGCGTATATATTAATTTAAAAAAATACTAATTACTTTGTACTACATATCATGTATATATTGTACGATATTTCAAACAATCCGCAAACTTCAAAAAAAGTCGTCAATACTTAACCCCTATTCTATAATGAGCTGGGAAGCAATTCTCGTGTGTTGCGACATTTTCTCGCTTTCGAAATAATGTTGCATGCTCAATGTTTTTTAAGACCCGAAAAACTGCCACGCCGATTTCATGCCTGTTACTCCACCGCCCCTGGTCGAAAAACCTTACTATCGGTACAGATCTAGTAAGGACTGACTGGACTAGAATAATCATTTTAGTACCAAATAATATCTTTGCAACACAAGAAGTATATGATTAAAAAATAGTGTCAGCATACACCCATATTAAAGTCTAAGTCAAATTATGTTTATTTGATAGGTAGCAAATGAATTAAACTCTACTTGTTCATTCGTATGGCATTCCCTTGAGAAGAATGAACAAGACATTTTAGGGGTTGTTCTTCGTTTAAATAATCATTTGTACACATATTTACAATATTTGTTTCAAATATCATATATTAAAACAATCTGCAAGAGATAAACGGGTCATTACCACGGATTTTTTTCATCCAAGTATAATCTGAACAGAAACACATTACTTATATAACAGAAACTGTATAATAAAATTGTGAATGGCAAATTTTGAATGTCAACCGGAATATATTACAGAATATCTTTCTTTAAATATATTCTTTTAATAGCTGTAGAGGTTCTTGTGAAAGAGTTCGTCCAGAAAAGTACTGCTATCTTACCTATTTCTGCCGACAAGCAGTAATGTGACGTTTACTGCGTTCCGGTTTTGAAGGATAAGGGTGCTGGTGAAATTACATGCACATGGGACTTGTCAACTTATGTGTCAGGGTGTCGAGCGCAGTGTCCTTCAGATCTTTGCGATTTAAAGCTCTGGGTGGTACTGCAACTGTTATGAACAGGCGTGTCGCTTCCCATCAGGCACATGACTTGTTCGTCTCGTCACTTCGTATCATAAAAAAATGGGACTTCTCAATTTATGTCTTAGGATCACAGGCGCAGTTGCAGTGTCTTTCAGAACTTTGCGATGTACTCATAGTACAGGAATTTCCCTGGTTTAAGACCAGGCAATTTGTGTGGTCGATTACCACCAGGCGCACGACTTATTCGTCCCGTCACTAGGTATTGTAAAAAAAATATCTAAAAAGTCCACTACTTTGCAATTTCGATCTCATTTTCATACGATTGCACTTGTGACAAGGATCAAGTGATCTTTTTCAAATCAAATCAAAAATTTTATTTCTGACATTGTCCATATCGTGTTAGTTACAGAAAACTTACAAGCCTATGTTAATAAAAAGGCTGTGAGAACAAAAATAAATACATTAAATTATACACCAAGCCTCTGGAACCCACGTTTGTGAAGTTCCAGTGCTTAAATGTATCACAGGCAAGGTACTCCCAAACCAACTGTATAAGACTGTCATTCTTTCTGAGGCTGTTAGGCTTCTGATGACTCGTTTAATAATAAACTGTGTCTGTAGGAAATGCAACTGTTTTTCCGGATTTAAATCGCGTATGTTTGTTTTTCCAAACAAACCGACATTTCGGACATTTTACAGGTCCCATGGTCACGGTTGACAGAAACTGTGCCTATGTTAAGATGACTGAATTAATTACTGTTGACGATCGACATCCACCATGTTTTTTTATAATTTTTGTAATTTTCCAACATTTTCCCTGTCGCAAGAGAATTAGACCCCCGAATGTTGTGTTCCCAAAGTTCCCCATTTCGGCATTGATTACAAAACCGAAAGTTATTCGTCCAATACAGCAGACGAGTGGCTGGAGGGCCATCACACGTCGTTGCAGGTACGTTGCCACTTATTGGCCACGCGTCGATCGCTTATATCAGATTTGAATTTCGTGCATTACGCTCGATCGAGCCCTCTTCTTGTATTGCGTTTCGTAAAGAGATTTTAAATAAGCTCTAATTTTCTTCATTCTAATTGTGTAGAGTAAATAGATAACAATTCCATTGAATTTTAACCTTATTTATTGAGTGAATATGACATATTACCGCTATTCTGACCGCGATCTTCACCCATAATGTTCAATTTGTGTCTTTTATTGACTACTTCTGCAACATCGTGCGCCTGATGGTAAGCTACATGCCTATCCATAACAGTTGCTGTGCCACTCAAAGCTTTAAATCGCAAAGATCTGAGGGGCATTGCCATTTCGCCCGTCACCCCTAAACATAAGTTGACAAGTCCCATGTGCCTGTAACTTCACTAGCACCCTTACCCTTCAAAACCGGAACACAGTAATGCTGACATTACTGCTTGGTGGGCAGTACTTCCCTGGACGAACTCTTTCACAAGGAGCGCGACTGCTGCTAAACATAAAGCATACATATTATATTGTAAAATAATCAATGTTTTTTTTCAATAGCAAACACTATTAAACACGTATGGGTGCTCTGTTTTATCCCTGATTTGAATTTCCCGTATTAGACTTTATATGAGAGCTCAGCAGTCTCAGCACCCTCTAAACAAACACTCTTACACTTTAAGTAACTGTAATGTATGGAAACGTCTGCGATTATCTTTACTACGAGGTATCCACATAGTCGCATATACATACATCTATGAAAGAGAATGAAAGCTTTTCTTTGTACGAATTTCATACCATTTTCTTATAATGTTAGGTTTAGCAAGATTTTATTTCTGTATTTTCGTAGGTAGTAAACAGAACAAAATTGTCATTTTTGTGGACATGTAACGAGAATATACAATCGAAAATTAGAAGATAAGCCTGTGTTATTTAGAAAAATCCACAAAGAATTTCTGGCGGTCGAATCCTTCAAACAACAGTTACGTAAATATGGAAAAAGCTCCCGGGGTGTGGGAGAGTATTTCATTATCCGTGACCTGTTGAGCGCAAGATTTGTGACTCATCTCTTTTACGTAACGTCGTACGCTAGCAATAGGATTTTTTCGGTTATCAAATTTTCATGAACGCTACACTAAAAAAAACGTCGTTTCTGATGAAAATCCATTTATGTCTATACACGAGAAACAATTGAAGATGAAATTGGTGTTGACGGGTCAAAACACAGCCATTAACCGGTAAATACGTTCGATAATAAACATTTTATAAGCATGGATAAACGCATTTTGCGCCAAAGCATAAATAAACCTTATGATTTCTATAAAATTGGAAGTACTTTCAACAAAAAATTGGATTTGTCGCTACGCAATAGCGCTAAATCACGCTTCCACCGACTACGACGCTTACAATATCACCCCATAAAATGCCGCACATTACCGTCGTGCTATTGAAATAAAATGCATGAAGATTGCGACCTGCCGGCACCCGCATCCCGAAACCCACTTAAAATTATCTCTATCTCTGCCAGCTCGTAGATTTTTTATCGGGAGCGCACTTTTGAAGCTCTCACCTAGCCTCCGGTTCCCACGCCCGGCTTCCGTTTAGCGGCAATCAGGGCCTTGCGACGCTCTGTCAATACGAAGGCGAGAGGTTTCTCTGATAAACTTATCTATCCCTCTCCGCGCTCCCGCCTCGCAACCTGTCGCCTGCGCTTATCTCTCACGTATGTACGCTCGAACCTCTTCGCGTTACTCCCGAGTCGCGGTTGGAGCTTTCCTCGTTTTTCAGGTATTGTTTTATAGCTTGAAATTCGAGTTGAGATTATTTTATCCTGACTGCTTTTTCTCCTCGTGTAATATATAATTGGCGGGTGGTACTTGTATACGATATATACGTTCATTTTATTACAAAGTGCAACTCAGAGTGAAACATTCGTAATAAGAACTCGATAACTTCGTAGTAAGTTTAAAATATTGCTAGTACGAGTGTATTTGTATCGATTTATTTCCATTTAGATGCGTCTACAATATTTGATCCTCTTATAAAACTTGTCTATTTGGCTGGCTGCCCAGAGTCCGCCACAAGTTTTCAAAGAAAACGAAAAATTTCAACTCAAGGAAACAAACGCAAAATATTAAGAAATACAGTTAACGTCAACATACATGCGAACTGCTTCGAAGAGAAGAGCATGTACTGTACTCCGTAGAAGATGCTTTATTTTGTAGTTTCTTATAGCCAAGGAAGGAGCAATCTCGAACGTCGACGACGCTAAAGTTTTCTCCACTTAGAAATCTTTCGGAGCGCCTGTCGTCGTTCTCCGCCACCGCCCGTTGTGCGAAGATATCGCCGCTGCGGTATCGCGACGCACCAGGCGCCATTGCCGCAGTACGATTAGCAACATCCTTATGCCAACGTTTTACAATGGCCTCGCTTAATCTTAGTATCTTTTGTTCCAAAGGACCCCGGCTAGTCTGGGGCCGGCAATAACTCGTCAAGCTCCGCAATATTATAAGGACAATACCTACAAAAATTGATAAAATTCTACTTCAGCCGAGAGAGAAAGAGAGCTACTTAAGCGCATTGCCTTTTTAGTGGCATCGCCTCCTGAGTATTTTATTCCTCCTTTTTTATTTCGACACCTTTTTATGCGCGCTGGAAGGTTCGTAAAGGTGAATTAAAAAAACATCCACCGGCAGCCGATTGCTTCCGCAATCGCTCGCAAAATTTCAAACATATTGAGACCAAAAAATTTCGACTGATTTTCTTTCTATTTACATTCTTATAATGAAACCGCGCTACACTGTTCCAAAAAAGTAAGCACGAGTCGGCTTTCGAATTTATCGACATCCTTGTTTTACCTTAAAAGGTTTTCACTCAAAAGCAATCGAGCGAAATTTAATGACTGCTTTCAGATTCATATTTATTCACATGCGAACATTGAACGAACGTAGGCGTAAAACGCAGCGTTTACCTTTGAAACAATTAAATTTCTCGTACATCGATGAGGTCAGGAGTATGATTTTTTGAGCGGGAAATTCTGAAGATCAATGCCTACCAGCGCGCATTGGAAAAATCTTAAATCTGCTCGAGTTAACCGAAATCTTTGCCTTCGGTGTCGAATAGTACTCGATCGAGCCGGATCGATATATCGCCTCGAGGGCACGCCTACCTAGCAGGGGCTAAATACAATTTACCTTTGTTATTTTTCGTGTCATTAAACTGCGTCGCGATCGCTAGAACGCTTGATCGGGATTGCGAGCTCTGACTCCAATGCGAATTGTTTGTGAGCTTTTGTTTCTGCTCCGCTCGCCAGCGACGCGACATCAATTAACGTCGGAACCCCGAGTGAATTTTCTCCTCGGTTGTTAGTAATATTGCAGATAGATTAAAATTTGTGTTATTTCAAGCTGCTAACCTAATACGGTGACTTTGTTGTTGTTGTCTTACAGAGAAATGATTTGATGTGTCTGAATATTATGCAAAACGAAACAAGTTTGGGGTATTGCATTATCTTACTTTAGAACTAGGCTGGCATTTATCTGGCATGTCCCGTCGCGTCGGTTGCGTGCTGCCGAACAAATGGAGGGTAGCCACGGCGCTGGCGGCCGCCTCTGGCGTAGGCGCTGGTTCATTTGTAAAGCTTTATCAGCCTTGACAAATAGCGACACTCACTATTTTTATGTCGCGGACGATCGAAGAATACCGTTCATGTTATGGAACAGTTTAGCTTCAATTCGTATTGCGCAACTTTCGAACGATGTAACTTTTGATGTACAAAGTTTACCAGAACACATGCATGCATACGATCAGCGAAGATAGTTTTTAAATAAGACCCTAAAATATTTAGTTTTATGTCAGCTCTGAAATACTTCCGTATTGCATAATGTTCTAAAGACGTACTTGAAGTTTCTAACAAGAATTTCACATGTTGATTATACAGCTTTATCTAGGCATAAAACTTGGTGGAAAGACACTCAACGCGGTAAAGCCTCGCGCACTCACTTCTCCGCGTTAATGCACAAGCACGTAGTTCCATGTCATCGCAGAAAGTTGTACAAAGTGCACAAAGTGCGCGAACGGCGGCGTGGCAAAGCCTTCATTTGTCGGCTTGTGACGTCCGAGTGACAAATGTGGACGCGACTTTATGTACCCGTACCTACCCAACGACGAGAACACATCGCGTTTATGCACGGCGATGATAAATGTTACTAGAAACTTTTTACTGCTCGTATCTCATCAATATTTAGAAATGTCTTCATGTTCTGTAGAACAAAATAATCTGCGAAATCTAATCAGTTATACCGGCTTTAAAATAATTTAAGCCTACGTACTTTTCTCTAACGACGCTACTTGATAGCGAAAATTGTATTGCAGAAGGCCTGGGTTAACGTAGATTGGGTAATTTATACTTGCCTCCTGCCCGCCCCCTAGGGGAGGAAGAAGATACAAGCTCTGAAAGAGCCATACTGTTCGTTAAAATTACTTAATGGATCGATTAAACGCAAGGCTTAATTATGAGCTACATTAATTTCCTTGATAGCCAATGGCACGACGCACATATAGTGAATAGTTATTATAGTGATACGTTATACGAGGTGGTTATTATGTCTGGTGCAATTTTCAATGCTTCATACATTTATTCATCACAGCAGTTCTTTCTTTGCATTGGCTTAATAAAAAATCCTTTAGTCTACAATAAACACAATCTTTTTATCAAAAGTATTAACGGTTATTACACGGGGCTCTCATCAAGTCTACCAACAAAATTAAATTCGACATTACGATTCTTAACAATTACTTGAGACCTCGTAAAATTTGTCTTGCTGTATAATAAGTATTCCATGATAAGCTCCTTGACTTGGTAAAGCAAATTAAAATTCAATTTGTGACTCGAACCGTGAAGCATAACGGATTGTCAACCGATTTTGTCGCCCCCTTTCTTTATTATTCTCGACTCGCCCAATCTCAAGGAGGTTTTTGTTCAATTGCGCTGACTTCAGGTTATTTGAATAATTATATGTATATATAAATTTAGTACACTTCATTGAAATAAGCGTCCATTGTTACAGGTGGAATGCAAAAAAGCACAACCCAAAGAAGTCATGCTTCCAGCAAATCTGGCGAAGACGAGAGCCGCCGGACGCGGCGCGTACGGTGAGTTGCTAGGTAGCGCCGTAGCAGCCGGCGCCGGCGGCGTCCGGTACGCTCCTTATCCTGTCCATGCGCCGACGCAGATCCTAGTGACAGGCGCGGGCGCGGGTGCGGGAGCAAGTAGCGCGCACGCCGCCGCCTACCGCCGCGCACTCGCCGCTCTCCGTCCGACACCGCGCCCCTCGCGCCCGACACTCGCGCCTCTCGCCATCCCACCTCTTGCCTACTCAGTATCTGAACTACTCGGTGCACATGCTCTTGATATTCCAACTCTGTACTCTCCTCTCGCGACAACGCTACCCACGCCCTTGCCTCTCTGATCCGCGATTCTTTTCCAACAACATCCGCATCATCCTTTTTAGGCGATTGAAACAGTTCTCGCAATATTAGTGACCCTTTCTATTCGTTTCATCTGCATTCCTACTGCACCAGTGAGTCCTTTTATCCATTCCTATATCTATTTGACATTCCCATTCTCTTCTCTCCTACCAACGACGTGACAAATCTATTGTACCTTAAGAAAATTGATAAAATATCCAAAGTGTCTTATTTTAGTAATTGCCATTATTAGAAAGTCAGTTAGATAGCAGAATTTCAAAATATGTACTGACATTAATAGACGCTGTATCTCTAGTAACAGCTCTTTATAAGAAATTTTATACATAAATAATATACAATTTTTAAAAAAGTAGAACAAAAATGCAGGATCAATTTTATCTAGGGAAAATAGACTATTTTTTTACCAGGTAGTAGGTGCTTAATTCCTTGATTAACGAATAGATAGAGGATATAGTCAAAGCGCCTGGTATTTTCTGATTTCTATGTAGCTTTTAATAAGGGACAATTTACGAAGGACCATTATGGTTCTGCTGATTCTTGCCAACCTGCTACAATCCATCCATGAACAAACTAACCGTTAGATACAGTCTAGTTATATCTTCCATTGCGGATATTGTGAAGTAGGTAACTGCAAAATATTTTCATAAATGATATTATATTCCTTAGCTTTACCTCGATAGCTTTACAGCTTGATGTCGGCTAAAAAATGTTATCAGTGGGAGAAAAGAGGTACCTATTATCATGGATGTTATTGTTGAGTTATGTGAGATTATTAGACCAATGTTTTATTTTATTTATTTTATTTAAAAATTATTGTTATTTTAATTAAGACAATTGAATCTAGTCTAGGTACTTAAAAATCGTAATTATCTTGTGTATTTTTAGTGAAAATAGTTAATTTATTAACTTTATTTGAATCCTTACTCTTTACATTATTATTTACTTATGTTGTGCAATGCCAAAGTAAGACTTATGTTCACTATTAGTTTTATTTAGTTTTAAATCGTCCAAGTTTTCATAAATATAACTGTTACTGCTCTTGAGAGTAACAGCAAGGTTCATTCACTCAATTTTGTATTATTAAACGTAGCTCTCGTAAACTAATAGAATTAATTGTATTAACGTAATGATTTTTCGGTAGAATTTAGATTAATAAAAGTCATTTCTAAAATATCTAAGAATGTCTGTTTGTTTAACATGTTTAGCTCTAGACTAACAATGTGTAGAATAGAAATAACACGTCTAGGGAAGACTACTTTCATGTATAGTGGAAACACTAACTTACCCCTTTTAAAAGCTCTAGATATTTGGTGGTAGATTAGTCAAGTTATAGAATGCTCTTTATATAAATTATAAGTATTGTATATTATATACTCCACTTTATATAATCGATAATTGTGTAAGTCAAAATTTTTCGCCAAGCAAAATAGTGTCTCACGGCACAACCACCCTTTATATGTAACAAGTACACATATTATAAAACTATGTAACGTGTAAGGATCGATCGATTTATGTAAATGTTTTTACGTTTCTAGATTTCATGTGGTCATTGGGTGCTCTTCCTGACGGTAAGTTAATTTAACATTTTATTTTCCAATGTCACTTCATTTCTGCTATTCCTGCATCTGTCAGATCATTCTCTCACATCGGAATGAACACTACCCAGCTTGAACATACCTTCGATCGTTAAGTCTTGCTAATTGGGAGTATGAAATGGATTATGGCAGTAACTAATTGAGTCACCAATTCACTTAAAGCGTTAGGTGTTGATACATTTAATTAACGGATTATAGAGCGTCGGCGTGTCGCGTTACACGTCCATCCGCGTATGATGGATCGCGTGGCCTGACAGATACACTATTTTGATTGGCAATAATATGATAAATGATCCGCTGTAGTAATCATATCAGCCGCTGTGGACGGACCGGCCATCATTCATTTTGCATTTTATAATGGTTTTCATTTTGTTAACAAAACCAGTACCTACAGATAATATCAATAGCTACTTTTCATTTGTCGATGTATTTGTTTCTCTTTAGATTTATAATGTCATGTTTTGATGAATATACCTAGTAGTAGTTTTAGTTCTGTTTGGTAATTTTGTGAGTTTGTTTATTGATAGTAGGTATCTGTTATAGCTGTATGAAGCCGTCGATGGTCCACTTATTGTGCGCTACATTAAACAGTGTTTACAAAATATCATCCGCTGGACATTGTCCAAAGCGATGTCGTACGAAACATGTACGATGTACTAACATACCTTTTATGCGACAGCTCTATTTTAGAATTAGGCCATCGGGACACGTGAACTATACAGTTTTGTATCAGACGAATTGTATTAGTACAGAGACGTAATGTCGATAATATTTCATTCTAATAATACGAAAGGTAGCATGCGATCCAATGATTAACCCTTGCTTTTCAACAGATTGAATCAAAACTGCAGTGTGTAACGTGTTATTGTTTGTTGCGCAGGTTTCCCCGCAGCGTACGCCGCCTACGCGGCAGGACGTAGCTATTCGGGCTATCCTAGCTTCGGGCTGCCATACCCTGCAGGTAATCCCCTGGCGAGCTTGCACCACCAACTGTCCGGCAATCACTATCACCACCTGGCGACACTCCTGCCTTACCACCCGCTCGAATTGAGCGGCGTTTACAATGTACACGCCATGCATCTGTGAACTCGTACAGCGACAATGCATTCTACTAACCGCTAACCGACCGGCAACGATTCGCTTGCCCCTATCGCTTCCTAATCCAAACACGAATCGCTGCCGTTCTCTCTCCCCATACCTCGCCTAATACTTTTAAACTTAACAACGCATACGCTAATATCCGTAATCAGCGCTGTAACTATGTCCTAATTTCACATTTAAGCTAACTTGTTCCAAAGCAAAAGTTGGGCTGAACTCTCACTAACGGCTTTACTAACAAGTTAACACCTTTAACAATGACTGAACCATCTAAATAAATCTGCTATACTGTCAATTACAAAACGTCCGTGTTTTGAGATATGCTATTTATTGTTTATCTTCAGAATTTCGCGACACAATCCGGCCAATTGCGAGCGCCTCGCTCTATGTTTACAGACGATTCGCCCTAACGATTCTCAAATGCTACGCGTCGAGCAAATACTCCAGCGCAAATACCGTGTTCGCGGCGCCCCTCCCCGCGGCCCGCTCCGGCTTTTGCCCTCCTAGTACTGCACCATCGCCCTCTCCTCATTAACAGGAAAAGCTTTTAAAAGAGATTTAAATAGATTCAAACTGAAAAAGTGACGGCCTCTTTGTGGTAACTTCTATGCAAATCTCAGGGCAGTCGAAAAAGAAATACCACTAATTAAACGTAGCCCAACGAAGGCAACGAAAGGTCAAACTCGTCGAGTTCGTTAAATATAACTAAAATGTAAATTTTGTGTGTCCTGTTACTGTTGGAAGGCCCACGTATAACATTCGCCGCCTCTTTGGTAACCAAAGCGACAGGCAGTCAGTTAGACAGGCTGGGTAGGCAGTACGCGAGTGCGACCGCTCCTAAATAGGTAAGTGGCACGGCGGAGAGCAGCTGCACAAATACTCTTCTTGTTATTTGTCCACACCCCGTGTTTGAGCCGCCTTTGCTCCGCCATAATTACGCCACTAAGCTTCGACTTCCCATTTTTTTGAGGTCGGGGCGCGTGCCTGCCGACTTTTTCGGTCAGACGCAAGCGGAATCTGAAAAAGCGAACACTATTGGAAATCCTAATTGAGGAGGCTATGCTTAACTGTGTGTTTTAGTCTAACTCGTGTTTCGGCGTGTGCCAGTAATGATAAAGTTGAACAATGACTGACCGCAGTACGTAAACTTTATCTTTCGAATTAGTCATACAAATCGTTCCGCGTTAATTACTTTAGAGCGAACGTTTTACGGCACGCGAGACAGACGTTTCTATTCGCCCGCTCACAAAAAAACCTCACCGATTGTGGGGCGTTCGTTCAATTGTAAATATAATTGAACAATGGCGCGGCCCAGTAATTACACAGGTGTACGGGTGAACCGTTTAAATTAATGGCGTTATCGAACGCGACTCAGCCGTTCATTTGCCTAGATAATCCGCCCACACACGAGGAAGTTCATGGTTCGCTGAAAGTTTGTATACGTAAAGCGGTAAAAGTGACTAAATTCGAGATAAGAATGAATGTAGCGAATACTTTCTACTGGCATTGTGGTCGTAACTCTATATGAAGCAAGCTCACAACTATAGCTGGAAATTTCACACGAAAATCCGGTAGCTAAATGTTGGACGAGCATATGACCACAGCGTGCGTACAGTGTGCGCCGGCGCGACTCCTGGCCACAATTGATGTGCGACCATTTCGCCCATTAGCATACCTTCGCCGCCGCTGCCAGCGTAATGGTAACGTCATCTACAACACCAATATTTACTCCACCATAAATTATTAAACCTCGGATACGTACACTCCGAATAGATTAATTAAATTCGACATTTTATGGTAATTTTGAAGAGTCTCGCCTTTGCGTACTACGCTGTATAATGCGCTTTTAATTTTGTTTTTTATAAAGAAATAAAACGTGGTTACGTCGTTTGACACAGCAGATGCTATGACAAAGTGGCGCGTCGCTACGACCCACAACTTCGTCTCGAGCCTTTAATATGGAGTAGTCTCTTCCTGAAACTTGGGAAACGACTGCACGTACTGTCGGTACGAAGACAGTTTTCGAACGTATAAACAACTTTGTTAGTTTTTAATGGAATGATTAACATTATACGTGACTTAGCGAATTTATACAAGGTTATTTTCGCTATATCGAGAAGAAAATTATCTTTTGTAAAATACAGAAGACTTCCGCGTGTTCTCGCGAATAATATAATAGCAGAGTCACAAGGGCATAGTTTACACATAGTTCGCACCACATTTTGGAGCAATTTTATACCCAACTACGATCCATTATTACAACGAAAACTCTACGTAAAGTATTAGTATAATTGCAAATTTCAAGTTAAACATAGTCACATAACCGATGCGGCGAAGTTCTGCAACTCATAAGGTATTACAAGCTAAAAACAAGTAACTGATAACCTAATCTACATATTTATTGAAAATTGTAGCCCGGTCTAGATTCTAGTACCCTTTGACGTAGTTTTAATCTAAGGCGTAGCAATTTTAACTTTTTCGTCTTTTATTATCTAGAATGTATTCTCTTAATCATAGCGGCAAATATGTAGTTTTCTAGAGTATAAATAAGATTAGTATTTATATCATCTACATAGCAACTGTAGCTAGAGCGTAGTTTGGATCTGAATAGGATGTACGTGTAGTTGTGACTGGACACGATACCGCGACACATTGGTTTCAAAACTTAGACACATATATGGGATTCTAATATTTACAATAATAAATGATTTAACAAAGACGAGTCGCTTTAAAACACAAAATTGTCTTAAGTTTGTGAAGACGCTATATAGATATCTTTTTCACTTTTATTTCCATAAGTTACGTAAGTAGGTAAACAGATAAACCGTTGGTAGGGGCGTTTAGTCCCAGAGCATGCATACAAAATCATCTCAAAAACCAACATGTATAAAATATGAAAATTAATACCAGGCTTTTCATCCTTGGCCACTTTGTGCATACGATATCAGTGTACAACCGGATATTTATTTAAAAACCCGGTAACACTGGCAATAAATAATTAAAGTTTCACGTGCGTCAACGCAACGCAATTTATTCAAAGGTCTATGTAATAGCATTCTTTAAAAATTAATGAACTGACTAAATAATATAAATTTGGAATTTTTTTTTAAATTACTGAATAATAAACACAACAATATGATGCCATTGACCAAATGTGATCAATTCAAGAACTCGTTAAGGTGAGTTGTTTACATCTAATGAAGATACTTCTTTAAAGTGATACATTTAAAAACTTATCATTTTTAATTGTGGACTTTAGTGTAATACAATGTCGTGTTCAGTCAATTTAGCATCTTTTAAATCTTAAGAATATTAATTACTAAACGTAATAAAATCTTTAGATAGTAAGAAAACTAGACGATTAGTCATTCGTTTCGAAAAATTACTAAGTTTAGAGGATGAGTAACATATAGATATTCTCATTTGCGTAGCTAATATCAATTTATAGAATTAGTTTAGATTATTTTGAAATTCATTCTAATTAATAAAAATTAAGCACTAAATCGAGCTTGGAAAGTGTTATTTTAATATCTTATTAAATATTTGCTATAAATATTTGTGTATATATTGTAATTTCAGTTCGAAAAGTTATTTCTCTATTATATTTTAAATATTTACACTGCTTAAATAATAATGTTATTGTTACTGAGGTTTAACGTTGTTGTTGTGTAATATTTTTGGATGCGACAATTTTACGCTACTTTCTTCATGTTAAACAATTCAGCATATGTACAGTAACGATACAAAAATAAGTACATTGTACTATTTTAACGAATGATCGGAAAGGACTGTCATTCTTTACGTGAATAACCATTGCTTTATCAACACCTCGCAATAATTTTATTTCTCAAAATTAAGGTATTATAACTAAATTTTTAACCATATGTTAACATCGTTCATGAATCGCTGCATGTGCGACCGTCCTTATCGCCATCCTCTAAACTAGTCATACATAATAAGCTTTGAATATTATATCGCATAGAATAAGTCTCATACACTCACTCATCAGCGCCGCCCAGTTGCCCCGGTTTCTATATCGTCATCATCAACAATAATTCGGTAATCAATTCGGAGTCCGTCTACATAAGCGTTGGGCAGCCAGAATGGCCATACCCTTATTACGTGATTCATTGCGTGTTTGGATATACTAATACCAAATGAATTATTCAGTAAATAACACCATGTTCTTGATACAATTTTGATGATCGAATCAATAGGTAGTAAGGCACGTAATGACCCCTTGTTCCCTGCATCGTGGCTGTGCGTGATACAGAGGGTATTCCTTAATACAAAAACATATTAAGCCAGTCTATTATTCCGTGTCTGTGCGTGCAAACAATTTTAAATAGCTCGAAAACAGTAAACAGGAAACTATCAATTCCAAGTTTTCCCATAAAGATTCGATGAGTGGAGCTCTGGGCGATGTTCTCCGCTTTTACTATTCCTCGGCGTAATGCTTTTTTTTTATAACTTTTGTTTTTTCCTTTCATGTAAATTTTTTGAAAAGATTTATGTAGTTTGGATTCTGTCAGGGTTCCGCTCAAGTTGGTGTTCATTTATGACGGGTGTACTATGAGAAGTTTTGTTTGTTTGCGCGGTTCTTTTAGCGGAACCTTTGGTAGCTGAGTAGCCGGCTTTGTAGCGTTTTTTGTTTTGTTGCCGCAGGTGTAGTGGGAGTTATACCGCCGGAAAGTCGTCTCTTGGTGGGCGCGGAGTTGGTAAGCCCGAGCGTGCTCGGGCAGAGCTCGTAGAGCAACCGTCGCATCGCGTGGCTCGGCATGAACCTCGCCCGCCGCCCCAGCCCCGCCTCCGCCCCCGCCACCGTTTACTCTCTATCCCGGAACATCCGTTAACGGCTCCCGGAATTTCTTACGAACACAAATAAATCTTTTCTCAAGCGAATAACTCTTTGGTATTACGCCCACCGTTTTCCCCTCTCGAGGAATGCAATGTCGCAAAGTTAAGTTGTTTTACAAATCACGGATGCTTACTCGAATTCGCAGATGCGTGACTGATGCCCGACTAGGTTTGCCCATATAGCCCGTTATTAAGTCACATATTGATTGAATCAGAGAATGCGGTCTCCCTCAGGAAGTAATTCCAATATTCGTTAGTTAATTAATATCACTAGGTGTCGTTCATAAATCACAAATCTCTTCGTATTGTATTGTAACCCATGTGTCAAATTTTTAATGTAAGAGGTCTACTCTATTATCATAAGTCTATCGTATTGTTCTTATCGCTGTTCCGACATATCGTCTTATACCATTAATCATAAGTTTTATGATATTGTGAAGCCGCTATATTTTAAAAATAAAGGAAATTGCCGTTGTATAAGCAAAAGGTTTTATCGTTTATTGTCCAATTGATCGTTCAGCAATCGAGGTCGATCAGTGCCTCACTTATTTACCATTCGTTCGCATATCGATTGCTACCAAAATAAACTGGAAGAGATAGTGTGTAGCGTGGAGTTGGCTAGCGTGCGATGAAGTTTGATGGTTCGGTATTACGGTTCAACTTTGTAAACCCCCCTCCTTCGGGAGTAAAGTCGGTTTAACGATATTTTCCGTTTTCTGACTCGTCCAATGCGGCACATGCAGCGTGGTGTCCGAGGCGTGCACCGACCCACCAAGCCGGTAAGCTCGCTCCGCGCCGTGACCCGGGGGCACGCGCATCGCTGCCGGCTCCAGTGGCGGTTGCGTTTGCCCCCGGTGGAGCAGGCACGCGTGACCGCGGGCCACCGTTGTCACCGCATCGCCAACATTCCGCACATACAACACGCTCGCCCTCAGAATGCAGCCCGCCAACCAGACACATCCGCACAACTAGCTTGAATATCTTACTGATGCCCACTTGCAGTTGTACAAACAAACTGTTCTCGAAGAATTTATTTAAAAGTTTTCTCAATATTCGGTAGGCTTTCCGATTCCCCCAAAAATACTGTACAGTTAAAATTCAATAAATACATTGAAAATTAAAAATCCGTGCTAGACAAAATAAGGAAACGACATGACGACAAATTAATGCCTCGAAACGAAATTCCTTATAAGGTCACACAGCCGTCGGTTTGAATCCAAATAATTAGCTGGCGAGGCGGCGAGTGCCCGCGCGTTGCGAACAGTGCCAACTCCATTTGTAATTTAAGATATTTGACCGTTAATTTTGTTAGTAACTATTACGTTTAGTGCTTGTTGCTTAGGTCAAAATGACGTTCCCGACAAATCTCAACAGCACTTCTTAGAACTTCATGTAAATACCTATACTAGAAATAGTGTTAAATATAGTTCAGCGATTCTCTCTCGCTGATTAGATGTCGCTGTGTTTGGATGGGTCAGAATTTTGTTTTATTATTTTAGTTAGAGTTTTATTTTATGGATGTCCATAGATTTTAACAATAAACGCGCTAGTCTAGCGAGCTCCATCGCCCATAAACTTTTATTGTAGATTTCGCCAAATGGGAGTGTGTCCGTGAGTCTATAATGGGCACTATTAGCATACTAATCTCTTCTAGTTAGTGTCGTATCGGGTGCGCATATCGTGCGCAACGCACAGCGCCCGACCGACGGCTGCGCACGGTGACGCGGTGTGCGTGTAGAAAGTCCTTTATCCCTGCATGGCTGCAGCCCGCCACTGCCCTGTCTCGGAGAACTTAATGGCCCAATTCTATGTTACACATTCACCATTTATCCGAAATGCACTCAAACTGCTCCTATCGGGGACAAGGGATTTCACTACAAACCTAAACATAGTCGGATGTCTTTACATAACACCGTAAGTTTGTGACGTACAAGAAAACCAGCAGTTTGGTGAAGGAGTGTGCAGTCCGCTACAGAAATAGGGCGAGTAAATTTATATAACATTAGCAAATTACAATTTCAACAGTATCGTAAAAGTATTACCTCGTTCTACAATAGAATAGTGTAGGTCATAAATTGTAAAATGACTATGACACGTCTAAAATAAAAAGTGTGGTAGAGACATAGTGTTTACAAAACTTAAAGTAACTTAGAAATGTGTAGTTTAAAAATAATAGACACTAGAATAGAGAAATAGACAACGAAATAATTCATTAAAACATAATGTAGCATTTTTCCGGCAATAAAAAAAACATCAAAATAGAAGTACTTATTTCTAAATAGTATTGAATTAGAATTCAAAGAAACGGGCGATTTCTGTAATTTAGCGAAGCTTCCAAATTGAGTAGTTTAAATTGTAACAAATTCAGTGATATTGTTAAAGAATAATTTATAGCGTTTTGAATAAAAGTTGACTGTAGGTAGATAAGTAAGCGATTAGATAGACAATTTGTTGGTACAATGATATAAAATTGTGATTGGTGGTGCAAACTCTTTTAATAGTTATATTTTATTGTTTAGTTCTAAGACTTACATATTTAGTATAGAATATTTTATTGTAATTTATATATTTTTGAGCCTTAGGCCAATTGTTATTATAGAAATTATTAAAACGTTGGAAATATCCAAGAAATAACTTGCTGCTAGTATAGTCAAAGTCCTAAACTTTTAATATGTTATATATAGAATAGAAAGATAATTATATAAGCTGCAGTAGACTGTAGAAGTAAGCGGGACATCCGCCAGTTTTATAATTTGACCACATGGGTAGAAATATAATTTAAATTGAAGAGTTTTAGCAATCGTAGAAGAATTATTTGATACAGTTGTGTATAAGAATGTGTGTTTTATCAAAATTAATATTTCTAAACTTCATTTTGCTTCTTTTAATGTCGCTTTACGTGTTTTTTCTCTTATTAATACTTGCGTCTGTGACTGAACCACGAATCGTAAAAATGGGGGCCCTGTTCGATCACGACTATGTAAACACCTAGCCGAATGAGGCAGCAACCCGCAGTAAAAGGTTCCTCGGCGGAGATTTAAAGAAGGGACATGCGTCTCCTTCTTTGAATTACAAATCTGAGTGCGGGCGCGTGCGTGGCACCCCGGTGGTCGACAGCGAGAGCATAGAAATTCGATTAATTTGCAATTGAGATAAGTCCCAGCGGCTAAACGATCGAAAACCCGGAAAAGCGTATCATCTTCCTGGCGAGTTATTGATGGTACCTATTAAATATACGTTTAGCGTAGTGCGAGATGTGTACGGGAACTGCGATCTCTCGTAAACGCTCAAATAAAACATTTCAATCGTGCCAAGTGGGAAATGAAGTATTAGGATCTCGTAGGTGAGCGATGCGAGTATCAAACTTTAGATATGGGAGTATTTTCCTACCGAACTTCGCTAATGGGCGTTCGTAACATACCACCCGCGGTGAACATATTGTTTATTAATCATTCACCTTTTTTACACGTTTAATTTTTTATTCAAGGGTGTTTTGATTGTAATTCAAAGTCAATATATAAACTTTTCCTATCGACATCGGATTTGTAAACTAACGAGTACAGTGAATCAGTATTTTGCATCTTAATGCTTGTTTTCAAAACCGAATATTTCCACACGGGAGTTTGAAAGAAAAAGAAAAATGTTGGACACAAAAAGGCACGCGTAATATAGTATATTGAAGGGCGCGCCTTACGCGAGTATGCCCCGTGAATATTTCGTTGGGCCGTCATCCTACTTCTGAAGAAGAATTATTAAGTTTCCTCGAACTTCGCAATTATGAAAGTTCGAATAGCTCTTTTGGAAGACGGCCTCTGAATTTATAGATGAGTGTGTGCTCTTTCCGAAAGGTAGGACACGTAGTTTCGAATTGTACCTGGCTACGTATGGACTGCAAAATAGAATAGAACTAGAAGTTAAACAGTAATACTTTAGCTTTTATTTACGAAGTACTAAAAGCGGTTAATAAAAACAAATACAATTACTAATACTCTAAAATAAAACGATAATTATATTACAAAAATCGGATTGATTGATTGATAATATATCAGTCATTCAATCCGATTTTCTTTTATTATTGACATCAACGACTACGACAATAAAACCCTAACAAGTATATCTTCATTACTTACACTAAAAGTCCGACTTATATGGTCCTACGACTCTAAAAAGTTCGTTAAGTAGCATGCATTTTTTATAACTAATAAACTGACATAAATCGATTGTACAACTTTGTTACAACACTATTTCCTCTAATAACAACTTTTCAGAAAAAACTGGAATCCATTGGAGCTTATAGTTCATTATCTTTATTTATACTTTATTATTTTATTATAGGTCGAGGAGCTGTATTTATATGACATCTTAACACAACAATAATAATAGTGTAATGAACACAAACAACTTTATTGCTGCCTTAGACGTATTCAAGAAACTTGAGATGTTACAACCCTGACGTACAAATTACATTGAAAATATGTGTTATAAAGCTGTAATAGAACCAAGTTAGTGTCGGCCACAGATATGACCGTTGAAACTACGGGATAACTACAGAGTTGCTGTCTCGCCCGCTTGTAAACTGAATTGTTTAAGTCGTAAATAATTTGAGGTCAGAAACACGCCTCGACTCAAACTAAGTTGGGCCTGTTTGTGACTTTGTTTCCTCTGAACTTGCCTGTGAAGCGTGATTGAAACTATAAACGTGTTATGTTTGCTATCCGTGTACAATCTCTATGTAGACCTTGTTAATATTAAACATCTTAAATGTATCCGTAGTGATTGGCCATGTACTAGAAATTACACAAACACTTCCAATTTAAGAATAAACTAGAAACATTTTTGCGAAAAATCTCAATCAATTAAGTAGGAGAGCTTGCCAACGCCCACCCGGTAATGGGAAAAGAATGAACTCGCCCGATCGACACATTAACGACCGCAAGACGTGTCTGCGGCACCACTCAAATTCTTATTTATTACACGGCGATCCTCAAATAAATAGCCTCTCACACCGCAAAGTAATGTTATTAAAATGTGTCAGCATTTTAGTGGTGAACCAAGGGGTAGCGCGAGCGAGAGCGGGCGCACGGACAAGCGCGCGCACGGAAGCGGGATGGGTGGCCGCGGCGCCATCTATCATTCATCCTCCATTACTTATATTGTACTTTTTTCGCAAAGTCACTCGCAGGCCGGTAATCACCTGGTGCGACCGCGGACCTCCATTTTTCACACTAAATCATAACTCGCGCATCTGACAAAAATAAAATTTGTCGTACAAGCCAATAGGGCTAATGGTGACACTATGAGCAAGCAGAAAAGAACGAACGAATATTAATCTACCTCTTGTTAGAATTTTGGATTTAGATCCTATTTTTCAATAACAAAAGATAAGTTTTAGTCGTTTTGCATAAGATTTAGATTAAGAAACACAACGCCGACTTATAACTTGTCAGTACTAAGTAATTTATGTATGCTATGAGTTTTTGGAGTCTTGCTCATTATCATACATATTGCTATCTACGCGATTCCTTTATTTTTAGTCGATACACGCAAAATGCTGGTCAGGATTTATTTACGGTTTGGGCATTATTTTATAACCGATGGGTTAGCTATCGGCAATGAAGTTAGCAGCATGGGCGTGGAAATATAAGGCCCACGCGTAATGCTCGCGTGCGGCATGCCGAAGGCTGGCGCCGTGCGCGGCGTGCAGCAGAGGGCCATAGACGCACGGTGGCGTAACGCGGCGTCAAGACTCGCGACGTGCGCCGTATGCTAATGCGTTTCCCTATTCAATAAGCAGACCGACGCGTGCCAGCGAGAATTCACGTCGGATAATTTACTGGATATTTTGTAAAAGTTTTTTCGCCCTCTGTGATTTATACCCGCGAAAGTTCCAACTCTCTTTTTCATTTGAATGCACGTGACATACGTGATATTTTTTGTTCCAACATAATCTGGGCCTAGGGAGTCTTCGCTGTCCTCATTCGTCAGCACGGCATCTGTCTCCAACGGCTAAATTATTCATGCATTTACGCGCTTCAACTTTATCCACGCTAGAGAACTTTAATATTGAGTTGGGATTACATCGATAGTCACTTTACCGTTCAATATGCTAAATTCAGAAAAGATGAGGTGTTGCGGGCACGGAGGCGAGACTTTTGAAATTCTAAAATTCGATGGTTCAGTCATGGATGTGTGTGTGCTATCACTAACGAGTGTGAGTGTCACTCGTGTATGTGGAGCGAATGCGAACTGTGTGTATGTTTGCAGTTGACCTGACCAACGGGCAACTCACACCGAACAACAATACACCGCTGCTCGCGCAGGCGCTCTCAGGTGAGGACGCCCTTCCTTCATACCTTCTGCTTTCCCTCATCATATCAGTGGCATACCCTTACACACACCAATCCTGAGAGAACAACCAACACTTTTAACACCAAATAACTTGGTACATGGACTGAATTCTATGTCGCTTGATGTGCTCTGTGTTATATATACATTATTTGCGTAGTTTTCTGGAATTTATTAATTATTGCCCGACCGAAACTCTTTGTAGTTGAATAAACATTGGAGTTTGGCGCTGGTTGAGATTAATGTCTATAACATACATAATGCAGGGGCTTCGTTGGTCGAGGCACACGCGGCGCGCTCACGTTTTGCCAGTGACCAGCGTAATGCTTGAGTCGAACGTGCTCGCGTCTATTACTCGGCCACTGTCATTTATCTCCCTAAACGAGAATTTATATTACACAAGCCGTCATAGTTATTCGTATGTTGATAAAATACCTTTTACCTGTAACAACGGTTCGTTAGCCGTGTTTTTTGCGCTACTGCGGCAAACCTAAGGAAGGTTATGCGTTTATACGTATGTGTACATCTCAATACCGAAAATGAAAACGTGTTCGTTTTTGGAATTATGTTGTCGTTTAAGATACGAGTAACATACTTGTAGGTAAATATGTCGCGGGTATGACTGAGCGCAACCCGCGGTAGAGCGACATAAAGCGCAGTATCTCGCGCATAAATCGCAAATAAATGACATAAATATCGCTCTCGCGCAAGTCGCGCCCTGTCGTACTAGCCCTACAGCAGACTGATTTTCGTTTATTATCGAACCATCAAACTAACGATACGAACGGCATTGCGTCACGAAGTAGTTCAGTTTGGTTTTATTGTTTTTCTAATTCTTTCTCTTTAGGTTTTTGCGATTGTTATTTCGGATCTAACTGGCGTAGCTTTTTCAAAGATACCAACGTTTTGGGTCCTACACAGGTCTCATGGTCATGGCTGACTGAAGTGGTGAAGTCAACAAAATCATCAAGTTATGTCTAATATGAAAAAAAAGGGTCGTTTGCATTAGCTTTGTTTGAAAAAGCAAATATAAGCGATTTAGATCCGAATTAATTTCAGTACAGAGTACTAAAAAAACCGACCTCAAAAGTTCGTAGAATTACATCTATTTGCCAAGTTTTATTGAAATCGGTTACCGGAAACTGCGCGAAATCGAATTCGTCCCCTAGTTTGCCACCTTCAAATTTAAATGGGTAAAATGGTTAAAATGGGTAAAGTTATCGCGTAACATTAATACAGAAAAAAACATACAGACGAATTGAGAACCTCCTCCTTTTTGAAGTCGGTTTAAAACAGTTACAATTCCTATTTATTGTTTTTCCCCAAGAATGATTGAACGTCATATAGACTTTGATGACATTGCTGGACTTGTGACAAATTTGAAGAGTCTAATGTGAGTTTTGTGTGTGTCGCCAGTGATGAACAACTATCAGGCAGCAGCAGCTGGATTTGGGCCGCCGGCGTCGCCGCACGGTGCCGGGGGCCGCGCCGGATTCCCCGCTGCGAGCTCGCCGGGCCCTGCGCTCGACGTGTATGGCTCGGCTGCAGACAGCGTCGGCTACGTCCAGGCTGCCAGTCCCCAGCCCTCCGGATTCCCAGCGATTGCAGTCAGCCGCGCGCCCCTCAATTATACCCCAGTGAGTAAATTAACCTACATAACATAATCTCAGTACAGATTACTAAGCAAACCGACCTCAAAAGTTCGTGGAATCACATCTATAGAAATCGGTTACTGGAAAGTGCGCGAAACCGGATTCATCCCCTAGTTTGCTAACCTTAGAGGTGGAATATTTTCTTCAAATTTAAATGGGACCACTGCTGAGAATCATGAAAATCGTTTCACAAATGCCGAGTTCTCGTATAACATACATGCAAAAAAAACATACAGTCGTATTGAGAACCTCTTCCTTTTTTTGAAGTCAATTAAAAAAACATGTCTTTTGAAAATACGGATCATCAGAAATCAAGCGCTTATAACACTTACTGGTTAGGATAAAAATATATTTGTGGGTCGCCAAAAGGGACGCTTATCTTAATTCTAGAGAGGAGGATATCTTATAGTATTCTCAAACATAGGTACTGAAACCACGATATGAACAAAATTCACAAAATCATTTTAATATAGGTACTGTATTGAAAGCAGAAATTACGAACTGCACCAGTGCAAAAACAAAGTTAGCGAAACGAATATAAGAAAAGTTTGATATTTTATTTCATGATGAATGGGATAAAGTTATTAACATTTGATTCTAACTTTTTTCATTTATTACGTCATGTTCAAAAATGCCTATTTCAGTAAGACTCAAATGGAGGCAATTCCCAAAATTGTCCTCGTTCGAGAATTTTCAACTGTCACGGAATTCAAATTAATGTTTGTTCTGTTTTGTTTTTCTTCGGGGCTTTTGATTTGCCTTCCAAGATGTTGAATTCATTTTTAATGTTTTGTTTTTATAATGATCGGAATTGTTTAAAATAGGATGAATAAGTTTGATGATTAATTGGTTCTCATTTCAACTAACTGATATGCGGATAAGTCGATAGTATACGATAGTCATTAGCAGTTAGTCTTAACGATGGAATGTAAGCACCATCTCAATGATGTCGACTAGTACAGGCAAATCGATGGACCGTTGAGAAGCGATAGCACCGCAACGAAATTAGCCGCCGTCGACACTAAAATTTTAGCGAGACGGTCCAATCTCATTACGGAGCCGATCTTCCTTGTCGCTCTTAAAGCATAATCACCATAAGTTAGTGAGTGAGTGAAGCGTGAGAGATGCGATTATAAAGTGTTCCGAAATACGAGCACGACAGGCGGGTGTACGGGCGTGGCGCGACGGCGGCAATCTACGTGGTGCACTGCCGCGGGTAATGGCTTTTTAAAACTGCGACCGCGCTCCATAACTGCTTCCCTGAGACGCCATCAGTCTTCATTGCATGTCGGCGCCGCAGGCAGCCAGAGCCGCATCGCCACCGAGATCTTAACTCCGCACGTCTTCGTATCTCCACCACACTTCTCAGACTGCACTCGAAACATTCATTATTTTTGGTCACTCACTTACCGTTCGTTCTTAAATAACAATTTACCGTACGTATTATTGGACAGATTTTATTATTGTATCGCGAGGCTTAAATCGAGTCGGCCGAGTGCCCTGCTACACTAAGCCACCCTTCCGTTTCAGGCGCTTCATATATCAAATGGGATATTAACTCAATCGTCCGTAATCGCCGGGGCAAAACAAATACGTCGCTAATGAGAGAATGAACGGTCCAGCCGTCGGCCGGTCCGGCGCATGTGGTTCCCGGGTGTAAAACGGTCTTATTAGGTAACGGGAATGCCCCCACGGGCAATAACCGTAAATCAAGGAGAACAAGCGGTGTAATTACCGCTGGCGAGCGGTCGCGCGCGTTGCTCTAACTCATCCACTCACTGTTTTTATTTTGTTGGCCACCGAACCGGTACCGCTCTATCGACTGCGAACACCAAACTTACTACCTTTAAATCTGCCCCAGGAGAGGTTAATGTTCAACTGAACGCTATATATATATCCATTCAATTATAACATGAAAAAACTGGTTCGATTTATTTTAAAACAGACTTTAGTTAAAGAAGATTGGTGCTATATGTATACCTCTTAGTTTTGTATAATGTAATCGACACTGTGTTATTATTATTTTTTCAGGGACCCCTGATTCCTGCGGCTTTTACCAATGGTTATCATTGAAAGTGCACAAATGTTTTACGTAAGTCTCCATTTAATATTCATTAATCAATTTATAAGAATATTATTATGAATACCAAGTGTGAAAATGTTCCTCTGAATTCCCGATTTAAGCATACAAACATTGTTAATTATTTTCTTAATAATCATTTGCTATATTTGGTACAAACGTGTGCAATTATGGAAGTAAGTCAATTAGAAACTATTGTTTGTTATTGCTAGGAGGCGAGCGGTGAGGCGTCGCGTAACGTCCCCGACGCGGCCGCACTGCCCGGCCGCCACAAGACACTCTCCTCCCCCGCCCTTTCCGCCGCAGGCGCAGCCCACTAGCGCCCGCGCCGCCCGCCGCCCGCCACGCCGGCGCACGCAACGACGACGGTCGTCTAATCCGTCCGGCCTCCGCGCGGACCGATCCGTCGACCGCGGCGTCTCAGTCTCACCACCCCAACCCACTATCCCTCCCCCCAAAACCCATGACCCCGTCGCGAGGAGACCCCTGTCTATTGTAAATACCAATAATCTAACTTTTTGTCGTGTGAACGAGAGATAGTCTATTATATTAAACAGGTATTTTTTCAAATTTTTCTCGCTTTCAACTGTACCGTAGATGTGTTGTCAGAAATAATAAACATTAAACTACAAAAAAAAATACATTTCATAATTATATAAAGCATCTAGACGATTTAATTGCAGGGAGGTATCTTAAATATTTTATTAATCATAGTTATCTTACCATTATATAAGATATAATCTACTTGTGTGTCCCTCTACGCGCGCGGGACTTTTATTTCGATAGAGGAAGAAATCGGTTTTCCTTGGCATCGACGACGGCTTGAGTCACCGCTGAGCGCGTTTGCAATAAGTACTTGGTAGGGAGGTTGCGACCTGCAGAGCAGAGCTGAGGCAGAGACGAAGCGTGCGCCGCCAGACGGGCCAGACGTTCGCCGGACGGCCAGCGCGCCGCCGGCTGGAGTGAGACAATAACGCAGGCGCACCCGCGTACGCCGCACGCCTCCTCGCTCGTCCACCAACACATATTTTATTCTATCTATTTTTAATATTATTAATGTCAAATATTAACATAATTATAATACTATATATTACGCATATTTTACCTATGAATGTAATTATTTTTGCCTAATTCGATTTGTATAAAATCACGTCTTAACGGCTGTTCCGTTTCAGTAGCGAGCAAGTTTCTCGATTACTTCCGTATATGACTATGTTAGTTACGCGTATATACATACTTTCTAATATTATGTATTATGATATAAAATTTTATCCTAAGGATAATACGGTCATATTTACGAATCATAAGAACGTTTGGGAAGCTAAGTCGGAACATTTCAGAATATCTCTCATCGCGTTAAGATAACGTTTCTATCTTATACCTTTGAACGTAGGTATTGTAATTATATAATAACAATTTTGTGCATTACGTAATAAATATTTCATTGTTTCTTACGATTGTATTTACCGTAATTTAAGACCACTGTTGAAAAAATTAAGAGGCTCCATTTTGGATGCGGAGTTACACAGTACTTAGTTGTATTTAAATTTTAATCAAGTAATAAATATAACCAGTAAACTTTCATACAGACAGTATAAACACAACACAAACATTTCAATAAACTAAAGACAGGGATATTAAAAAATACAGCCAAAGGCGCAGGTTTGAGCTAATAGTATAAATTATGAAGTCAATTCATTAATCATATTCGATAAGTACTGAGTACTGGCGACATTTATCGACCACTGTCTAGTTTGCAATATTAGCAGAGGCGCGGAATACGCATGAAGCACCGCGTAGCGCGCCGCCCGTCGTTGACCACGAACAGCCTCTACGGCCGCGTAGCGCGCTACGCACCGGAGCGCGCGCGCTACCTGGCGCCGTTCGCTACACACATGCACTCGGTTGCATTCATTCGTTATTTACAATTATAACTATTCATTACCTACATCAATTAAACATTAATATTATAAATCTAGGTATAAAATTTTAGGTAATAATAATAAACAATCTTTTAAAATGCTATTATTATATAAATACGTTATAAATATAAATGTTTCCTGTTACAAAAATATTGAAAATGATACGAAATAAATCAATATTCTTTTTAAAGGTAATTTATTACTTATGAGTATGTAGTTAATTGAATAATGGATTGTTAGTCGGAGTGCGCTCGTCGCCGGGCGGCGCGCTCGCTTCGCGTTTTTGTTCGAGCCGACATCGTCCGCTGAGTGCAGCCGCGCTGGGTGCTGGCTGTCCGCTCTCCGCGCCCGTGCCGCACCCCCGCAGGAGACGCGACCGCGATTAAGTTGTTGAACGTTAGCTAGGAAATTGATAATGAAATCGAAGGTGTGAGTCTATAGGACGGTCGGAAAATCGATATCATACCTAACAAATTAACGTAATTATTTGTTTTATATTTACGGTGTTATAGGTATTTAAGACATTTTTTCCTAGAATATTTAATTATTACGATGAGATGTTATAATTGTTAGGCCCGGGCCGGCGACGGAGCGGCGCGGCACTCCTCACCGCCGTCGGCCGTCTCATTCACTCTCACATCCTCACTATAATTATATTTTCTTACCGACCTTTTTAATGTAGGAGAAGCGCACACGGCCGCTTGTCCCCGTGCGATACGAGTACAAACAGTCAACTTATAGTGAGAGTACATTTCGCCGCGTTCGTGAGAAGCCATCGGTTCGCCGCGTTTGCACCGAAACGATATGACTCTGACACACCGTGGAATTTTCGCAAGGCTGGCATCAGCGAATTACACAGGCCGGCCTACGATGCTGCGGACTCGCTAATTCACTTTATTTACTTATTTACTCACAAGCCTTTCGACGAAACTCCTGCGGTGTGGCCGAAGCCAGTGATGACAATTACTATTGTAAATACATAGTTAGCCGCATGTGTAAAAAGACGTTAGTCGATACCATCTGATCGATATTAGATTCATTCGAGCTGCAATCAGGATTAGCCGTCGAAGATATTAGTTTCATTGTTATTGTTATGGTTTGTTGATACGTTTTGGTGAGGTTGTTTTGTTAGTGTCACTTAGAGCCCCCCGCGGGGCTAGTTCGAGGCGCGGTGCGCCAGCTGCGCCGCTTGTCGACCAAGCGTCGACAGTCCACGTCCGCCGGCGCACCTCGTCGCTCCCTCTCGCTTGTTCGTATACGCGTTAGTTGATTTACTTCAGTCACCATTTTAGAAATGTGTTCTATATCAGAATAAAGACTATACGTAATAATAAGCGAGATCTCAAATTTATTTTAAAAATTCGTTATGTGATCCTAATATTGCGACTTATCGTATATATAAAATTAAAAAGATAATTTATTATATTTTGTATAGTGACATTCTACATTAATTTACACTCGATCTACTTTATATTGTTATTAAAGATAATAATTAATTTTAATCTAATAACGTGACAGACTGGTAAAGTTCGTAGAGTCGCCGTGGCGGCCTTAGATCATGTAGCTTTGCATATTCGGCGATGGCCAACTTAATGTTTCAAGGACCAAAGGTATACTTATTCGCGTAGAACCGGACGCGCATTGGCTCCGCACGAACCGACCCAGCCGATCGGTTGATCATTGCAGCATCAGAGCGTGTCTATGAGTATAACTATGAGAATACGACAGTGGGCCGAGGTGACCGCGGCTGACCTCCGCTCCGCTCCACCGCATGCTTTATTTATCATCCCAATACATTTAATGTAAAACTTCGAGCCGGTGGACGGCGACCATCGGCATCGCCGCGGCCGCCGGCGCTCGCGCATCAACCCCGCCCCCAGTGTCCCCCGCGCATGCCGCCCGCTTGGTTTCGTTCTCGCGGTTACTTCTCGATTGCGTGCTTCGCGTGCTGACTGATTTTCTATAGCAATAAAAATCAATTACCTAAGATTTTACATTAAAATAAATTTGGATTTATATACGTTCGAATTTGGTGTCATGTACATTTAAAATATTAGAGAAAGGAGATAACGATAGGCGAACGATCCGCGACGACCAGTCGCGGTGTCGGCGCATTATTTTCGTCATTTCTTCGTGTATAATATGTTACATGAATCTGTATACAATATGGATAAATCGTAATAATGAATAAATTAGTTTTTACGGCATCTCTTTATTAAAATAATGATAATATCAAAAACGTTTTGTAAAAAGCGGTGGGTATGTCCGCCGCCCCGATTCTGTGCACCTGTGCACTTTAACTTATTGGAATATTACATTATATAACGTACATAATACTATGAGATATATAATCATACAGCCTCTCGGGGCGCGCGTGTATGGCGATGTATGTATACACATTGTGCAATGTACATATACCTATTATAATACAATGATTTAAGACAAGGTTCACATCGTGCCGTGTGTATGTGGTAATAAATATAATATGGACATTGTTCAAACAATAGATCAGTTGTTTTATTTATTACAATACCTATCCCATAGTTATAATTAGATAGATTTTATAGAAAATATCCAAATATAGAGACTTACACAAATTTTGCAGCATCAACAAAATTATCCATCTGCCCACAAAGCAAGTACAACAACACATCATGATTATAATATGACTGCAGCTTAGACGATATTCATCAGACTTGAAAATCGAAAAATTACGGGCTTGTATTAAGGATGTGTAGTCTTTATATTTATTGTACCATGTCTTACAAGAAATATTCTATCATATGCAAGAAAGATAGTTATACTATAATATACAAGATATAAATATATTATACCCGAAATGGGAATACTTCACATACACTTTGTCAGTACTGATATTACAGGAAAGAAAATAAGTAACACGAAAGTCGAATTATTTACGTATTTAATTCTGAACGCATTTTATAAAAAAAACCAATGAACTTGGCCCATACCTAGAGAAAAATTGCCATAACCGGCAGACGTTTTATGGTAGCAATTCAAGAAGACGCTGTTTACTGTTTATGACAATAACCATCATCACAAACGATATACATTCCACTGCTGGGCACGGATCTCTTCAAAAGGGATGGGCCACAAGCTAGCCCGGTTGTGTTTGAGGATTCAGAAATGTTGTATTGTTACATAAACCTTATCCGATATACACAACATTATGATGTTTTCCTCTAGTATTTAAAACAGCAATTCATTAACTTTTTATGTGAAAAAATCCTGGCTCAATAGTAAATATCTGAGCTCAATATAAAAAGTTCCCAAAATTCACGCAAAAAGTAATTTTGATAGAAAACACAGATTGGTAATTAAAAATTATTAGTATAATTTATTTTATTGGTCTACGTAGTACATGATATATTGTTAAGTCTCGTAAAGAATGTCGGGAAATGGCCTCCAAGGCTATGCTGGCACATTTGCATTATTTCCATGAAATTTTCGATTATCGTTTTGCATAACTGTGGTTGAATTTCGTTGATACAGCGCTCAAGTTCCTCCTTCAAGGCGTAGGTGGTCATGGGCTTGTTTGAATAAACCTCAGATTTCACAAAACCCCGAAGAAAAATGTGGATGACATGAAGTTTCAACAAGTCGGTGACCTGTGCTATGCAGCAAGAGAAACAATGCAATTACTCCACGAGTCCATTTCCAGGTCGTGTAATTTCCCATTTTGGTAATCAGAATTGGCCGCCCAAATCATGCAATTTAACGCCATTGGACTTTTTTCTTTGAGGTTTACGCCAACAAGCTCACGACTATGAAGGAGGAAATTGAACGCTGGATCAACGAGATTCAGCCATTTTTCATCGAAAGATTCCAAATGTGCCAGCAAAGCCGTAGAGGCCCTGCCCAACATGCTTTATACTACGTACTTCATGGATCAATAAAAAATGACAATTTTTTATTATAAATCTATGTTTTCTATCAAAATTATTCCTTGCGTGAATTCTGGGACACCCTTTAGATATAATAGGTCGATATATGCGGACCTAACTAAAAAGTCAATATCAATCACAATACAAAATGAACGTCTAAAAATAAAGGACGAGAAATGAACCTCAAAGTCAGTTTGTATTTGAAAAAAAAAACAATATTTATTGAAATCGGGTTTCAAGCCCGAAGCCATGTGCTCCGAGCTTAAAAAGGCAATTTCGCTTAACGTTCGTTCTGCAGGGTATTTGAACACACGTAGCGACTGGAACGAAACTGTAGTGTATACCTGGAATTCTGGGAGACGTGCCTGCATAAAGTAGAATGTTTTGGTTTATATTTTCGGATTTAAATTTAAAGTTGGTCTTTTTAAAGAATTATGACCTAGTTTAACATCAATTAGAGGATCTAACCTAGCCGATCTTTTGGTTCTGAGAGCCTTCTTACGCATTCAATAGAAAGGTGTAAAGGGATTCCAGCTTTTAGCTTTGAAATTTGTATTTATTTAATGATCAAATAAATAATTAAAGATCAAATTGGCTTACAACGTCATTCACTATTGATGCAATAACGAAGTCATACCAAAATTACGGTCAGTGTGGCTCACTGGTTAAGGTTGAGTTTGTTTAACTCTTTTTTTTCACACAGATCTACTCAAAACCAAGTAGACCGTCAGAGGATCAGATTTCTTAGAGCATCGACTGTACATAACAACAGTTTAAAAATGTGACAACTCGTAAAGCTAATCTTCAGCTGAGTGTTTTGAAAAGATTAAAAAATATCAGGCCGCTGCCGAAGATTGCACCGTTCGATGGAATAATCATATCAATGAAAGCCTTTCTTCCGACAGTAAGTGAAAGTCACCTTACCTTTAATACAGGACTTTATACGATACGTGACTCTATTTGAGAGCAGCTCTATTTAACACCGAGGCTCCTACGTCCTCGGCTCGAATGGTCCAATTTGTAAGGATTGTGCTTATTATACGTATATTACTAGAATTAATGTCATGTGTGCATTGGGGTGAACAGGAACAATTTAATACTTTTCATGGGGTTTTTTGTAAAATACTAACAACCTCACACTTACTGAGATCATAAAGAATAACTTTAGTCCCATGCTTTTAATAATTCATTAGGTTTCACTTTCGTACAAAAATAAAAATATATTAATAAATCGCTCTAAACGGTGATACCTCTATGCGGTAGCAAAAGAAAGCATCCACCACTAACATTTTTTTTTATGAATGACAGCACGCGGGAGGCATTGATAAACAACTTCCTACGAAATACAGACCTAAAAAGTGTCAGTTAATATAACTGAAACAAAAACTTATCAGTTTATTTTTGTTAAATGATGTATGTAAAAGGTAATGGAACTAAAGTTGTTGTTTATGATGTTAATAATATGGACCTGGGAGGTTTTGAGTATTTTACAAATAACTCTGAAAATAGTAATTACTTCTTCTTCAAGTGCCTCTCCATTATTGAAGGTCGGCAGTCAGTTTTCTATATCTTTCTTTGTCCAGAGCTAACCTAAACGATTGTTCCACGGTCTTGATGCCGGTCCACTCCCTGACGTTACAAAGTCATGACATTTTCCTTCTTCCAACATTTCGCTTCATAGCTACTTTGCCCATCATTATAATATGCAACAGATGATATCTGTTATGTCGCAATAAATGACCCTAATAGACAACCATCCGCTGCTAGACAGCGCGTACTAACTCCACCTTCTTCGCCATACGTTTAAGGACGTCGACATTCGTGACTTTGTCCGTCCAACTGATGTGGAGCATTCTACGATAGCACCACATTTCGAGCGCTTCAAGTTTCTTCTTGAGGTCTTGTTTTATGGTCCATGATTCGCATCTATAAAGAACGACTGGCCAAATATAGCACTGCAAGAGCCTAGTGCGGAGTTTAATAGATAGTTGCCAGCTATATAGTAATCACGAATTTACATAAATCTAAAAAGACGAGTTATTAATTTTTATTTGCAAATGTTCACGCCGACGCCGAGGGTAGACGGCGCTTAGGTGAAGTTCACCTATTCTGATTTCCTTTAACATTTATATTGCTATCCCTTTTATCATGCTGCAACTGAAGTACTGTTCGTGGTTGGGTAACGTGAGTCCGCCTTGGATCACCCATCGACTTTCGTTTACCTATGTGGATTAACCGCCATATTTAAAGACTTAACGCAATCTGCGTAGTCCTATTTCGCCGTGTTGGAAATACCGCTTGTGTTTTACTGTGTTATTGTACTGTACTTAAACACTGTTCGGCGATAAATCAAGTTAGTTCCACCGCATTTGTCGGAGACCCTTAATTAGGACGTCTGCTGGAAATTGAGGAAGATTTAACACTCCACTCCACACATAATCAGAAGTTTAGCACTCCTTTTATTTACCGGTCCGTCCCTCTTCAGACATTCCTTTCTATACAGTCCACTTCCCTTCATAAAACTGTCACAACGAACGAACCACCTATCAACCCGCTTGTGTGCGGCGCCGTACGTTCATATAGTTTGATTGCCGCGCTGGATCAGTAACTATTTTGTAATGCAATATGATTTGTTCAGATGCCTGAGAATTTGCAATCATTCAAACGTAACTACTGCGTTTTCGTTAAGATTTTTATTTAGATCTTAATTATATATGTACAAGATTTAAATTAAAATCATAACGCAAACGCGATAGTTAAATTTACATATTTGAAAACTTACACTAAACCCCAGCAGTCGTAACTTCTTTTTTATGTAAAATATGAGTTTACTATTCATCATAATCAAGATCAGATCTACTATGGATTATGTTCACCAAGACAATGGCTATTTATCCCACGCTTAAAGTACATATTATATGATAACCTGGACAAGGTTATCATATAATATGTATACGAAAACCAGATGCAGGCAACGTTTTCCATTCCCTAGCTATAGTAGTCAATAAAAAGAATGCTTAGTAGGGCTGGGTTCCGGCGAGTCTGGCGCACCCTGGGCATCAATCGACAAGCACCTTACGTCAATTGGCAAATCCTTTCACTACAATGGCAAGCTTTATAATGTATGCCAGTGATGCCATAAGAAGAAGACGATCGATAACATTACCTCCTGTTTTTTTTCGAAAATACATTTTTAGCCAGTGTTTCGAGTCAATCATCAAAGTTTCTTTTCTGCCCTTGATTTCTTTAAACATAATTTCCGGTAGCCATTTATTAAGTAGAAAAATACAAGATCCAGTACGTTTTGTGTTAGTGAATTAAACCTGTCTTCGTCGATATGGAGCACGATATAAAAGGTAGTATTAAACAAAAATCCTAAGTAAACAAAACGTGCAGAATACAGATACCAATCGTTGAAAATAAATGGATTAGATAATAGTATTATATTACAGTGGCATACGATTTCACAATTCTAAATAAAATTACTAAAACTTAGGCTTGATTCAAGGTGCCTAATAATCGTCATATGACTAAGAGCGGTTACACACGGCGACTTGTAGCAGCGATGCAAACGCGATGCAGTCGCTAATAGTCTACCTTTACACACGCGCGCAATTTTAAGCAGCGATGCAAACGCGATGGAAGCGCGCGTCTGCATCGATACAAACGCGCTGCTAAAATCGCCACTCTAACCTAGAAAAATATACGTAACCGCCTTTTTTTCCTTTCCCTCCAATAGCTACAAGCTCAGCCCGAATATACAAAGTCGTTTCACGTCTCTAATAAATAATTAATATAAAATGGTAAATATTGACTAACAACAAAAAAAAATTATTATAATATTAAGAAGATATAGTTTAACATTATGAATATCCAAAAGTGTTGCATTATTACTCTAATATCTATTTAAAAACATTTAGCTGAAAATTCACCATTATGTCCGTGTAATGCAATTTAGTTCAACCAAACAGTCTGCATTGGGCATCGAGTTTCGGCAACCGGAATAATCTTCACATTCGGATGGACCAGGCAGATAATTAAACAGATATTGCCACACTGTAATCAAACCTACTACGCAAAATGATTACTTCTGTGTTATATTTATGGTTTAGCAAGTTTGTTGGATAGTAGGACACAAATTCCCTTCGGGCAACAGTTTTTTAATTCAGTAACTTCGTGACTATTTACTTTAAAATCCTGAAACTTTTTTTTTTTTTTCATAATGTTCACATTTTTATTTACATTTTTATGTTTATAATATCAAGAGACGGGACGAACAAGTCATGTGCCCGATGATGAACTACACGCCTGGCCATAACAGCTGCAGTGCCACTCGGAGCTTCTAATCGCCAAGATCTGAGTGGCACAGCCACTGCACCCATCACTGTGAGACATAAGTTGACTAGTCCCATGTCCCTGTAATTTCACCAGCACCCTTAACTCTTCAAAACCGGAACACTATTGTGCTGACATTATTGATAGGCGGTACAAATAGGTAAGGTACCAGTACTTCCGTGGACGAACTATTTTTCAAGGAGCTCTACTGCTACAGAAATGCATATATATATATATGTTATTTATAGTTTTGTTTGGTTACAGCGGAATGGACAAAGGATTCTTTTTCTACCTTATTTTTAATTTAATTAATATTTCGAAATGTAGCGAGTAAAGCCACAGTTAAAGCCACAGTTTGATTAGCTTAGCAGGTGAGTGTGCACATATGGAATAACACAACTGTTCTTTCAAAGACATGTGAAGCCAGAGACCAGTATAGGGTCAGCGTGGCAGGTTATATCAAATCATTTTAATAATAATAAAAATGTCATACAGATGACGGAGTTGATATAATATAATAGTATTTAATCAATCATTGCCTATAAAAATTCCATTATTATTATGCTTGTACAAAAGCTTTATTCAATACATTACGCAGAAGTAAATATGACAATAAAATTTATGAAGTAACATAATTATGTTTTCAAGTTAGCAAGAGAACAATAATAATATATATTGGGTGTTCCAAAAGTAGGTATAAAAATGTTATGTATTAGAAAATACCATCAAAATAATTCTTAATACATAATTCAATTTTATTGCCTCATTTATAGGATGAATGTAACGAAACAATAGTACTTAATTCTCAACATTATTCACGTAATGTGTTTCGCTTAATCTTTTGGAGTCTATTAGGATTTGCCAAACACTCTGCGATTGCAGTTTTCGTTCCTCATATGCGATAGAGGCCAATCGATTTCGTAGACAGTAGGAAAAATCTGCCGTTCGTTAACTAAAATGCGGTTAAATGAAAAAATATTTTTTTGAGATATAAAAAAATCATAACCCAGTTTTAGAATATTGAAATTGTTTAATGATATTTCAGCTCGGTTGGAAGAGCCGGCCTGGCAAACAGTCGCTGGATCGAATCCAGCCGAAGTGAAGGTATTTTTCTTTGTATTTGTATCAATAATAATACCAAAACTAATGAAGTGTTTTCACAAAAAATCAAATAAATACTAGTAAATATTATTATGGTCGTATAACAGCTTCGTTCCGAACTTAATGTTGAATTCTTCTTTAAACTAAAAACAATTAATTAAATAAAATCTGCATTAAAGATTCAACATTTTATTCCATTATGCGTTTTCGTTTTAATATTTTACTGCTACACGTAGTACGTAACTTGAAAACAAAATTCATTCAAAGCTCAGTGGATGTGAAACCAATTTTTTATATTATTGTTTCATATCAATTTAATACAACTTTTTGTTTCAAGGTTTGGACTAAGTTTTTTGTATATCAATCATGCGCCTGATGGTAAGCTACACACCTGTCCATAACAGTTATAGTGCCACTCAGAGCGTGTAGCAAAAGTTTTTCTTAATACTGATAAAATATATTGAAAATTAGGATAAATTCAAATGTCAACATTTTTGCAAAGATCCTCGAACGGCGAGAATCGGTGCCACTTGTTATGTTTTTAGTTTAAATTCGTGACTAAAACAAGTTTTTATCATTCTACCACTTTTCAACCTGTCGGCGTCTTAATATCGTAGATGAGAGAATTGAATCGATCGAATGACATCTATGTGCTGTTGAAATTATGGTGTAAAATCCAAGATAATCTCCTTACAGACGAACGAGCAGTTATCCGATTGAAATAAGATGTTATTGCATTAACAATATAACTGCATTATTTGTGTTCCATTGAAAATTTAGAGTTTATCCAATAAAAAGATACTTTTGTATATTTTGCTGGTCTGTTTTCTTTTCTTTTTCATAAAGTTACTATCAATAACTTTGGCAATTTAACTTGCTAACAGGACCTTATGAAAATACTGACCGTATATTTTTTTTACAATATCAAGTGACGGGACGAACAAGTCGTGCGCGTGATGGTAAGCTACACGCCTGTCCACAACAGTTGCAATGCCACTCAGAGCTTTAAAGCTCAAAGATCAGAGGGGCACTGTCTGTGCCCGTCACCCTGAGATATAAGTTGACACGTCTCATGTACCTGGAATTTCACTAGCTCCCCTACCCTTCAAAACCGGAACACTATCGTAATTACAGTTTGGCGGTATATATATATATATATGTATATATAGGTAATAGGTAAGGTGGCAATACGTCTCTGGACGAACTCTTACACAAGGATGTCTACTGCTACTATAGACATCAATAAGTCCAATACAAAAGAAAAGTAGCCACATTGAGGCGACAGACGCTGCTTCAAGTCCAGTCGGGTCAAATAAATTTTTCTTGTGTTTCTTCTTCTTAGTCGCTTTCTTGCTGAAGGTCTTGTCGCTGAAAGGTTTATACGAGACTTTATGAACGATTTCTTCCATCTGGCTCAGCTTTCGGCCTCTTTCAGGACAGTTGTTATAGGGAGGCCATTAAAGACGGTCACTTGGTCACTCCATCGGCTAGGTGATCAACCGCGCAATTTCTTTCCCTCCAGGTTACCCATCACAACCAGTTTTTTCAAGCTTGTCTGATTATTTGCAAGCAATTTGACCAAAATACCTCAAAATTCACCGGTAGCATATTGTGGAAAGTCTATCAGCAATACTGAGCTGCTTAAGTATATATTAGTTTGTCCTTCCAGCGGTCCACGGTATATGGAGCATCCTTCTCTCCAACATCATCTCCAACACCACATCTCGAAAGCGTCTATTTTTTCCATGCTTTAGATTTTGGGCCATATAGAAAAATCGAGAAAACTAATGTCCGGACTAATCTCGACTTAGTAACGTTGGAGAGTTTTCTACTACGCGCGCGTTCATAACAGCTTTGGCCATTTGAATCCTTCTTAGTCCTGGTTAGTAAGTATATTTGTATACGAGGTATACAAACTCTTTATGTTTATTCCATCAATAATAAGCAGAAACTAGTGAAGTTACAAAAAAATAGATTAATATCATTGTTGTAAAAGCATTTTCAGTAACAATAAAATATTCCGATCCAAGATAATTTAATTTTTTTATTTACCATTTTGTAAAATACAACAAATTCATACAACATAATTTATATCGACAAAATTATAGAATAGACTTATAGATTGTTTAATAAAATATGTATATACAATATATAAAGATATAAGTATACCATTTATTATTTATAAAAGTACTAGCAAACTATATAACCCACTGCCCTACAAAAACAGTTGATTACCATTATTATTGTTAGAGAGGTTTTTAGGGCCTGTGCAGCTCTACATTGTAGTAACCAGCAATTTGATCTATTGTAATTACTGCTAATTATATCGCAGAGCCACGACACAGATTAAGAACTGTGGAATTTTTTTTGGTACAATTATTTTTACTTCTCCTGGCTAGTGTATTTACGTTTGCCGAGGAGTGCATTTCGTATACACGCTAGAGGGCAACAGTGGCAAACATGCAGGCGGTGGCGAAATGCTTCATCCACGACATGTGATGATAGGATCTACAGTGTATATACTACTAACTTATCATGAGATTGGACGTGTACTTATTGCACACTAACGTCATAGTATATTTATGACAATGTTATTTCTTTTATGAAGAATAGTATTTTTTTATGATAAATAATAATTAACACAAAATTATTAAGAGAGATTTTTATCCCTCTTTTTATTTTATAAACTAACTGTTTTTGACAGTCGTCTATACAAAGCCACACAATTATTTAAGGGACAATGAATACGCTTCTATAATAAGATTCTGGTTGATATTCAAAATATGCTTGTCATTAGCTTCATAACTATAGTGAAACAAACTTTATACTAAAAGTAAGGTAATAAATAACTTTACAACTGCTTTCGGAATGGTAACCCTAGGCCAGGACAAAATAACCCTAGGCCAGGACAAAATATTCCAGAATTTAGTCTTGTGACTATTTCATGTCTGCGAGAGCATTATAGTCCTAATTAAGCCATAAACATAATTATGAAGCGTGCTAATTTTGTATCTGTAAGCATACAAAAACACAATTTACACAAAGTGTGGGCTAATTGTAAGCGAAACAGCAAATGATACGTGGGTGCAAAAACGAAGTCACTCAGTAATATAATAAATAAAACGATGTTATAAATATCGTAGGAACGTAACTACCAATTAGTTCCAAGCAGTCGATAAAAGCGTTAGGAATTTTCTCATTTAAGTAAGTAACATTAGCGCCTGACGAAGTTTTGCTAAATCGTAAGATCGCGCAATATGAAAATCGCTTTTAGAATTTCTTCAATAATTATACAAAAGAAGACGTACTGAACTCAGGTTTCGGAACTACTTTGGCGAATAGTAGCAGTAAAGCTCTTTGTAAAAGAGTTCGTCCTGGAAAATACCGCCACGTTACCTTTTTACAAAAAAAATTCACGACCTCGGTGGTCGAGTGGCTTGCACAGTAGTTTTCATGGACTCGACGCGTCTGTCGTTGTTGTTGTTGTTGTCGTTGTTTCCGATTTCTATAACATAAGCTTTAGTTACTTACTTTGGGATCAGAGCAACGTATAAAAAAATAAGAATAAATAAATAAATTGTTTATTACAAAAAATACATTTGGCTACAAATTCAAAGCCCGCCAAACTGCAGATCAGTATTGTATTACAATTATAATTTGTTTTTTGCTTGTGAAGACATTCATAAGAATGACCAAACACTGAAGGTTTGTCAAAGTAGACTTTACTATAGAGTGAATATGCATGCATACATTTTGTTTTGCCATGATTATAGATATTGTGAGATCATAACAATATTAATAACAATATTATCTAAATCTTCCTGAAGATTTTATTCAATTATTGCCAAGTTTTTGTCAGCGTACACTAAACAGGTGTCATCAGCGTACATATTACATTCCTTAACTACATATATTGCACCCTATCGGGCCATATACTGAACCAGTAGGTACACCATAAGTAATATTAAACTTTTGATCAGCTTGCCTCTCTATAAGAGTCTGAAGCAATCTGTCATGAAGGGACGCTCGGGATCAACCCCTAAGTGGGCCACGAATACCACATTCACCATAGCTCGAAGCAACTGGCAGTGTTCTAATGTGTCAAATGCTTTATTAAAATCTATATAAAGTTTGATTAATATAATCAGTGAAATCGGCCAGCGCAGACACGGTACTGCGACCTCTTCGGAAACTATGCTGGGAATCTAATATTACTTTATGCGATTCTAAAAAGTTTGCCACATAATAAATTTTTCAACTATTTTATTAATTACCGATAATATTGCAATTGGCCTGTAGTTTGTAAAGTTAATATGGCTACCTTGTTTATATAATGGTGTAAAGTTAGCGATCTTAAGTTCTGCCGGATACACACAATTCTTTACAGAAATATTTATAAACTTCGCCAATATTGGGCTAAGATGTTCCTTTACTTGTTTAACGTCTATAAACCTAATACCATCATATCGGGGTTATTTTTCGTCACTTAAATTATTTATTATTTGTAGTATATCTCGGGCACTAGCCTTAAGAAACCGCATCAACACGGGACACTCACTAACATAACGAGAACGATCCAAGAAAGTCTGATTAAAAATATGATTACGTTTAATAGACACTATTTCCTTTGTAAAAGTTTGTGTGATATTGATGTGATGTTGTTCAATATTTATTCATTTGCATATTTCTGGCGCCAAACGGTGATGTGAGCATTACTATACGTTCTGGTTTGGATAAGATTGCTGGTGAAATTACAGGTACATGGGACTTGACAACTGTCTCAGGGTGACGGGCCAAATGACAAACAACGTTAAGGATGTCTTTGATACCTTTTCCGTTACTGGATGTTAAAATATATTATGAAAATTTACAATGACATCTGGTTTTTGATTTATCTGGTTGGATTTAAACTATGGATTTCCTTATGCCCCAGTAACGAAATTAATTCTGAGAACGTTAAACCGAACATTGACCGGAATCAAATTTAATTCAGTTTCCAGTAAATTGGTTCCACTGAGAATCAAAATCAGTGCTCATCATAAATTGCTCAGAGTGCTTAACCCGGGACTGGTCTCTTTTGAGTAATAGATGATGATAGTGTTAGCTTTATAAATTTTATTGAATACCAACAAATATTGGATATGAATCTATTTTTTTTCGGATCTAAGTAGCGTATATTTATACTTTCAAGTAATCCAACGTTTCGAGGTGAGTCAACCATGACCATTGGACCAATAAAGGGCCCGAAACGGGGTATCAGGGATACGGAATTCTGGGGCACTTCTCAGATCACCCAGACCAGAACCAATTTGGTTTTCATTTCCCAAAATGGTTCTACCGGGAATCGAACCCGGGACCTCCGTATCCACCGGCTACATCCGTTGTCTAACTTGGCTTGGCCTTGGCTTTATTATCATCCTGTTCAGTATAATGTAAAACACTGGAATTTGAGACTTTTACAGTTCTTGGACACTTAATGCATTATAATTATGTATTATGTATAGAGCTACTTGTGAAAGGATTTGAAGAACGAAAGTACTGCCACCTTACCTATTTCTGTCGCCAAGCAGTAATGTGAGCATTACTACGTTCTGGTCTTGAAGGGTTAAGGATGCTGGTGAAATTACAGCCACATGGGACTTAACAACTTATGTCTCAGGGTGATGGGCGCAGAGGCAGTGCACCTCAGATCTTTGCGATTTAAAGCTTAGAGTGGCACTGCAACTGTTATGGACAGGCGTGTCGTTTACTATCAGGCGCACGACTGTTCGTCTCATCAGTTAGTATCTTAAAAAATCCTTCTTTACCACGAGCTTTTCGGTGAAGAAAACCATCGCGATGAAACCTGCACGTCGAAGAAGGTTCACAATCCTCGGAAAACGTGTGAAGTACCCAACCCGCATTGGGTCAGCGTGGCGGACTATGGCCTAATCCCTCGCCTAGAGAAGACTCGTGCCCAGCAGTGAGACGTACAAAGGGGACGATTATGATATTTTCCTTCACGGAGAAAAGTTTAAGGAGACTGGTATCATGACTGTAGCATCACAGTACATTTACTCAAATATTTTATATGCCCGTAAAAATATACATAATTTTGTTAAGAAAGAAGTAAATATCCATAATACTAACCTTAGAACAAACTAGTGGAATAATTTCACAAAAAATAATTGAATATCAATTCAATAAAAATTTAAAATACAGTGAATAGCGCATCCCTCGCCAGGGCTGGTAACTTGTAAAGATATCTAACTGGATGATAAAACTGTCATAGATTTCTCATAGATGGCGCTACGACTAAAAAGTCATTGGAAAAACCAAAATACAAAGATACGACGCATGCACATAGAAAAATTTGTGAAGTCCGCTGGTTCCTTCCGTGGCTTAGTTGGTATAGATGGCACGGTAAGCTAGAAGACATCGGTTCGAACCCGGCCGGATCGATGGAATTTTTTCTGAGTGTTCGATCTTTGTATTAATAATTATTAACCTTAGAACTAAGTCCAAACTCATGGTACCAGATTTTCGTTTAACTAAGGTAAACGATTCTTTTATGGGGAACTGTATACGTTTTTACAATAGGATTCCGGAGCATATATTAAGATTACCATTTCCTAACTTACATAAAAAGTATTTTAATTGAAAATTCATATTACAAAATTGTAGACTACGTGTTAGATAAAGATGTATGGAAAGACAACGTGAGTCTAGATTCCACACAAATATGATTCAAAATGTATTCTACAGCATTTAATTTTATTTGAAAAGAGCAATCCCTAGAGTTTCTTGCTCGTTCTTCTCAGGGAGGTCAGCGTAGTGAACGAGCAGTAGCTTAAAAAATGACGTTTTCAAGTGTAAAAGTTCTAATATTTAAATATGTATAATATATTTTTATATATTATAATCATATATTATATATAATTTTAATAATAAATGATTATTTGACTTTGACTTTCAACATTAGCGTAAAGTATTCATACCAAATATTCTCAAACACACGAAACCTAGAAATTAACCTCTCAATTAATAATAACAATAAATATATATCGTTCTAAAAAAATGTGACACCCGCTACAGTTCTTGCAGCACCCTGTTATGAACTTTTTTTAAATAAATTTAAAATAACAGTTGAGAGAGAGGTAAGCGTAATGTTTATAGTAGTATGCTGTCTTAATTTTGACAAATAATCGGTAGGAACAATGTTTAAATGACAACACTAACAAGAGTTTGATAAATATTAGTACAAACAGTGAATTAAACTACAAAATTGTAAAAAGTATATCAGATTGTAAGCAGAAATGGAAACTTAAAGTTTTCACTTTGACAAACAATTAGAAGAAACTAGGATTTAATTAGTAGCTGAACCTGAAAGACAGAATCTGTTTGTCGAAAGACTGTCTTTTGCATTAATCCATTAGCAACCTGTAGACAAAGTAACGGTTGTTACTAGCGCAATGAATTTATCCAATAATTCATTTATTAGTGAATTAAGAAACAACCATTCTTCCACTGGGCTACCACAGCTGTGTTAACACTGTAACAATATTATACTGAAATTTATTGCAACAAACAGCAGTAAAATTTGTTACTAACAATTAATTATAATTTATTACTTGCTACTCTAAATACCTACATTGTGTTACACATTGAACAAATTTGAAGTATCTGAAGAAGTATTTTAATTTGAGTAGGTATTCCTGATTTACGACGTCCATATGAAAGAGCGGTGCGTATAACCAGTTAATGAAGATCTATGGATATTCATTACTTCGGTTCTGTTTACGTTAAAGAAACAACTGAAGAGGGAAGCAAAGAAGTTCATCTTTAATTGGCGCTAAAATCCCGCTGGTATTTTGTACTATAAGTTATATTACTTTGGCAAATACGGAAAAGTCTAAACACAAGGACGAATAAAGTTATTGTTTTATTTTATATAAGTGTATTGGATTTTAGATTTGCATACTTAGAGTTCTGATACCTTGATTAAATGTCTTCAGAGGGGCTCTAACGTTTTCGTTACCATTATAAAATGTAACTTCAAAATAATTTCCGTGTTATCGCGAAAAATTAGAAGAAGTTTTCTAAATTATCACAACTTTTTTGTATTTTAACTGCCTCTGTGGCCGAACGGTTACCATGTCGCACTGCCACGCAGAGGTCCCAGGTTCGATTCCCGGGCCGAGAGGAATATTTGTATGGCCTAAGCAACGAGTATATAACCAGAAATAGAGACGAATTGTCATTTAATTCGTTTGAAAACTATTCTGCCATACCATTACTGTGACAACTGCGCTCCGATTGGCTAGCCCGAGTTCGAAACAATTGACGGGTGCCGTCAATGGGCGTCGTCAACTGTTTCACTTCAAAACGACCAGTTAACTTATTTTTACATTTAATTTAATTTTACAGTTAATTAATATTTATAAGAGCTGTATCGCTAATGTGTTACCAGGAATATATGGGCCTCATTTCGTCTCTATTTCTGGTTATATACTCGATGGGCCTAAGTTTTTTTTATAATATCAAGTGACGGGACGAACAAGTCGTGCGCCTGATGGTAAGCTACACGCCTGTTCATAACGGTTGCAGTGCTACTCAGAGTTTTAAATCGCAAAGATCTGAGGGGCACTGCCACTGCGCCCGTCACCCTGAGACATAAGTTGACAAGTCCCATGTGCCTGTAATTTCACCAGCACCCTTACCCTTCAAAACCGGAACGCAGTAATGGTGATATATATACATAGCAACAAGCACACGGAAAAGTTCGTGAGGTCCGCTGATTCGTTCCGTGGCTTAGTTGGCATAGCGTCTGTCACGGTTTGCTAGAAGACGTCGGTTCGAATCCGACCGGATCGAAAGGATTTTTTCTAAGTATTCTATCCTTATATTAGTAATTATAAAATTCTTATTTTATTTTAAAATAAAACATTTTACAAAACGTAAATTAAATTTGAATGGTCTTTGGTCGATTGAAAATAAAGTACTTAAATTGATAACTATAGTAACTACAGTGAAATATGGTTGGCGTAAATAATTTTTATTATTATACTCAGTCAACCGTGACCATGGGACAAAAGGCCCGAAGCGTTGGTTTGTTTAAAAAATAAATATACACGATTGAGATCGGAAAAAATAGTTTCATTCCCAATATTTGTTTTGTTAATAATGATTACAAAAGGTTTTACCGATTGAAACTAGAATGTTTTGAGAACACTATATAACATCAAGTGACGGGACGAACAAGTCGTGCGCCTGATGGTAAGCAACAAGCCTGTCCATAACAGTTACATTGCTACTCAGAGCTTTAAATTGCAAAGATCTGAGGGGCACTACCACTGCGCCCGTCACTCTGAGGCATAAGTTGACAAATCCCATGTGCCTGTAATTCCACCACACCTTACCCTTCAAAACCGGAACACAAAAATGCTGACATTACTGCTTGGCGGCAAAAATAGATATGGTGGCAGTACTTCCCTGGACGAACTCTTTCGCATGGAGCTCTACTGCTACTGAATATTATGGAAGAGATATTTCAAACGAAAATATATTATGTTATATTGGTTTTCGTTAAAAAGAAGTGCATATAATTATGTATGTCTTTGGAAAGATGATAATTATAATGACGGCACTTCACATGACTACTTGTATTCGCTATTGGGTGTTTGATGTACTTGGAAAAATATTTGATGTATAGACAAACATGCGAACACTGACAAATATGACCATCTACACGTGGAACCAAATACGAAGTTAAAATAATGAAAATGACCATAGTGTGCGATGCGTATTTACCTATTTTGCTCCTTAGACGTTCGGCGAGGAACCGACCAGCGCACGGTAACGCGAGATTGGTGTTTTATATAAGTTTGCTTTATTCGTCGAATAGGCAAACGAGGCAACTTGACACACGCTATCTATATATGGTGATTCTTTGACAAATATATCAAATATGCAAATTCAAATAGCCATGTGAAGTGCCATTATCAGAATTCTAGTAATCATAGTTTTAATTTCGTATGTTTTACTTTGAATCATTTAGAATGTTGTATTTTTTTCGTTGGCAATCCTTAGGTTTGGACCATATGGCCGGACTTCACTGGGGAGTGTACCCCGTGACCTACGGACTAAAACCTCTCCTCATAAATTACTCTCTGCAGACTCGAGGCAAGTACCCTTTTTTATATTCTCTCCATTTTTTGTTATAACTTACAATATTCCATTCGGTTCATTTTTTATTTTTTATATAATTATTTATTTTTTATATTATGTACGTCTATTGTTGTTCAGCTACACTCGTGATGCTACAGCCAGTACATCATAAGCATTCAGCGCCTCTCTGTCCCACATAGCCAGCATGGAGTTCACTATCGCCGAATCCTCACATAGTATAATAAAACAAGAGGGTAACTTCATAAAAACGTAGCAGCACGCGGTCTGTATATGTGCACGCTTGCCGCACACACATTCCCAAAATCTCACGGTGCACTCACATTGCATAGCGCGAGCTGTTGCAGTCCGTTCATTATAGAATTGAAACATCCGCTCGCTGTTTTAGAAATGACATCAAATAGTAAACATATATATTGTTGTAAATATGGATACTTTAGAGTCGACGTCTTGGCGGTAACAACCATTAGTGCGCAACGAGAAGTGAGCGTTCCTACACCCCATGTACGTGCACCCGGAGCAGCTCACCCAAAGCACTTTGAGATCCGTACTTGTACAAACGGGCTAACCTGGGGTCAGAACCTAACTGAGAAGGTCCCTGCGCGGGCTTGCTTGCCCAGGTTTTAGTGCCCTTGCCGTATAACCAAGTGGTTGATAGAGAGGGTCACTATAAACAAAACTTTTGTAGAAAGATATGGGACTGTTGTATTATGGTGGTTGCTAAATAGCACGAGAATACTATGATGAACAATCTTAAACCTTATTCACAGTGGTTAATATTGAGTGTGCTAAATATTAAACATAACTTATTTAATAACATAAAATTTAACATTGTCTTACTGTTATCAATGCATCAAATATTATTGTATTTTTATCAGTAGGGAACTGTTTTGCTTCAAATTATTTAATTAAGTCTCTATTTTATTGTAATATAAGCTGTTTGTGCCCTCCAAAATATAAATAAATAAATAAAAAGTACAACAATTAACAATTTACAAATTTACAAATTATGTTTACAACTAAAATAATAATGTGACATCCTACTCTGGGAGCGAAGTGTAGGCATTGATACTCGTACACCCGACAAGCGGAAGTTGCCTTACTTATTACACTATGGTCCCGACTTCTAATCATCATGTAAAGGTTGTGCCCCTAAATCTTTGCATTGTGAAGGCTACCGGGTGTTGTATTAGTTCGACTGTTAATCTTCCTCTCGATGATCCGTATAAAAGACGCAATGGCCCTGAGCATTCGACGTTTTTTCTCGCAGTTTGCACATTCACCATAGTCTCGTACTTCAGACCCTTGTATACTGTGAGAATGTACGAGCTTGTCCTATTTCTGTACCCCAGGCTGAAAAGTGTTTTTTTCCGTCTGCGTCAGATATAGGAAGTTAATTTTGTATGATATTAAGTGACGGGACGAAAAAGACGTACGTTTGGTGCTAAGCGACACGCCTGTCCTTATGGACTGCAACTGCTACTGCCACTGCTAGTCCCACTGCAACTGTTATCAGTTGCTATGGGACTTGTCAACTTATGTCTCAGGGTGATGGGCGTAGTGGCAGTGCCCCTCAGATCCTTGCGATTTAAAGTTTTGTATGGCACTGCAACTGTTAAGAATAGGCGTGTCGCTTACCACCAGGTTCATGGTTCGTCTCATGCATTGATATTATAAATAAATACTTCCTACGATAGAAGTGAATCAGGCTCAAACAATGTTATTCTTATGATCATAAACGCCGATAGTGTATTATAATAAAAATACGGTATTCAAATTTAGCGCCATGCATTCTATATACAGATAAAGATAAATTAATTTTCATTATAAATTAATCCAACACGTCAAACAAATGTGTTTCATTTATATATTAAAATGATTAATAAAGAGGAAGCTTATTTATACAATCTTCATAGTAAAGCTATACATTTTAATCTTAGAACCTAGTAATATACTTGCGAATGCCTAAACTAAATGTTTTAGGCATCTTTCTTGTGTGGATTTTTCCCTTAGTTATATTATATATATGTGTATATATATATATATATATATATGTGTGTGTGTGTGTGTGTGTGTGTGTGTGTGTGTGTGTGTGTGTGT